>NW_022900951.1:107315913-107318644 GCF_012274545.1 Fukomys damarensis
CAGGGGGGCGAGGAAAGAAGGAGGAGGAGGAAGGAGGAAAGGAAGACACAAAGACAAAGAAAGTACAAAGAAAGAAAGAAAAGGGAAAAGAATGAAGAAAGGAAGAAAAGAAAGAAAAGAAAAAGAAAAAGAAAGGAAAAAGGAAGGAAACAGAAAGGAAGACTTGGATAGGCATACCAGATAAAAGATTTTGCAGTTGTTCAGGATAGGGTAATGTTGGCTTACACCAGAGTAGGAGTAGTTGGAATGGTGAATATATACCTTGTAGAGAATGTATTTAGGAGATAGAATGGACAAGACAGGCTTTGATGGACTGGATTTGGAGGGTAAAGGAGGGAGAGATAGAGGAAGAGGGAGAGGAAGAGAGAAAGAGAGAAATCCAGGGTTATTCTGAAGGTTTTGGCCAAAGCAACTGCATAAATGATGATGCCGTTTAGTAAGATTGGGAACTAAAAAGAAATTTGCCTTATCTTCTCATTTTGCGTGTGAGAAAACTGAGTCACTCACAGGAAAGTAATATGCCCAAGATGGTACAAAAATGAAGGAAAAGTGAGGGACAAGACTCATTTTTAGTTTCATTTCTCTCTAGCACTTTTTCCCTGCATCAAAAAGTTCCTTTCATCAGCAATCTTTGTACACTGGTAAGGGATAAATGAATCAAATTAACATTAGAAGCCCAATATCAAAGGAGAGAGGGTAGAAGCTTGGGCCATAAATCTACAGTTTTGTTAACATGACTCACATTAAAGAGAATTTATTCACTAGGAATTGATTTTTTTCTTTTAGTATTAGCCTTACAGGGAGTGATTTCATATAAAGCAAAACACACTACCCTAGGTATTTTTTCTTTTATTAGGTTTATTGGTATATTTTAGGTATACAGTACAATTACATTCATTATTGGGATCTTGTACCTTTACATGACAGGTCTTTTTTCTCATTTTTCCCCCTTGTCCATACCCTCCCTTCATGAGAGAAGAATCACAGTCTAGTGAAGAGTATATGTGATCCCCAATCATGATGAAAGGCCTGGCTGATGGGGGAGAAATAATATGCCAACTCTAATACCACGTCTGGGTATAGTGAAGGAAATATTCATTTATTGAACATATACCTGTTGAGGGTCCAGGGGGTTTTAGGCATTGATCACGTTCAATGAATACATTGATAAGCAAAAAGAGATTTCCATGACTGACTTAATTGAGCTTACATTTTAGTAGAGATGAAAGACAATTAGCAGGAAATGTAATGTGTAAGTAAGATATACAGTGTATATGATAGAGATAAATGCTAAGAAAAAATACATAGTAGGCATTATAGGCTGAATTGTGTTCTCAGAAAATTCATAAGTTTAAATCCTAAGTTTCATTACCTCAAAGTGTGACTTTCTATGCAGAAAGGGGCTATAAAAGTAGTTAATTTTAAATGAGGTCACGACAATAGGCCCTGATCCAATATGACTGATTTCCTTGTAAGAAGAAATCTGGTCATGGACATGGGCAGAAGGAAAACTGTATGAAGACAGAAAGACAGCAAACATGTACAATTCAAGATGTGCCACAGAAATATACCACTCTTTCTAGTACTGTGAAGAAGGATATTTCTATTCTTTTAGCTACCCAGCTTATGGTAATTTGTTACAGCGCCCTCAAAAACTAACACAGCATAGGAAGAGAATAGGGAGAGCTGTAATTTTACCTGGAGAGTTAAAATAACATTTGAGCAAAACACGTAGAGGAAAGGATGAAGTATCACATAGAGGTGTCTGTGGAAAAATCTTCCTGGCAGAGAAAACCATCAGTGTGAAGGCCTTGAGGTGTGAGAATAATATGTTAGAGGAATTACAGAAGAAGCCAGAATGGTTGAAACAGAAAAATTAAGGATAAAATTAAGAAGAGCTAAAAATGTGACATTAATATATGGTGGACTACATTACAAATGGCCTTTTAGATTATCATTTAGAATTTTACTCTGTGAAATGTAGACTTGTCACCGTGGAAAACTATTTATTAGATCCTCAACAAGTTAAAGATAGAATAATCATATTATCACACAGTTCTACTCCTAGGTATATAATCAGAAGAATTGAAAATAGATGCTTCTAAATGAATATTCATAGTAGCATAATTCACAACAGCCAAAAGTGGAAACAATTCAAATGTTCAACAATGGATAACTATGTACAAGAAGAAATTTATTTATATAATAATATGATATTATTCAGCCGTAAAATGAAATGAAGTTCTCTCTCACACATTGTAAAAATCTGCAACATAAACATTAAACTTGCTGGAAGGTAAATTAGGTAGAACTCTGGAAGACATTGGCATAGGAGAAGACTTTATGAAAAAATCCTCAGTAGCACGGGAACTAGCAGATAGAATCAACAACTGGGATATCATCTTATTAAAAAGCTTCTGTACTTCAAAAGAAACCATCAGCAGAACTAAGAGACAACCTACAATGTGGGAAAAAAATTTTACCAGCTGTTCCTCAGACAAAGGACTATTATCAAGAATATATAAAGAACTCAAAACAATCAGGCCCCCCAAATATAAAGACCTGATTCAAAAATGGGCATCTGAAATGAACAGACATTTCTCAAAGAAGTAAAAGCATCAAGTAAATATATGAAAAATGTTCTACATCACTGATCATTCGAGAGATGCAGATGAAAACAACACTGAGATTTCACCTCACCCCACAAAGAATGGCTGCTATCAAGAAATCA
>NW_022900951.1:107318788-107322040 GCF_012274545.1 Fukomys damarensis
AGCCATCCCTCTGCTGGGTATCTTTCCAAAAGAATCATACCACAGTGATGTATGTGCACCTATGTTTATAGTGGCACAGTTTGTAATAGCTAAAACTTGGAAACAGCCCATTTGCCCATCAGTTGGAAAGTGAATAAAGAAAATGTGGTTTTTCTATAAAATAGAATATTACTCAGCCATAAAAAAGAGAAAATAGATTCATTCATAGGAAAATGAATACATATTGAAGATATACTCCTAAGTGAAATAAATAAGTCACACATATGTAAATACCAAATAGTTTCTCTGGTGTGAATAAACTGTAATAATACATAAGATCCTAATAAGATTACCGACCTTGTGAAATGGGAAGAAAGGGGCTAAAGGTGTAGGGAAGGTGGGAAGGGTAGGGGAAGGGTAAAAAGGGAAAAGAAAAAAATGTGAGATAATGAAAAGATGGAAATAAAGTGGTTGTAGATGGGGAGGGGAGGAGGGGGTGAAGGGAGGGCAGAGGTAAGGGGAAAAAATGAGAACCAAGACCTGTCATGTAGAGGTACAAGATCCCAACAATGAATGTAACTGTACTGTATCCCTAAAATGTACCAATAAACTCAATTAAAGCTGAAAAAATCTGCAACATGGATGAATCTCAAAAATATGGCATTAAGTGAAAGGAGCTGGTACATATCATGTGGTTTCATTTACATGGAATGTTCAGAACAGGTAAATCCACAGAGGCAGAAAGGAGATTAGTGATTTTAGTGATTGCCAGGACCTAGGTAGAGGGAGGAATGAGGAGTGATTGCTTAAGAGTATGGAGTTTCTTTTTTGGGGTGACAAAAATGTTCTGGAAGTTGAAGTGATTATTACGCAATATTATCAATGTATTAAAGTTCATTAGTGGCTAAGTTTAAGTTATGTACATATTACTATGATATTAGTCAGAATTTTCCAGAGAAATGGAATGGGAGGGTCAGAATTACCATGATCTGAAGTGATGTAATGCAATCTGATATTGAAGACTGGAGGAAAAATAGTGCTGCCATCTGAGGACAGGAAGATGGATGTCCCAACTAAAGTGAGAAGCAAATTCGTACTTCCTTTGCCTTTTTTTTCTACTTCTCAATAAACTGGATAATGCCCATCCTAAACTGGTGAGGGTGATCTTCTTTACTCAGTCTACCAATTCACATGCATATCTCTTCTGGAAATGCCCTCTCAGAAGCATCAAGAAATGCTTTGCCACCTAACTGGGCATCTCTTAGCCTAATAAAGTTGACACATGCAATTACCCTTTATACATCATGATAAAAATATTTGTATCAGAAGTAGTTTTTTGAACAGAGGAGTGCCATGATCTGATTAATACATGTTTTATAATAAATCATCATTTTGATTCTGTTGCAATGGAATTGATAGGTGGCAAGCATAAAAACAAGAACAACAATTAGGAGCGCTTTCAGTCATACAACTGAGGGAAAATTGTGGCTTGGGCTAGAATAGTATGGGGGAGATAGTGAGGAATATGAGTGCTGGTAATAGCTTGAAGATTTAGACCACAATTTTTCCTAGCAGGCTGGATATGGCTCTCAGAAAAAGCAAGGAGTCAAGGGACTACTTCAAGGTTTTTGACCACTTGGAAGAATGAACACATCATCAACCAAAAGAGAAACATATTTAAAGAGAAAGATCAGGAAGTATTTGGTTTTTATTTGATGTTTGGACATTTTATTTTTTTCTTATTGAGTTTATTGGTACATTCTAGGTGTACAGTACAATTACATTCATCATTGGGATCTTGGACCTTTACATGACAGGTCTTGGTTCTAATTTTTTCCCCTTATCTCTGCCCTCCATTCACCCCCTCCTCTCTTCCATATTTATAAATACTTTATTTCCATTTTTTAATTTTCTCATGTTTTTTTTCTTTTCCCTTATTACCCTTCCCCTATCCTTCCCATTTGGGACAGTTTAAATCTGAAATTCCTATTAAATATGCAAGTGTATGTGTTGATCAGACAGGTGGATATAAGAGCCAGCAATGGAAAGGTCAGGAAAACAGATGCTAATTTGAAAGTCTTTAATTTGTACATATTTAAAGCTTTGTTAAGAGGAAGATATTTTTTTCTGGTTTACATAGATTGCTCAGTTTCGCACATCGTGAAATCACAATTCTTATAGAGGGGACATAATTTCTTTGCTCTAAGGAGGCCTCAACTTTTTAAGAAGATATGGTCTGGGAAACGTGCCTATTGGGAGGAGCTTGTTATTCAGATTCGATTATCAATGTGATAGAGAAACAATGGTCTCCTTACTCTAATCTTCCAGTCTGATTAAAGAGACATTGTCCATTCAGTCTAATTAGCATTCAGCATGAGGAGAAAGACATGGTTTCCCTGTTAGAGAGCCACCTGCAGCTTGGTGAAAAAGGCAAGAACTTGGTACTCCATGTTGTTTATGCCTGCTGTTCTGAGGTGGGGGCACACAATGCACTAGCACAGCCAAAGAAGCACTAGTTCTCACGGAAAATTTATGGTGAAGAGATCCATACATGTTACAGCCCAAGGCTGAATACAAGCTGATGTCCACGTCTGGGAAGAGCAATTAGAGTTCATTAATTGAGTTGCTGGTAACACTGCCATTCTCAAGGCTAATTATCCTTAAATGGAGTTGTCTACTTTGATAATAAGCATTTAATTCCCTTCCATTCAATTTAACAATGTTCCAGGCACTATGCTAGACACATCAGGGAATTCTGTACTTTAAGGAGCTCAATGTTTAGAGATGGGATCAGCCTGATACATAGACAACTCCCATTTAAGGCAGCAGATAATGAGCAATGTAGAGATTTAGATACTAAGGTTAGAGTAGCACAAGGGTGAGGAAGATTAATTCTGCCATGCTGGAGAGAGTTGGATGGAGCTTTATAAAAAGAGCGATGTTTGAGCTGGATTTTTGTAGACTGGATAAAATTTCCACAGGTAGGAAAATGGCATTCCAGATACAGCGAACAGCATGACCAAGTGATTAGAAGACTGAAAATGCAGAACATATATAATTGTTTATCTCTATGTGCAGTTTTCATTCATCCATTTTATTTTATTTATTAATTTAGCAAATACTGATTGTACAATTATTATGTTCCAAGCATCCTTCTAGGTGTTTTGGACATAGCAACAAACCAAAGAAATTCCCATTCTCATGGGGGTTACTAGACAACTAAGATAGATGTTTGAGAAACAAATATATATATGTATGTGTGTATATATATAT
>NW_022900951.1:107322143-107339071 GCF_012274545.1 Fukomys damarensis
GGTTTGAAGAAACATAAGGAAGAATAAGAGGGTATATGATGACATACTGTATGGGATGGTCAGGGAAGTCCTTTCTGCTAAGATGTCAACTGATCAGAAAACTGAATGAAGGGAAAAAGTGTGTCAAGGATGTAGCCCGCAGGAGGACATTTCAGATAGAGAAATGGCAAGATGGAAAAACCTGTGACAAGAGCATGTTGGTTATGTCCCAGGGTCACCAAGGCCTGAGAAATAAGAATAGTGTCATCAAAATAGTGCCTTCATTTACAGAAAGAAGAAGCTTGAGATTTATGGAAGTCCTGAGTTTAGGGTGTAAGTTTAACGTTTTTATTAACAAGCCAAGTGTAAATTTCCAGTAGGAAATTGGATATATATGGATGTATATCTATATCTATATGTATATCTATATCTGTGGTTAATGACAGTATGTAACAATGTGAAACTGGATGAAAGCACAAGGAAATGACAGCAGATAGAAATATAGTCTAAAGATGATCTCCAAGAGATGAAATGTTAAACATTTGTATTAATTTAAAGGGACTAACAAAGTAATTTGAAATAAATAATGAATGGGAAGGGTCCAAAGCAAAGGCGAAGGGTAATGAGGCTCCAAGTGACAGTCCGGTAGTGGGATACAGAAATGGGCTCAGAGTTTAGCAAGGCATCTTGAAGTAAAACATAAGATTGGACATCGAAGGTGGGGTTATGAGGGTGGGATTTGTTACAGAGAAAGAAGGGCACAAGAGGCCTCCTAGGTGTTAATCTGGCTCAGACAACGTAATGGATGGTGCCATTAACTAATAAAGGGTGAATGTGTAGAGAAGGGGAGAACTGGCTTGAGCTGCGGATGGAGGAGGAGTCAGGGAAATGTTGAATTCATTTTGGGACTTCTGGATTTGAGATTCTTGTATGGCATCCAGAATGAAACGTTGCTTACAATTGTAAATCCAGGACCTCTAGAACAATATAGAAAATAACATTATGTATGTATCACCCAATTTCATAATGTGCTACCCACCGATGGGTGAGAGTTGGAAGGAAGAGATTGTCTGGAGGAGACACAAATTCCCGAATCTACTCTGCCACATATTGACTGTAGGTCTTTAGGGTAGTTGTGTCATCTCTCTGAGTTTAAGTTCCTCCATTGGTAAATGGAGACAGTTTTAATAACTTATAGACAGTTCTTTTGAGGATAAGAAGAAGTTATTGCATGGAAAAATACTTAAGAAAAACAAATGCGGCCCCAGTTCAGTGGAACATTGCATAGGAAAGCAGAGGCAAGGACTAACCGTTCAATCTGATCCTGGATTAGGATAGCATCTAGGGAGTGGACGTGGCAACCACAACTGTTGACATTAAGTCCAACAGCTCACTGAACTCCACACCTGGTGCCCTACATCCATGAGTGAACAGAGATGAGAAACATGTTCCCCATCTACCAATGGGAGCAAGGCCATGTCTTGGCTTCAATGGAAACCACAGTTTGGGGAGAACGAAGAGAGGGGTCTCTAGTATAAGGAGGGTACCTCAAAAACATATAGGCCCTAAAGCTAGGCATAGGAAATTGTGGCTAGATGGATCCCAAGCCTGCAGATTGTGGAAAGAAAACACTTACTTTTTTCCTTTGGCTTAATCTTTTTTAAAATTTTTCTATTTTGTATTATTTTTATCTTTTCTTCATTGGGATTATCCAGGGTTTGAGGTTTTTATTCCAATGTTTCTCTTCTTTTAGTTTCTTTTCTTCTCCTTTATCTTTTTGCTTTCCAATATTTCCTCTTTGATCTTATTTTTTGTATCTCTTGCTCTTTCTGTTTATCTTTTTTCTTCTTTTCCTTCTTTGTTATTTCCAGTGACTGTTCTCCATTACTATTAATTTCCTGTTATTCCTCAGTAGGGCCCCCATTTGCTTTTCTCTCACTCTTCTAATATCTCATTGATTAATTTTTAAAATTTTGTTTTTTTCATTTTCCATTCCCCACACCTCCCACCTTTATAGTATAACAACTAAGCTTTATGAATCTCTCATTAAATAGGTAGCTCCATGCTACTGCTTTGAATACTGTTCTCTTGTTAGTAAAGTAGTTTCATTTAGAAGATACTTACTGCAGATCAGTAGTAGGTCATTGTTTGATTTGTCTCAATGTTTACAGTATTAATTATAGATCTCTTTTCTATGGACAAGGGTTGTTCTTTATTGGTCCTTAGGGTTTGTCAAGATTTAGTTTGTACATGATATAATTTATGCTGATTTTATTACTACAGCCAAAGTGACATAGTTGTTGCTGTTAATTAGTTTTCTTGAGATACCATATCTAGATTGTTTTGTGGTTATTAACAATAATGTGGCCCATTCTGGAAGAACTGGGTTTTGGGTCTAGCATGCTGCAACCTCCCATATCAACTAAATGGAGAATGGGTTCTGAGACAGTGGTAATACCCAGTAGCTAGCTATGTTCAGAGGACTCCACTGAAAAGCAGATATCAAGTAAAAGGATTCCATACCAGAAACAAAACTTTGCCCTAAAATATACCCACAAATCTCAGCACAAAATAAATAACAAAAATAGAAACATGAGATGACAAGCCAATAAAATGCCTCTCAAAATCCCCAAATCCCTCACAGTGAACTATTGAAGGGGAAGAAACCAAAAGCCTCACACCCAAATTATTTGCAATGATATAAGAAGAGGTAACAAACAGTTCAATAAAGCAATTGGGAAGCTCACATAAGATATAAGTAATAAGATATTGGGGAGATTAAACAAAACCATCAACAAGCTAAAGAAGACACTAATAAAAAGAAGAGACAAAGAAAATGGATAAAAATATTCTGTTTATAATATAGGCAACAGAAGTGAGAACAGAGTCTCAAAATTAGAAGACAGGGTTGTTGTCAATGACAAATTAATGAGAAATATATCAAAACAAGAGAACATGAAAAATGGATCCAGCAGCTCTGAGATGATGTAAACACTAATCTAGAAATAATTGAAATTAGTGAAAAATCAGATGATAACACAAATGGCATAAAAATCTGCTTACTACAATAATAGCTGAAAACTTTCAAATAGGGCAAAGGAATTTAATATACAAATAAATGAGGCATATAGAACTCCAAATAGTCAAAATCAGAAAAGAAACTCTCCACACACATCCTGGTCAAAATCCCAGAAGTCCAACACAAGAACAGAATCTTAAAATGATTAGAGAAAAGCAATACATCATTTACAAGGGAAAATCTATTAGATTTATGGCAGACTTCTTGACACAAGCCTTAAAGGCCAGAAAAGCTTGGAGTGAAATGCTTCAATCCCTAAAAGAAAACAATTTCCAACCCAGATTGACATATCCTGCAAAATTATCTTTTCACATTGATGGAGAAATTATACTTTTTGATAAAACCCACCTAAAGAAATTCATGACCACAAAACCAGAGTTTCAAAGCAATCTCAGGGACCTCCTTCATTGAGAGCATCAATGAAACTAATGATGACAAAAAGCTTAGTAGAATGAACATACCAGGTAGGGCCATGAGTTAAGTAGAAGGGAAAGATAGGGAATCAGCAATAGGAAAACAAGGCAATGAAAGGAATAAGTCAATGTCTATCAGTGATATTGTGATGGTCTCAATTCCCCAGTCAAATGACACAGACTGGCAAAATGGATCAAGAAACAAAAATCCAACAGTATGCTATGTAAAACACATTTAAATTAAAAAGAAACTCTTAGAGTAGGACAAAAAAGAATATTCCATGTGACAGGATCCAGAAAAATAGCACTTGTGGCTATCTTATATACAGATAAAATGGACTTCAAGCTAAAACTGATCAAAAGAGGCAAAGAAGGTCACACTACATATTCATTAAAAGAACGACCCAACAGGAAGAGTTACACAATTATTAACAAATATGCACTGAACAATGGTGCACCCAATTTCATAAAACAAGTACTACTTGACAAAAAAGAACAAGTAGACATAAATACAACTATAGTGGGGAACCTCAATACCATACTATTACAAATAGATCAACTAGACAAAAAAGTCAATAAAGAAATAGCAGAGTTGGATCAAACTTTCAAACAGATGGACTTAGTAGATATCCATAGAATGTGCACCCAACAACAGAATACATATTCTTATCATTAGCACGTGGGACTTTCTCCTAAATAGACCGCATACTAGTCAATAATCGTTAGTAAATATAAAGTAATTGAAATTATACCATTCATATTATCATACCATGGTGCAATGAAATTAGAAATCAACAACAAAAGAAAACAGAAAATATGCAAATGCATAGAAACTCAACAATCTTAACTAAATGATGGATTATAGAAGAAATCAAGGTAGAAATAAGACTGTTTCTAGAACTAAATGATAATGAAAGTACAATATACTAGAACTTAGGGCATACAATGAAAGAAATCCTCAGAGGAAAGTATATAGCAGTGAATGCCCACATCACAAAAGCAGAGTGAGCCTAGAAAATTAACGTAGTGATGCACTTCAAGGTCCTAGGAAAAGAAAGACAATCCAAACACAAAGCTAGTAGAATGACGAAAATTACAGACATTCCTCATTTGACTAACCTATTTAGTGACTGTTTAGACTTACAATCCACTACTTGGACTTACAACCTACCTTTCTTATGAACAGTTCTCTAACCTTATTTATAGTTCCTCAGTGTCTTTTTTTGTACAGTACACCTCTTTATACACTACTGAAATTTTTGCTGATTTTACTGTTTAATACAGTTCTGTCATTTCATGCTCTGTTATGCATCACATACTGCATGTAAGAATTATACAAACAATGGTCATCAAGTTGGAGTTTCCTTTGACTTTTTTTTCTGAATATTGTAATGTATATATCATGTACACTTCCTCATTTAGCAACCAATTCCATGAATGGCCCAGTTCAGCAATTGAACTCATTCATTAAAAGAGAAATGTCTGCATAAAGATACAAACAGAAATCAATGAAATTGAGAACCCCATCCCTTGAACAAAAAAACAAAAACAAAAGCAAAGAATTAATGATTTTTAGTTGGTTCTTTGAAAAAAATCAAGAAAATACATGAACTCTTAGACAATCTAACCAAAAAAGGATAAAGACTCAAATCATTGCAATAAGAGACGAAAAAAGTGAAATCATATGTACTGCTAAAATAAAAAAACACAATATTAGCAACTACTTTGCATATTTCTCTGCTGATAAATTGGAAACTCAAAAAATGTATCTATTACTAGATAAATGTGAATTACCAAAATCAAACCAAGATGATTTAAAAATCTGGAATAATCCAACAAATGCAATGAAACTGAAGGATTAATAAATATCATACCAAATAAGAAAATCCCAGGTCTGGACAACTTCACTGCTGAATTCCACAAAACTTCAGGAACAGTCTAACACCAGTACTACTCCAGTTTTTTAAAAAATGAATTTGAAAGGGAAAATGTACTCTCAAAGTCATTCCTGGAAGCTACCATTACCCTGATTCCAAAACCGGACAAGGATTCAACCAAAAAAGAGAAGTATAGACCAATCTCTTTAATGAATTAGATGCAAAAATCCTCAACAGGATATTTGCAAGCAGAATTCATCGAATCTTCAAAAAGATCATATAGATTGACCAAGTAGGCCTCATCACAGTGATGCAAGGATGATTAAACATAAATCAATAAATGTAATAGATCACATATACAGACAAAAGGACAAAAATCACATGATCATCTCAATAGATGCAGCAAAAGCTTTTGAAAAAATCTAGCATCCTTTTTTGTGCTTTTATCTATTTATTTTTTCATTGAGTTTACTGGTACATTTTAGGTATACAGTACAGTCACATGCATCATTGGGATCTTGTACCTTTACATGACAGGTCTTGGTTCTCATTTTTCCCCTTGTCCCTGCCCTCCCTTTACCCCTTCCACCCTTCCATATTTACAAAGACTTTGTTGCCTTTTTTCCTTTTCTCATATTTTTTATTTTCTCTTATTACCTTTCTCCTACCCTTCCCACTTTCCCTACACTTTTAGCCCTTTTCTTCCTATTTCACATTGTCACTTATACAATTTGGATCTTATTTACACTTTTAGTTTTTCACACCAGAGAAACTATTTGGTATTTACATGTGTGTCTTTTTTTTTTTCACTATGGCCTCTATATGCATCCATTTTCCTATGAATGACTCTCGTTTCTCATTCACTATGGCTGAGTAGAATTCCATTTTATAGAAAAACCACATGTTCTTTATCCACCTCCAACGGATGGGCAATTGGGCTATTTCCAAGTTTTACCTATTACAAACTGTGCATCTTTTCTTGATAAAAACACTAAAGAAAATAGGAACAGGAGGACTTTATTTCAATTTTAAAAAGCCTATTTATGGCAAACTCACTGTTAATATCAAATTAAATGGGGAAAAACTAAAATCAAGAACAAGACAAGAGGGTCCACTATCACCACTCCCAGTCAGTGTAGTACTTAAAACATTAGCAAGAAAAACTAGAGTAGTACATAAGATCCTAATGAGATAATTGACAATGTGAAATAGGAAGAAAATGGCTAAAGATGGAGGGGAAGTTGGAAAGGTAGGGGAAAGGTAATAAGGGAAAAGAAAAAAATATGAGAAAATGAAAAAAATGGAAATAAAGTGTTTGTAAATGGGGAGGGGAGGAGGGGGTGAAGGGAGGGCAGGGACAAGGGGAAAAAATGAGAACCAAGAGCTGTCATGTAAAGGTACAAGATCCCAATGATTCATTTAACTGTACTGTATACCTAAAATGTACCAATAAACTAAAAAAAAAAAGTAACAGCAATTAGAAAAGAAAAGAAAATAAAAAGGATATGTATAGGAAAGGAAAAAGATGATTATCATTATTTGCACATGACATAATTCTCTACAAAGAAGATCCTGAAAAATACACTTAAAGACTTTGAGAATTAATAACTAAATTCAGCAATATAATAGGATACAAAATCAACACACGAAAATCAATAGCATACCTGTACACTGATAGCGATCCCCCTGAGAAAGAAATTCAGGAAATAAATACTTACAATAGCACCATGAAAAATTAAATACTTAGAAATTAAAACAAGGAAGGGAAAGAATGCTACAATAAATACTGTACTACTATGAAAGTGAAATTGAACAGGACATCAGAAAATGGAAAGATACCCCTGTTCCTGGATAGGTAGAGTAGTATAGTCAAAATGGCCATACTTCCAGAATTTATATATAGTTTTAACGTGATCATTACTGGGTCAATTTGTATAGGTGGCTTAGATTTGAATTCGTTCATTTGATGTTATATGGCTAACCTATATATATACTATTTTGTTAATATAAAATGTTAAAGCAAAAACAGTCATGGTTATTTCATAGCTACATTATTATTAGCTCAGTGATCAAATTATTTTTATTATTTCTTTGTGGTTCCTTCTAAGTAATATATAATTTTTGTAAACATATATGTATACTATAACTTACATATATATATACTATAACTTATTTCTTTGTCAATTTTAAGGATATTTCAATGTTATAAATGTTTTCCATTAGTGTCAAACACAGAAAATGTATGATTCATCAGATGGACCTCTAATTTTAACTCATCAGAAAAAGAGATCTTGACCTATCTATTACTCTTCAGATGAAGATTCATTAGAATTAGATGAATGTAATCTTGTAGTCAATATATTCAATGAACATAGTGCGTTTTTTTTTTTTGGAGACAGGGTCTCATTGTGTAATTGAGACTGACCTGGAACTCCCTATGTAGCCCAGGCTGGTCTCGAACTAACAGCTATCCTCCTGCCTCAGCCTTCCACGTGCTGCCACCACACCCGGCGATAGTGTGGATTTGGGTATGAATGTAGAAGATCAAGAAGAAAAAGAGCAGCTAACAAGAGAAATAAATGTGACAAAACACTAGCATATGGAACTGCAAAATGGAAAATGTCTAGTAAATATTAATTGCAGCAATCTTTTGGCATTACATAAATTATTTGTATCTGATAACATACTCAAAATTATTGTTAAAGAAACATATGATGTGGCTTTAGAGCAAAAAGAAGACAACATCATCAATGTGAGGAATCTGTTACAATTAGCAATATTAAAATTTTTATAGGTTACAGTACATTATTAATTATATGGATAGTACTATTACCAGACATTATATTGTGTTGGCCTAAAAACAACATGTGTACCAGTGGTTATCTAAAGAATGTCATGCAATGCAATACTTTTTTTTGGCTATTTTGAAATATTTACATTTCTTTGACAATACCACAAGAAGAACCAAGGATCCCTTGAATGAATTTAGAAAAATCATGGAAGGAATTCTTAGTACATTCAAGAATGCAGTAAAACCTGAAAAAGTGTTGTGATAAGTGAAAATATGATTTTATGGTGAAGATGTATGCATTTTCACCAATACATCAAATGAAAAGAAGTAAATATGAGAAAAAATAATTAAATTATGTTTGCCTACCAGTTATACCTATGCTTTACAAGTTTATGCTGGAAAAAATGAAAACCAATGAATGGACATTCTTAAGATGTTGTTTTAAAATTAATGAATGGCTTATTATTTGAACATTGCATATTATATGCAGGTAGATATTATTTGACTGTACCCATAACACAAGAACCTTTACAAAAAAATTCTTTTTGCAGCAAATTACAGCCAAATTAAACATATTTATGAGTACAAGGAAAGGCAAAGCTAAAATGTCACAAAATCATAAACTTTGAAAATTGTTCTGGTATAAAATTTGTTAAATGGCCTGATAAAAGAACAGTTTGTATGTTAACAACTTAAAAAAATCATAGATGTACATTGGTGGAAAGGAAAAATGGAAACATAAAAACTAATGTCTTTGGTCATAGTAATGCAAAGAGAGGCATTGATTTACCAGACCAAATGTTTCCATATTACAGTTCGTTAAGAAAAACATGGAAAGGGTATTAAAAATTGTAATACAGGTAATGTTTGGTACAGAATTTGCAATGCATATTGTATACAGCAGCATTGCTACACTCCTGAGAATTCCATGTTTAAATCTGGAGAATTAATTACTGAGTCTTAATCAGGGAAAAGCACAAATGCAGCCCCCCCCACTACCAAAAGCTATGCAGTTGAGTGTCCTGCATTTGGGGAAATCACAGGGGTCAGCACATCTGGAATGCAATGGACAAGGCTCAACCAGGGAAAACCACTTTGGTGATTATGGATGAAGTATTAATCTGTGAAGAAATGCCACAGTCCCAAAACACTCAGAAAAGCATTCACTTTATAGAAGCTTGGTGAGGATCAGCAAGAAATGCATACAAGTGATGTACAGAATGTTGTCAAAAGTTATCTGAAGAAATGGGTGCTGCTGTGGCTACAAAAAGGCCAAATGCATTACAACCTTTTGTGCATGCTGTACAAATCAGCTGCTTTTATGTATAAAATGTTTTAAAGATATTTACTAATTTAAATAAACTTTTATATAAAACAATAAATATGTTGATTTTAGTAGTCATTTTGGGGGATGTTTTTAGAGACAGGGTCTTGCTATATAGTTCAGGCTGGCCTTGAACTTACTATAGTCCAGGCTGGCCTCAAACTCATGGTGATCTGCTTCCCTTAGTCTCTCAAGTGCTGGGATTATAAAAGTATGCCAGAATTTTAAATTGGCATGAATAATTTTAATTACTATTTATATTGGTGCTGTAATTGTTGAAATTCAACCATTTAACTAGATTTTGTCCATTTATATACTTTTATTAATTTTATTTGTAAAAAGATCAATAAAAGTGATTAGCTCCATTTGTACCACCAGTGATTCCAGTTGCCCAATGGTATAGTCATGTATGTACCACAGGTGGGTCATGCTTGCTGGAATGTGTTAGTACAATCTCCATCAAAATTCCAGCAGCACTCTTTATAGAACTGAAGAATACTATTCTAAAATTTATGTGGAACCAGAAGACACCCAGGACAGCAAAAGCAATTTTGGGTGAAAAGAGCAAACCAGGAGGCATTATTCCTGTCTTGAACTTATATTATGAAATTACTGTGACAAAAACACCATGCTACTGGCACAAATACAGGCATGCAGTTCGATGGAACAGAACAGGGGATGCAAAAACAAAACAAAACAAAACAAAAAACCCCCAAGTAATTCAACCATAGTTATAGCTAGAATATATAGAGAACCGAAAAAAGCAGACCCTTCAAATAAAAGACTCACTGAAAAAAATGGGAGATCCAAATGAATAGACATTTCACAGGAAATTTGAGTTGTGTTCTTCATAAAGGTCTGTAGGAGGGTCCTTCCTCACCCAAATTGGGCTAACCAGTCCTCTCTCAATCAGGCAGGTCTATTGTTGGCTTGACTGATAAGCCAACTTACCCAGAATAGGAGTTGTCTCCGGGAAGTGAGTAGATCTCAAAGGGGAGAGGGTACTTTTCATTGCAGCAGTACCTGTCGGAGTCTAGAAGAGGGTCTGCCATTCAGTGGGTAAGCAGTGAGCATTTTTTTGAATGAATATATGAATGGAGCAGGGAGCAGACTGGGAGGAAAGAGAGACACAGAACGAGAGTGATAAGAGTGGTGAAAGAGTGGATCTGCAACTGAAAACAATTTGACAGGAATAATTGATTCTACATTGTCTGCTGGGTCCTGAGAAAATAAGAGGCTAGATACACAACACTGAATCACAGATAGCTCCAAGCCCTAACTGGCTGATGAGTGTATAGAAAGAGATATTGGGAAGTGGTCAATGCGCTCTATTGTGGCTGTGTATGGGTGTCCCCCACCCCAAGTCTTTACCCTGCATGCTTCTGGGATGTATCAATGCCCTTGTTTCTACAATATGTCAAACTCCAAGAAATTCAACAAACATGTTTTAATATCAATAATTGCCAAATAACACTGGGAAGAAAATTCAGTTGGAATGCCAAGTACTATAACCTAATTTATCTTTTTGATTCTTACCAGAACCCTGAAATACAGGCATAATCATTCCCATTTTAGAAATGACCAACCTGAGTATCTTCAGTATAACGATTTGCTTAAGATAATATGGCTGCAGAGGCAAGATTTAAACTTGGTTCCCTTGTCCATTGTTCAGGGTTCTGTTCTTTCGCTGTGGCTGTGTTTGTAAGTTAGTATATATGCAGCGCTCACACCACCTTCTTATGACTAGGCAAATTGAAATGCATATATCTGAAGCTAGGATATCTCTAACACAGGAATCTTGGCTTTACTATAGATTTTATATTATGAACCCTAATATTAAAAAGCTTTCAGTGTAATTAATTCATTTATTCATTCACTCATGTAGTCGCCCACTAATTCTGTAGCTCATTCAGTCACTTACTTATTAATCTATAATTCAAATATAAGTTGATGTCATATTATGTGTCTCAAGCAGTTGTGAGGACTGGTAGAAGTAAGTCAGAAATGATAAGTACTGGGAGAAGCTCTCCATTAATTGATGGGAAAAGCAAGGATAAAAATGATCGTAACTATAATTTACTTAGTGATTACACTGTTTCAACTACATCCTATGGTTTAACTTTGTTGCTCAAAATAACCATATGAGCTGTATATACTATTATTTTGTTCATTTTATGGTTAAGGAACAGAAACTCAGAGAGATTCTGCAATGTGCACAAGATCACACAGCAAGATAAGTGACAGAATCAGGATTTGAACCCAGGAAGTTCAATTCAACAGCTCCCAAAATGACAATTACTAGCTTGGATAAGTGCTAAATTTTGCTTCCTTTTATCTCAATCGTCCTTATATTCTTTCCCCTCAAGTCCAGGGAGATCACCCCCTCCTAAGTCATTCATTCTCTTTCCCATGTCCTAGCTTTTTTGTTCTCCTTTAACCTGTGCCTGAGATGCTCCCTTCACAACTTTCATCTTCTTCCTTTCACTCTCCAAATACTTGACATACTTAAGATGGCAGCTGAGATACTGCAATTTCTTCCTGAAGCTTTACATGATCCAATAATATTGTATAGTTGTGTTAAGCCAGATAAAAATGATGATTTTTTCCTACCAGAGAGATAAAATAGACAAGCAGCATGATGTTGTATGATAATAAGGAGCATTGGTAACTGTAGAATTCTCAGCACATTGACTTTCCCAGAGCCACCTTTCTAGATGAAATGACTACAACCATAGGATTTTAGGAGTTGCAGTACTGATACGCTAGACAAGGGCCACATGTTGAAATCTTGAAATGGTCACAAATGAATATCTTGAACATAGACTGAGGATTTAACTAAGGAGAACGTGCACATAATCATAATTTTAAATCATATATATATATATATATATATGTATGTATATGAAACCATGTGATATTTAAGCTTGTGTGCCTGATTTATTTTACTTAAGGTGGGAGGGGGCATGGACAAGAGGATAGAAAAAAGAATTAAAGAAGAGAAAAAATGAGAATAGAGCTTTTGCAGATGGGTAGGGACCAAGAGTTGGAAGAAGCAGGGAAGAAAGGGAGATGAAAAAAATTATGATGCTTCATATATATGTACCAACTCTCCACAATGAATGCAATAATCATGTATGGCAAATGTATACTAATAAAAATAAGAATTAAAAATGTCAGATTTTTAAAGGCATTTTATTACAGTAAAATTTACTGTTTTTTGATGTGCAGCTCTGAATTTAAAAAATAGTAGTCATTGAACCATGATCTTATGGGGATATGGAATACTTTAATCACCTTCAAAAGTTTCCAGGAGTTCCTTTGAAGCCAATGCCTTTCAGCAATCCCACCATCCCACACCCCGCTCATTAATCAGATTTCTCTTTTTTTCCAGAAAATTCTATAGCTCGAATAATATAACAGACAGGTTTTATGTCTGCCACTTTCCATACAGCATCATGCTTTTGAGATTCATCCATGTTGTGGCATGTAGCAGTAGTTTGTTCCTTTTACATTATAATATTGCTCTGTTATATAAATGTATTGTAATTTAATCAAGCATTTGCTAGTTGATGGAAATTTGAGTTTATCCAGTTTTGTTAGCCTTTTATGTAAAGAAAAATTGTGTTGAACATCTTTCTTGAAGTTTCTCTTTAAAACTTCTCACTTTTTCATTGAGTTATTTTAAAATTTTTTTAATTAATTATATTGGTACATTTAAGGTATACAATATAATGGCATTCATCATTGGAAATTTGCACCTTTACATAATTCATCTTGGTTCTTATTTTTTCCCCATTCCTCTGCCATCCCTTTGACCTCTCTATCCCTTACTATTTACAAAGACTTTGTTTGCATTTTTTCATTTTCTCATATTAATTACATCCCTTCTTTCCTTTCCCCTACCCATCCCATCTTCCCTTCCCCTTTGACCCTTTTCTTCCTATTTCACATTATCTATTATATCTTTTAGTCTTTATATACACTTTCAGTTTCTCACACTAGAGAAACTATTCAGTATTTACACTTGTGTGTCCTATTTATTTCACTTAAGAGTATCACCTCAATGGTCATTTTTTTAAGATAGAAATATCTCTAATTTATCATTTTTTATGGCTGAGTAGTATTCATTTTTACTAAAAAAAAAACCCAACATTGTCTTCATCCAGTCTCCAGTTGATGGACAATTGGGCTCTTTCAAGTTTTAACTATTACAGACTGTGCTGCTATGAACACAGGTGCACATATATCACTATGGTTTGATTCTTTTAATTCTCTGGGGAAGACACACACATCAGGGGAAGAGCTAGGTCAAATGGGACTTCCAATCCTAGTTGTTTGAGGTATCTCCATACTTATTTCCACAGTGATTGCACCAGTCTACACTCCCACCAGCAGTGGAGCAGGGTCCCTCTTTACCCACAGAACCCTGCCAGCATTTGTTATGGGTTGATTTCATGATGCAGCCATTCTTTCCGGGGTGAAGTAGAATCTCAGTGTTGTTTTCATTTACATCTCTCAAATGACCAGTGATGTTGAACATTTTTTCATATGTTTATTTGCTGTTTCTACTTCTTTGTCTGAGAAATGTCTGTTCATTTCAAGCTCCCATTTTTGGATTGGGTTTTTTAAATTTAGGAGGTTTGATTTTTAAAAAATAATTTAAATATTCTAGATAGTAGACTTTTGTTTGAGGAAGAGCTGGTGAAAAGTTTTCCCACTCTGTGGGTTGTCTCTTTACAATGTTAGTGGTTTCTCTTGCTGTGCAGAAGCTTTTTAATAAGAAGATATCCCACTTGTTGATTTTGCTAGTTCATGGGCAACTGAAGTTTTGTTCATAAAATATTTTCCTTTTTTTTTCTTCAAGAGTTCTACCTAACCTTTCTTCAAGACAGTTTGGTGTTTCTATTTTAATATTTAGATCTTTAATCCATTTTGATTTTAGTTTAGTTCATGGTGAGAGATGTAGGTCTACCTTTAATCTTTGGTAAGTTGAAACCCAGTTTTCCAGCACCATTTATTAAAGAGGCTATTTTTCCTCCAGTGAGGGTATTTGCCTCCTTTGTCAAAGATGAGATGCCTGAGTGTGTCTGCACTTGTTTCTGAATCTTTTAATTGGTTCTACTGGTTCTCAGGTCTGCTTCATTGCAAATATCATGCTTTTTTTTTTAATCACAGTAGCTTTGTACTATAGTTTTAAATGGAGATTGTGATAGCCCCTACCTCGTCTTTATTACTTAGAATTACTTTTGCTATTCTAGGTCTCTTCTTGTTCTAAATGAATTTGTGGATTGTTTTCTAAAGGTCCATGAAGTATGCTGTTGGTACATCAATTGGGATTGCATCAAATCTATGTAGCAGTTTTGGAAGTATGGCTATTTTCACTATGCTGATCCTTCCTACCAAGGAGTAAGATATGTGTTTCCATTTCCTGATATCCTCTTCAATATCTTCTTCCAGAGTGCTATAGTTTTCATAGAGGAGGTCTTTGATTTCTTTCATTAGGTTGATTCCTGGGTATTTCAATATTTTGGATGATATTGTGAAAGGAATTGATTGCCACATTTTTCTCTCAGTGAGTCTGTTTTTCATGTACAGAAAAACTATTGATTTTGTGTATTGACCTCATATCCAGCTACTTTACTGAATTTGGTTATTAAGTCTATAAGGACTTTTTGTGAAGTTCTTTGGGTCTTCTATATAGACAGTATCATGTCATCTGCAAATGATCACAATTTGACATCATTTCCTATCTTTATTTCTTCCTTGTGTAATTGCTATGGCTAATGTTTCCAAAACTATATTGAACAGGAGTGGTGATAGTGGACATCCTTGTCTTGTTCCTGATTTTAGTGTGAAGGGTTTCAGTTTTTGACCATTTGCTATGACATTGGCTGTTGGTTTTTCATAGATGGATTTTATCAGATTGAGGTAGAGACAGTCTATTTCAATTTTCTGTAGGGCTTTTATCATGAATGCATTTTGGATTTTGCATAATGCTTTTTCTGCATCTATTGAGATGATCACAAGGTTTTTGTCCTTGCCTCTATTAATATAGTGTATTACATTTATTGATTTGCATATGTTGACCCATCCCTGCATCCCTGGATTGAATCCCACTTGGTCACAGTGTATAATCTTCTTGATCTGCATTTTATTTGCCAGTATCATATTAAGGATTTTTGTATCTATGTTCATTAGTGAGATTGACCTATAGTTTTCTTTTTTGGTTGTGTCTTTATCTGCTTTGGGGATCAAGATGATGCTTACTTCCAGGAATGGATTTGGGAGTATTGCTTCAATTTCAATTTCATTAAAGAGTTTAAACAGCAGTGGCAGTAGTTTCTCCTTAAGTGTCTTATAGAATTCAGCAGTGAAGACATCAGGACCCAAATTTGTCTTAGTTGGTAAGTTTTAATTACATTTTCAGTTTCACTGATTCTTATTGGGTCAATTATAATTTTTACATCATCTTCATTCATTTTTGCTAATTCATACATATCTAGGAAACTTTTCTTTTCTTCTGTATTTTCCATCTTATTGGCATATAGGTTCTCGAAGTAGGTATTGATGATCCTCTGGATTTCCGCTGGGTCCATTGAATTTTACCCTTTTCATTACTAATTACATGGATTTGGGCATTCTCTTTCCATTTTTTGATAAGGCTGGCTATGGGTTTGTCAATTTTGTTTATTCTTCTGAAGAACCAACTCTTGGCTTCTCTGATTTTTTTGTATCATTCTCTTACTCTCCATTGCATTGATTTCTACTCTGATCTCTGTAATTTCCTCACTTGTATGAGTTTTGGATCTGTGCTGCTCTTCCTTTTGTAGCAGCTTGAGGTTCAGCATCAGGTATAATTAAGCTCACTCTGCTTTCCTAATATTGAGTGTTCACTGCTATAAATTTTCCTCATAAGTCTGCTTTCATTTTTCCCATATATTTCAATATGCTGTGTTGGCATTGTCATTTAACTGTAGGATCTGTCTGATTTCTTCTTCAATTTTCTCTGTGACACAATGGTTATTCAGAAGTGGGTTGTGCAATTGCCATGTTTTTATGAATTTTTTGCAATGTCTTTTGCTATTGATCTCCAATTTCATTGCATTATGGTCTGATAATATACAGGGGATAACTTCAATTTCTTCCACTTACTTAAACATGTTCTATGACTGAGTATGTGGTCTGTTTTGGAGAATGACCTATATACAGCTGAAAAGAATGTGTATTCTGATTTTGTAGGGTGAACAGTTTGTAAACATCTGGTAAGTTCATTTATTCAAGAGTTTGACTGAGTTCTAATGTTTCATTATTTTTTTTTCTAGTTGGTCTATCTGTTTGTGATAGTTGTGTATGTAGGTCCCCCAGTACTAGTGCATTAGTGATTATTTGATTTTTTCATGTCCTTTACATTTTGTTTTATATAATTGGGTGTAACAGTATTTGGCATATATGTGTGTGTGTGTGT
>NW_022900951.1:107339095-107416907 GCF_012274545.1 Fukomys damarensis
TATATATATATAAAATCTCTTCCTCTTGGGTTTTTTCCTTTACAAGAATATAGTGGCCTTCTTTGTCTCTCTTAATTAGTATTGGTTTGAAAACCATTTGATCTGCAAAGAGGATAGTTACTCCTGCTTTTGGGGGGGGTTCCTGTCACACAGAGCACAGAGTATTGTTTTCCACCCTTTAACTTTCAGACTATGATTTTCTTTTTGAATTAAATGTGTTTCTTGTATGCAGCATATTGTTGGATCTTGCTTCTTGTTCCATTTTATCAGTCTTTTTTTTTTTATTGATGAACTGAGACCACTGACATTGGTCGTTATATCAGATGACTTAACCTTGTCATGAATTTTTCTCTTTGTTGGATTCTCTTCTTTCCATTTTTACTTTCTTTTGTTGCCTAATGGATTCATTCTCCTGGACCTCCTGGGATTGTGATCCTCATTGTCTTTTCCTAGCATATTGCTCAAATTTTTTTGAGTGCTGGTTTGGTATTCATGAAGTTCCTAAGGTGCTCTTTGTCATGAAAGTGTCTTATTTCTCCATCAGTTTTTAAAGATAGTTTTGCAGGGTACATCAATCTGAGCTGTTTTGTATTAGTACCTGAAATATGTCACTCCAGGCTCTTCTTCCCTTGAGTGTTTGTGTTGAGAAGTCTGTTGTGATTCTGAGGGCTCCTTTGTATATGATTTGTTTATTTTCTCTAACTGCTTATAGAATTTTGTTCTTCTCTTGGGTTTCTGGAATATTAGCTCTTATATGCCTATGTGTAGATTTTTTAAAAAAATCTTGTCTAGTTGGAGTTCTGTTTGCCTCACTTATCCATATATCAATTCTTTCCCTACTTGGGAGGTTTTCTGCCATTACTTCTGTGAACAGTTTTTTTTTAATGTTGTCTGCACTCTCTCCTGTTTCTTCACTGACTCCAGTCAGTCTTATGTTATGCTGTATTGATTTCATGTGGTCTCTTACTATTTTAAAGAAAATTTTCTTTTCTTGATCACTAATTGCCATCCTATCTTCTATATTTGAAATTGTGTCTTCACATTTTCTCATTCTGGTTTGTGAACTTTCAATGGAGTTTTTATTCTCCTCAAAATCTGTTTGCATCTGTTTTGTGGATTCAATTTATTTTCTGTGTTGGGATTTCATCATGTTCCTAAGCTCCTCTATTTTTTATCAGTGTCTTCTCTAGATTTATTAATTATGTGTTGTACTATGTGCACAATTTATGCTGTTATTTGAGAAATTATTTCTGATTTCTTTTTTTTTCCAAATCCTTTTTCATTGCTAGTTCAGGAAGTCCAGGTGGTTGAGTATCAGATTGCTCCATCTCACTGCCCTTTAGGGTTGTCT
The DNA here is from genome assembly GCF_012274545.1 of Fukomys damarensis. Lineage (NCBI taxonomy): Eukaryota > Metazoa > Chordata > Mammalia > Rodentia > Bathyergidae > Fukomys > Fukomys damarensis. Next base: position 107,340,447 of record NW_022900951.1, read on the forward strand.
TAGCTCATCAGGAAGTCTGGTTTAAGACTTGTTTACATGTCTTCTCTTTTCAATAGATGCAGCCTGCTGGGCCTTTGATGAGGTAACTTTTTGCTCACCCAGTGGTCATGAATTCTCAGCAAGCCACTGAGTGGTCTATTCTCTGCTGCTTACCAGTACACCAAGTCCTGGGTTCATAAGGGTGGCCTTCTGGATCCCTGAGTTGACCTGGGCCCTGTGCACACTTGGATAGTATCTAGGTGTGCCTCTCACCAGGACCCCTATGTAGCTGTTGCCTGAGAGGGCCTTTGTCTCAGAGTTGTGTACCCACTTCCTGGTGTCTGCTATGCTTCTGGCTAGGGTCTCAGCACACTTATCAATGCTGTCATGGCAACCTTCTGGCTATTGCTTGTGTGCCTGTGTAGCTCTTTCCAGGTGTGCCCTTGGATGTGGCCTGTGTGACCAAGCCTCTGGTGTTGGAGCAGAGCCCTGCCTGGGATCTGCCTTCAGCCATGCCCCTCTCATCCACACAGCTGCTCCCTGGGATCTCTCATTACATTACTTTTATCATTATTAAGTTGTGAATGTTATTCACATTTTATGGATACAAGTTCTTCATTAGACATGTACTGAAAATATTTTCTTTCTGCCTGTAGTTTTCCTGTTTTTACCCCTGGCAGCGTCATTAAGTTATGGTAAAGTAGAGTTTAACAATTGTTTCTTTTGTTGTCTAAGCCTTTTATGCTCTTTCTGAGAAATCTTTAGTCACATTAAATTTCTCCAGAAGTATTACAGTTTTTGGTTTCATATTGAGAATTGTGATTGCTATGGAGTTAGGTTTTAAATATGGTACATTGTATAGGCTAAAGTTAATTTTTATGCATATGGCAAACCAATTGCTTCAGTATTACTTTTTGAAAATATTATCTTTTCTCCATTAAATATCTTATCACATTTGTAGAAAAATTAGTTGATTAAATGTATTTTGAATTTCTTTCTTGACTGTAGTGCCTCATGATGAATTATCTCAGCTTTACTACTTGGTCCTATTCAGTAAGTCCCTGGATAAATATATGTATATGATTTACAAGGTAGGCTTACAATGACTGCTGGCAGAGTTAGGGGTGGAAGAATGTAAAAGGGTCATCTCTGCTCTGGAGAGTTGGAGGAAGCAGTCAAGAATAAAAAGCCCGAAGCTCCCTGTAGAGACTTGTGCAAGTCCAAGTGGAGAAACCTAAGGGTCTGTGCTGGAAGCCTGAAGAATCTGCACTGGAAGCCTGGACACTGATGCCCAGTGGCAGTGGTAAAGACTGGAGCTCTTCTGAAGCAGCAATCTGAGACTTCCTTCTTCCTTCCCCTTTTTATTCCATTGAAGCTACAAGCCTATTGATTGGTGGCACCCACAACAGTGGTTGGTCTTCTCTCCTCAGTGAGTCAATCATCCAGACACATTCAGAACTGCGCTAAATCGATCTGCTAAGTGTTTCTTATTCAAGTTGACACCACAATTAACTATCACACTTGTTTTAATTTCACATTGCAATTGTAACAAATTTTCACAAATGTGGAGGTTTTTACCAACCCAATTCGATTATCATATAACTGTGACCGAGGTATCACTGGGCTAAAACTAAGATGATGATAGGACTGTTCCTTTTTAGAAGCCTGAGGTAAGAATTTGTTTTCTTACCTTTTCCAATTTCGATATGCTTCATATATTGCCTAATCCCATCTTCAAAGCTAGCAATGGTCCACTGAGTCTTTCTCCTGTTATGTCATTCTGACTCTTCTTTGGCCTCCCTTTCTTTTCCACCTTGAAGGATCTGTTGCTCTTATTTGGGCCGAGTAGTTAATGTACCATAATCTCCCTATGTTAAAGTCACCTAAATAAGGAATTTGAATTTCCTCTGAAATAGTAATTTTTTTGTTATCTTGCCATATGTTATATATTATATGCACTTGTATAATAAATCTATCATCTATCTATCTATCTATCTATCTATCTATCTATCTATCTATCTATTTTCCCACAGACTCTAAGGATTAAGACATAGAGCTCTTTCTAGGGCTATTATTCTATCTACCACACCATAATGCTTCTTCTTTTGCACATACTGAAGAATTGTCTGCTAATTATTTTGTTGTGATTTTCTAAATTTATATTCCTGAGGAATATTGTTTTGTTCTTTTTTTTTTTTGACTATTGATGCCCTTTTCTAGTTTTGATATCAAAGTATTTGTGTTGTGTCAGACTAAGTTTGTATTGATCAGTATTTTTACACTTATATTTCAGAAAGAATTTGTTTATAATCAGTGTACTCTTTTCCTTGAAAACTTGCAAGAATACTTGGAAAATATCTGTGACTAAAGGTTTTGCTTGTCTTTGGAGAATTTAATTTCTATTGTAGATATGAGACTATTTAGATTGCTTATTTTCTTGAGTAAGCAATGATTGTATCCTTTAAGGAATTTGTCTCTTTCATGTAACTAATCAAATGTATTGCATTGAGTATGTCAAAATAGTCCCTTATTCTCCTTTTCACTTTCTGTAAGATCTGCAATAATGTCTTTCTTTCCCTTCTATGGTAGCATTACTTTATTTACTTGATCCATTTGGCTTGAGGTTGATAAATATTATTACTCATGTCTTAAAACCAAGCTTTGGTTTTATTTTTTTTAATCTAATTTTGTTAGTGTTGTTTTATTAATTTTTAATTTTTTCTGCTTTCCATTGATTTGTGTTTTCATATTTTCTTAGCTTCTTGCTTTGGGATTTAATTTTTCTCTTTTCTTAATTGTTATGGTAATTGAGGATAATTGATTTGAAAGCTTTCTTCTTTCCCAATGTAAAATTTTATGTTCTGAATCATCCTGTAAGCATGTTTTGTGTTTGTCCTACATACTTGATATGTGTTTTCATTTTCATTAAATACAAAATCTCTTATAATTTTCTTTTTATCTTTTTTCATCCCACTGATTCTTTTTAGTTTTAAAAATAATCTTTATTTTTTAAAGTTAATATGTGCATTGCAGGAGACAAAAAATACACAAGAAGCAAAGAGCAGTCATTCACAATCATAAACAGCTTAGCTGGATGTCTTCTCCTTTCTGTGTGTACATACACATCATGCCATTTTGTGTGACTGAATTTGCTCAGTGTATGTCATGTTTTTCCATCCATCATGAATATTCACTAATTCAAAATTCCAAAGCTACAAGAGTATTTTTGATAACCAAGAACACACTACACCAATTCAGTCTGTCATAAAATAAATTGTAATCCTTCCTTTCTTGGGAACAAAAATTTCACTGAAGATAAAAATGGTAACCGGCCTCGAGATAGAGGTATTGGCAAAGTTACAATTACAATACTGTATTTCCTTAATGTGCAATTTAAAATGAGACGTAAAGCAAAAGCATAAACCAAGCATATGTCTGAGAGTTATCAGATCTCTACAATGAAGATGTTAGCAAGATGGCATGTTCCCACTGAATTATTAATGAATTTCTACAGTATAACTAGAAGACACATTGATTCCTCTCACCAAAATGTAAAACTGAACACTTTGCACACATCTCTCCTGGTATGTTTATTTCCACCCCTCTGCTACCAGAGTAATGACAAGTCCTGATACACACTGCCTGGAGGTGTTATAACCATTCCACGTCCAAGATGCAGCTTTTCTATTAGTTAGGACAAAAAGATGTTTCAGTGTCTCTGGTTTTTATCATACATTGTCCCCTCAGGGCATCTATAAAGCTTAGATGCTGTGCAATAGAGTATGAACTTTATGCACAATAAGCCCAAGTGCTTTACCAGAAATGAATGCACAGACTTATTGTTATAATCTGAAAATGTCTTCCAGATATGGAGATGCTAGCAAAAAGCCTTTACCTCCCTCACCTGCCTTTTCTCTCTTCACCACTTCAGTGGCTAAGTTCAGGATCACATCTAGTTCCAAGAGATGACTTTAACAAAGGTCACTTTCAGAAGTCACCAAAAGGACATTTATATAGGAATTATTTTGCTACTTCTAACATAATTGGTACAGTTGGACTTATCATTTAACACTCAGCAATATTAACTAAAATGTACATATAGAACAATGGCAAGAAAATCTGAACTCACCTAACCTCCCTCTCTGCATGCTTCCCCTCCTGTGCCCCATGCATAGCCTGCATGCTCTCCAAGACATCAAGGTGGACAATTCTGTTTCCAAAATAGAGCAGTTCCTATAAAGTAACAAAAAATACTTGAAACACATTACATTATCCCTTGACTCTTACATGTGTGAACTTTGAACATCTAGAAAGGCTACATGTTTCCAATAAGAACATAAATATCTCTTATATATATACACATACATTTATATAGTGACATTGAGTTAATTGCACAAATATACTTAATAAAGGCTATAATTTTTTTTCCTCATTGAGTTTATTGGTACATTTTAGGTATACATTACAGTTACATTCATTTTGGGGATCTTGTAGCTTTACATGACAGGTCTTGGTTCTCATTTTTCCCCATAATCCTGCCCTCCCTTCACCCACTCCTCCCCTCCACATTTCCAAATATTTCATTTCCAGTTTTTCATTTCCTCATATTTTTTCCCTTTCCCCTACCATTCCCATTTTCCCTACACCTTTAGCTCTTTTCTTCCCATTTCACATTGTCAATTATCTCATTAGGATCTTATGTGCTATTACAGTTTATTCACTCCAGAGAAACTATTTTTGGTATTTACCCATGTGTGACTTATTTATTTCAATTAGGTGTATATCCTCAATATGTATCTATTTTCCTATGAATGAATCTAGTTTCTCATTCTTTATGGCTGAGTAGTATTCCATTTTATAGAAAAACCACATCTTCTTTATCCAGTCTCCAACTCATGGGCAAATGGGCTGTTTCCAAGTTTTAGCTATCACAAACTGTATTGCTATAAACATAGGTGCACATATATCATTCTGATATTATTATTTTAATTCTTTTGGAAAGATACCCAGCAGAGAGATGGCTGGGTCAAATGGAACTACTAGTCCCACCTCTTTGAGGTATCTCCATATTGATTTCCATAGCGGTTGCACCAGTCTGCATTCCCACCAACAATGGATAAGGCTTCCTTTCTCCGCACAACCCCACCAACATTTGTTATTGATTGATTTCTTGACAGCAGCCATTCTTTGTGGGGTGAGGTGGAATCTCAGTGTTGTTTTCATCTGCATCTCTTGAATGACCAGTGATGTGGAACATTTTTTCATATATTTACTTGCTGCTTTTACTTCTTTGTCTGAGAAATGTCTGTTCATTTCAGATGCCCATTTTTGAATTGCGTCTTTATATTTGGGGGGAGCTGATTGTTTTGAGTTCTTTATATATTCTAGATAATAGTCCTTTGTCTGAGGAGCAGCTGGTAAAAAATTTTTTCCCACATTGTAGGTTATCTCTTAGTTCTGTTGATGGTTTCTTTTGCAGTGTAGAAGATTTTTTAATAAGATGTGATCCCTGTTGATTCTTTCTGCTAGTTCCCTTGCTACTGAGGAGTTGTTCAAAAAGTCTTTTCCTATGACAATGTATTCAAGAGTTCTGCCTAACTTATCTTCCAGCAAGTTAAGTGTCTCTAGTTTAAAATTTAGATCTTTAATCCACTTGGATTTTAATTTAGTGCATGGTGAAAGATAAGGGTCTAGTTTTAATCTTTGGCAGATTGAGATCCAGTTTTTCCAACACCATTTATTAAAGAGGCTATCTTTTCTCCAGTGGGTATGGTCTGCTCCTTTGTCAAAGATGACATAACTGAGTACATCAGGAGTTGTTTTTGCATGTTCCAATGTGTATCACTTATCCTCAGATCTGTTTCTTTGAAAGGCTATAATTTTAAACAGGAACAGTCTGGTCTAGAGAATTTTCCATTTTCTATCTTTTTTAACCCCAAGGTACAGATATATAGATATATGATACTTAGAAGTAACTTTAACAATTTCACTTCCTAAGTAGTTTAAAGAACATTCTTTCTAATGGATTTTAACATAAATTGTGCTCTACCTCTACACGTTACTTAGCTAATTCTATCTCTGTTGTACACTGGCAACCTTTTTTAAAATCTAGGAAGACTAGATGTAAACTAGGACTCCTTTGTTCTTTATATACAACTATGTACTCAGGAAAGTGAAACAAAATGCACCTTCACAAGGGACAGCAGTTAATCTCACTTCATCTAAACCACACTGATATAGAGCCCATTTCACTTTCTTTTCCTCCTCCCTCTCTGAACTAATACAAATATCTCTAGTGCTCAGATCACTGGTTTGACCATTCCATTTCCTAAAGACAGCATTTTATTATTATCTTTAATGAACGAATATCTTTAAAATGTGTGATTTACTATCTCTACTCTTAAAATACTTTGTGCACTTCTAAACATCTAGAAAGACTGGATGTTTCGAATATGGACTCAAGTTTTCCTACTATATACACAGTCGTGTTAAAGAAGTATACACAGGTAGCAATGGTTATGCCTAAGTGTCTTTGAAGTAGAGCATTCTACCTAGAAACCTTCATTTCTTCCAGTTTCTTCTGTCCTTGTCACACGTGATATAGGTACATGTGTCACTCAAATGTGACAATTCCACTGCCAAAAGTTCTTTTGCAAAAGAGCTTTTCTGTGAGTTTTAACACAAAGTATTCAAAATGTGTTAGTTTACTAAGTCTATTTTTGTCGTATATTGGCATCCTCTTTAATATCTAGAGACTAGATGTTATAAAATTAAGACTCATATGTCCAGTATATACATTGTATATATAGTATAGCAAAGCTAACATAAGAGCAATGGGTAAGCAGAAATTTTCTACCACATACTCAAATAAAACACCTTTCACAATTTCTTCCCTCCTTCAACCTAGTAGGCAAGTATAGGCAGTATACTGTTCAGAGGTGGTTTAACCATTCTATTTGCAAACATAGTATTTTCTATCAGTTTATAAAAACTATTTACAAAATGTTATTATACTACTTCTACTTTTGAGTATATCAAGCACTTCTACATATCCAGAACTAGATTTTTCATATAAGAACTTGTCTGCTATCATACAGTGCTAATAAATAAAGTTGCACAGATAGCAATGGTTGTAATCTGAAGTATTTTCTAAATACAAGCATTTTGGCCTCACTTTCTTCTCTCTACCTTCAAACCAGTGGACAAGTACAGGCATATGTAATGTTAGAGATGGTTGAATCCAAAATTCATTTATGAAGGACAAGCTTTTCTGTGTATGTCACTACAAAGTTTAAAAAATGTGCTAACATTACTATTCTGTCATACAGTAGCAACCTCTTTAACATTTGCGGACAAGATGCTGCAAAATTTGAACTTATTTTCCTGTTATATACAATATATACCCAGCAGAATAAAACCCACAAAACATACAGAAAAATGATGTCTCAAAATTTTTAAGTGCAGATGCACTAATGTAATACCTTTTGCAATTGCTTCTCTCCCACCTCTTCCACACCGCCGAACAAGTATAGAGAGTGCCATATTGCTCAAGAGGTCGTTTCATCATTCCATACCCAAGAGACAATATTTCATATGAACTTTAGCAAAAAGATATTTAGAAAGTGATATTTTACTACCTCCACATTTAGTATATATTAGGCACTTCTAAACATCAGGATAAGACTAGATGTTTCAAATAAGGACTCAATTTATCCATTATATGTACTCAGCAGTCTTGATTAAACTGCACACATATAACATATAGTTGAGAGTGTCTTGAAAATATGAGCATTCTAATCTAGAACCCTTCTTTTCCCCACTAGCCCGGTGGACTAAAATCTTAAAATTTTCAGAAGGCAGTCTTTCCTAGACATTTTAACACAAAATGTACAAACTTTGTTAGTTCCTATTTTTATCAAAACTGGCAAATGCTGTAACATCTAGGAAGAACAGATGTGGTAAAAAAAAAGTCTCATTTGTCCTTTACATACCCTGCATACACAGCAAAGCAAAACATAATGCACAGACATAAGGGACAATCGTCTCTTGCCTTGCTCAATTGCACTAGCACAGTACTGTATTTCCCTCTCTTCCCAGAACCAGTACTCAAGAGGGGGTTTGTCTATTTCCCCAACACATAACACTGTCTGTGAGTTCTAACAAAATTCACAAAATACATTATGTTTCTACTGTTTTTTAGCATGTATCAGGCACTTAAGAATATCTTGAAAGACCAGATATTTCAATAAAGTATTTAGCATTGTCAAATATATAGACATATTAATGTCTATATATTAATGAGAACTAAAATACACACACAAAACACTGGTTATAATACAAACAGCATCTTCACATGTAAACAGTCTGGTACTGGACCTTTTCTTCTCACTGTTTTTCTGCTCCACAGAGTAAATATAGACAAGGATCACTCCTAGTGACCAGATAGTCTAGAGAACTCCATTTCAAACAGTCACTTCCAGAAGACATTTCTTTCATGACCTCAAAAAAACCAAATAAATGGACATTTCCAATATGAGTGATTTTCTATTTTATCATTACATCAGCAATCTTTTACATCTATATTGTCTACATGCAACAATTTTCTTTTTAAAGGTTGGGAGGAGTTTTGAGAGCATGTTTTTCATATTATAGCCTTATCAAAACAGCCAGTAAATCTTCCCAAAGGGTAATGGGCATTTCCAATTAGCCAATGAATGAATGTTACTTTACCGTTTCTCTCTTTTCCAGCCTCCCATGGGCCAGACTCCTCACCTTGCAGGTAGGTTGGGTCTTTGTCCTCATTGTTGCAAGAAGGTGCAGTCTCCACCAACTGGGACACAGAGGTCACCCCAAGATCCAGATCTGTGCTGTTCTATGGCCTGAATCAGTTGAGCTTTCAGACCCACCTTCTCTGATCCTTGATGTAGAGGACCTCTGTGGTGATCAGAGGCCACAATTCTTATCACTGGATGACAGTGTAGCCACTGCAAGGTGCTAGATCTTTCAAGGCTGATGGGGGCTTCACTTAGGCCTGCAGGTTGGGTTGGGAGACCCTGTGGGCCAGAGCAGTTTCCTGTCCTTCAAAGCCTGTGCCCAGCCAGTGGGCCTGCAGGGCAGAAGTACAGATCATCCCTGGGGTCTCCACGTCATACACCCCAGATCACCCACTGGCCTAGGAGTGAGGGCTTGGAGGGCCCTTGAGGGAGCAGGCTCAGTTCTGTTTCTCACTGCATTCTCTGCCAGAATTGGCCTCATGTATTTTTTGTAAAAATAGCACTGATTTATATCCACATCATTACATATTTTCCAAAATATTGACTTATAGTTTAATTCAGTTGTGTTTGGAAACTACTTTCTATGACTCCAATCTTCAAAAAATTTATTATGTATCCTTTCTATGACAAAAGTATGCATTTTTCTTGTAAATGTACCATATAGACCTAAAATGAACTCATAGTCTGTTGTTGAATATTCTATAAGTGTCAATTAGGTCAAGTTTGCCAATAGAATTATACAGATCTTTTAAATTATTCATTTTTATGTTCTTTCTGTATAGTTAAATGGGAGAAAAATGGTGAAATCCCCAACTGTAGTAATGTATTTTTCTTCTTTCAGTTCTAAATAGTTTTGCTTCACCTATTTTTGGGATTCTTTTGATAAATCTATTTAGGATTACAATTTACTCTTAACAAAATCATTTATAATTATGTTTTCTTCCTCTTTATCTCTTATAGCAATATTATTTGTTCTGAGTACTTTGCTCTAATACATGTCAATATCACCATTCTGTCTTGCTTTTGGTGAAGGATTACATGATGTAGCTTATTATCCTTCATTTTATTTCTCATCTACTGATGTGTGTAAATAGCATATAGTTGGTTCTTGCTTTTATACTCAATCTGACAAGATGTACCTTCTCTGTGGGTGTTCAGATCACTTAATTTTAATAGAATTAATGATACAGTTAGAGCTACATCTTGTTAGTTTTTTGAAGCCCATCTGATCTTTGTCTTTTTTATACTTTCTTTTTAAAAATTAATTTTTGGTACATTTTAGGTATGCAATATAATGACATTCATCATTGGAAATTTGCACCTTTACATAACATACCTTGGTTCATATTTTTTCCATTAAGTTTATTAGTACATTTAAAGCAAACAATACAGTTACATTTATCATTGGAATCTTATACCTTTACATGATATATATTGGTTCTTATTTTTCCCCCATACCCCTGCCCTGTCTTCTCCCCTGCCAGCCTTCCCAATTGACAAAGACTTTGTTTTCAGTTTTTCATTTTCTCTTTTCCCTTCTTTCCTTTCCCCTAAACTTCCCACTTCCCCTACTCCTTTAAACCTTTTCTTCCTATTATTATCAATTATACAATTTGAACCTTATTTACCCTTTCAGTATTTCACAACACAGAAACTATTCAATATTTACACACGTGTGTCCTATTTATTTCACTCGAGTATGGACTCAATACTAATCCATTTAGCTATAAATATCTCTAGTTTCTCATTATTTATGGCTGAATAGTACTCCATTTTATAGTAAAACCACATCATTTTTTATCCAGGCTCCAGTTGATTCACAACTGGGCTGTTTCCAAGTTTTAGCTATTACAAACTGTGCCACTATAAAAATGGGTGCACGCATATCACTGCAATATGATTCTTTTAATTCTTTTGGAAAGATGCCCAACAGAGGGATAGCTTGGTCAAATGGGACCTCTAATCCTATTTTTTTTGAGGTATCTCCATATTGATTTCCACAGTGGTTGCACCAGTCTGCACTCCCATCAACAATAGAGAAAAGTTCCTTTCTCCCACAAACCTTGCCAGCATTTCTTATTGGTTAATTTCTTGATATCAGCCATTCTTTTGGTGCAAGGTGGAATCTCAGCATTGCGTTCATTTGCATCTCTTGAATGACCGGTGATACTGAACATTTCTTCGTATATTTATTTGTTGAGTTTAATTGTTTGTCTGAGAAATGTCTGCTCATTTCAAATGACTATTTTTGAATCGGGTTTTTATATTTGGGGGATCTGATTTTTTTGAGTTCTTTATATATTCATGATAGTAGACCTTTCTTTGAGGAACAGCGGGTAATTTTTTGCCCACATTGTAGGCTGTCTCTTAGCTCTCTTGATGGTTTCTCTTGCAGTGCAGAATCTTTTTAATAAGATAAGATCCCAGTTAATGATTATTTTCCAGCACCACTTATTAAAGAGGCTATTTTTCCTCCAGTGAGGGTATTTAGATCCTGTGTCAGAAATGAGGAGGCTGAATTTGTCTGCAGTCCTTTCTGCATTTTCTAATTGGTTCCACTGATCAGCAGGTCTGTTCCTTTGCCAATACCATGCCATTTTTATCACAGTAGCTTTGTAGTATAGTTTCAAGTTAGGGATTGTGATGCCCCCTATCTTGTTTTTATTGCCTAGAATTCTTTTGCTACTCCAGGTCTCTTCTTGCTCCAAATGAAGCTTTGGATTGTTTTCTCAAGGCCTGTGAAGGACAGTATTGTAAATTCAATTGGGATTGCATTAAATCTATATAGCAGTTTTGGAGGTATGTCCATTTTCACTGTATTGGTTTTTCCTACCCAGGAGCAAGGGATGTCTTTCTATTTTCTGATAACATCTTTGATCTCTTTTTTTCAGAGTGCTATAGCTTTCAGAGTAGTGGTCTTTCATTTCTTTCATTAGGCTGATTCATAGATATTTCATTTTTTTGCATGCTATTGCAAAGGGAGTTGTTTTTTTCCAGTTCGTCTTTTTGTGAGTCTCTTGTTCATTTACAGGAAAGCCATTGATTTTTGTATGTTGACCTTGTATCCAGTTACTCAACTTAACTCATTTATTAAGTCTAGACAAATTTTGGTGGACTTTGTAGGGTCTTCTATAAAGAATATTATGTCATATGCAAAGAATCACAATTTAATTTCATTTGCTATGTTTATTTTTTATTTCTTACTCTTTTTAAATTGTTCTCACTAATATTTCTAGAATTATATTAAACAAGAGTGGTGACAGTGTGCAGGGGTTTGGTGCTTGACCATTTAGTATGATAGTGGCTATTGTTTTTTTTCCTCATTGAGGATACATTCTAGGTATACAACACAGTTACATTCATTACTGGGCTCTTGTACCTTTACATGACAGGTCTTGGTTCTCATTTTATCCCCCTTCTCCCTGCCCTCCCTCCATCCCTCCTCCCCCCCCATTTACAAACACTTCATTTCCATTTTTTCATTTTCTCATGTTTTCATTTTCCCTTATTAGATTTCCCCTACCCTTCCCACTTTCCCTACACTTTTAGCCCCTTTCTTCCTATTTCACATTGTCCATTATATCATTAGGACCTTATGTACTATTGTAGTTTATTCACACCAGAGAAACTATTTGGTATTTACCCATGTGTGACTTATTTATTTCACTTAAGAGTATATCCTCTATATGTATCCATTTTACTATGAATGAATCCAAATTCTCATTCTTTATGGCTGAGTAGTATTCCATTTTATAGAAAAACCACACCTTATTTATCCAGTCTCCAACTCATGGGCAAATGGGCTGTTTCCAAGTTTTAGCTATCACAAACTGTGCTGCTATAAACATAGGTGCACATATATCATTCTGATATTATTCTTTTAATTCTTTTGGAAAGATATCCAGCAGAGAGATGGCTGGGTCAAATGGCACCTCTAGTCCCAGCTCTTTGTGGTATCTACATATTGATTTCCATAGTGCTTGCACCAGTCTGCACTCCCACCAACAATGGAGAAGGGTTTCTTTCTCCCCACAACCCCACCAACATTTGTTATTGTGTGATTTCTTGATAGCAGCCATTCTTTGTGGGGTGAGGTGAAATCTCAGTGTTGTTTTCATCTACATCTCTCTAATGACCAGTGATGTGGAGCATTTTTTAATATATTTGCTTGCTGTTTTTTCTTCTTTGTCTTAGAAATGTCTGTTCATTTCAGATGCCCATTTTTGAATTGGGTCCTTATATTTGGAGGGCTGATTGTTTTGAGTTCTTTATATATTCTAGATAATAGTCCTTTGTGTGAGGAGCAGCTGTGACTCTTGGTTTTTAATAGATAGCTCTTATCAGGTTGAGATAAAGACCATCTATTCTAGTTTTCTGTAGGGTTTTTATCATTAATCGGTGGTGGATTTTGTCAAACACTTTTTATGTATCTATTGATATAATCATGTGGTTTTTCTCCTTGAATTTATTAATATAGTATAGTACATTTATTGGTTTATTGGTTTGCATATGTTGACCCATTCCTACATCCCTGGGATGAATCCCACTTGGTCAATGTGCACGATCATCTGCATTGTATTTGCAAGTATCTTATTGAGTACTTTTGCATCTATATTCCTTAGTGAGATTGGCCTATAGTTCTCTGTTATGGTTTGGTCTTTTTCTGCTTTGGGGATTAATGTGATGCTTGCTATCAGGAATGAATTTAGAAGTATTGCTTCCCTTTCAATTTCATTGAAGAATTTAAACAGTTGTGGCAATAGTTCTTCTCTACATGTCTTGTAGAATTCAGCAGTGATGCAACCAGGACCTGAAATTTTCTTAGTTGGTAACTTTTTTATTATGTTCACAATTCTATTGATTGATATGAGATCATTTGGAAATTTTAGGTCTTCTTCATTCAACTTGGGTAATTCATGTATATCTAGGAATCTGCCCATTTATTCTGTGCTTTCCATCTTATTGGCGTATAAGTTCATGAAGTAGGTGGTTATGATCCTCTGGATTTCCCCTGAGTCTGTTGTAATTTCACTCTTTTCATTCTTAATTCCAAGGATTTGGGCCTTTTCTTTCCTTTTTTCAGTAAGGTTGGCTAAAGGTTTGTCAATTTTGTTTATTCTTCTGAAGAACCAACTCTTGGCTTCTTTGAATTTTTATATCATTCTCTTAGTCTCCATTGCATTGATTTCTTTTCTTTTTTTCTTTTTTGTTTTTTTTTCTTTTTTGTACCGGGGATCGAACCCAGGTCCTTGCGCTTGCAAGGCAGGCCACTGAACCACTGAGCTAAATCCCCGGCCCTTCTATTCTTTTTTTAAAATTGAGTTTATTGGTACATTTTAGGTATACTGTACAATTACATTCATTATTGGGATCTTGTACCTTTACATGACAGGTCTTGGTTTGATTTCTATTCTGATCTTTGTAACTTCCTCACTTGTATGAATTTTGAATCTGTGCTGCTCTTCTTTTTCTAGCAGCTTGAGGTTTGGCATCAGGTTCTTTAATTGAGTTCACTCTGTATTCCTAATATTGAGTGTTAACTGCTCTAAATTTTCCTCATAATACTGCTTTCATTTTTCCCATTGATTTCAATATGCTGTATTGAAACTGTCATTTAATTGCAGAAACTAATTCTTCTTGATTTCTTCTTTAATTTCTTCTGTGACTCACTGGCTTTCAGAAGGGTGTTGCTCAATTTCAATGCATTTATGAAATTCTTGTGGTGTCTTTTGCTATTGATCTCCAATTTCATTGCACTATAGTCTGATAATATACAGGGGATAACTTCAATTTCTTCCACTTACTTAAACATGTTGCATGACCAAGTTTGTGGTCTGTTTTGGAGATGACCCATGTGCAACTGAAAAGAATATGCATTCTGATTTTCTGCAGTGGAATAATCTGTAAACATCTGTTAAATCCATTTGTTTATTTTTTTGTCTAGTAGATCTATCTATTTGTGACAGTGAGGTATTGAGGTCCCCCACTACAATTATATTAGTGATTGTTTTATTTTTCATGTCCCTTACTGTTGTTTTATATAATACAGTGCACCAATATTTTGTTTTATATAGTAGGGTGCACCAATATATATGATTGTCATCCTTCTTCTTGGATTGTTCCCTTTACAAAGATGTAATGGCCTTCTTTTTCTATTTTAGTGTTGATTTGAAATCCATTTGATCTGTAAAGAGGATAGCTACTCCTACTTTTTTTGGGTTCCTGTCACATGGAGTACTGTTTTCCATACTTTAAGTTTCAGTTTATAATTTTCTTTTTAAACTAAGTGTATCTCTTGTATGCAGTATATTGTTGGATCATATTTCTTAACCCATTCTGCCAGTCTATTTCTTTTGATTGCTGAATTGAGACCACTGACATTGATGGTTATAACTAATATGTATTGACTTATTCTTATAATGACATTTTCTTTTTGTTGGATTCTCTCCCTTTAAATTTAATTTCCTGTGGTGCCTGATGGATTAATTCTGCTGGTCTTCCTGGGGTTGTGATCTTTATTGTCTTTTTCTAGGATATTGTTTAAAATTTTTTCAAATGCTGATTTGTTATTCATGAAGTTCCTAAGGTACTTTTTGTCATGAAAGTATCTTATTTCTCCATCAATTTTGAAAGAAAGTTTTGCAGGATATATCAGTCTGGGTGGAGGCTGTTTTCTTTTAGGGCTTGAAATACTTGACTTGATGCTATTTTTGCTTTGAATGTTTGTGTTGAGAAGTGTGCTGTGATTCTGGTGGGCTTTACTGTGTGTGCGATTTGTTCCATTTCTCTAACTGCTTGTAGAATTGTGTTCTTCTGTTGGGTTTCTGGAATCTTAACCATTGTATACCTATATGTAGATTTTTAAAAATCACCGCTAGTTAGAGTCCTATTTGCTTCACTTACCTGTATGTCAAGTTCTTTCCCCTAATTGGGAGGTTTTCTGCCATTACTTCTGTGAACAGCTTTTTAATGTCATCTGCACTCCTTTTTCTTCATTGACTGCAATAAGTTTTATATTATTCCTCATTCAATAATATAGCACCTGGTGGATTTATTTTTCATGGTCTCTTACTATTTTTAGGAAAGTTTTCTTTTCCTGGCAACTGCTGTCTTCTATATCTGATATTCTGTCCTCACATTGTCTCATCCTACTGTATAAACATTCAGTGGAGTTTTAAATCTCCTTGATATGTTTGCCTCTGTTTTATGGATTCCATTTGTTTCCTATATTGGGATTCTCTCATGTTCCTCAGCTCCTCTATTTTTTATCTGTTTTGTCTAGAGTTATAAATCATTTCTTCCACTATAGATGCAATCTCTTTTGTTTTCTGAGAAATTATTTCTCATTCATTTTTTCTAAATCCTTTTTTGTTTCCAGTATAGGGAGTTCAGGTGGTTGAATATCAAATTGTTTCATGTCATTTCCCTTTGGAGTTGCTTTAAGTGTTCTGGATGTCTGTTTTGGAGACTTGTTTACATGTCTTCATATTTCAATAGATGCAGCCTGCTGCACCTCTGTTGAGGCAACTTTCTGCTTACTCAGTCATCTTTAATTCTCAGCAAGCCACCAAGAGGCCTTCTCTCTGGTGGTCACCACTTTGAGCAATTTCCTTGTTCAGGATGGTTGCTTTTGTTTCCCTGCACTGCCCTGCTGTCCAGGTAGGGTTCTTGTTGGGGCCTGTGCACAATTGGGATGGTATCTGGACATGCCACTTCCTAGGGCCTGATCCCATGAGTAGCTATTGTCTGGAAGGGCCTTTGGCTTAGGGTTGTGCATCCCAGTTACTGGTGTCTGCTTGGGTTTCTGCCTGGGGTCTGCACATGCTTACAAATGATATCTAGGCAGGCCTCCGGCTGTTGCTTGTGTAATTGTGCAGGTTTTTTCCAGGCCAGCATTTGGCTAGGGCCTGTGTGCTCTTTTTTCATATTTTCTTGTGGATAAACCAAACAATGTTTGCGATTCCATTTTTGTCTACTTTATTTTTTAAAATTAATTTTATTGATACACTTAACATATGCAATATAATGACATTCATTGTTGGAAATTTGTACCTTTTCATAATCAATCTTGGTTCTTATTTTTTGCCCATCCCCTGCCTTCCCTTCAAGCTTTCTTTCTCTCCCTATCTACAAAGACTTTTGTTTCCATTATTTTTCATTTTCTCATATTAATTCCATTCACTTCTTTCCTTTCCCCTACCCACTGCTTCTCCTTGCTCTTTGTCCCTTATCTTCCTATTTCATGTTATCTATTATACCTTTTAGTTCTTATTTACACTTTTAATTTCTCATACTGGAGAAATCATTTGGTGTGTATACATGTGTGTCCTATTTATATCACGTAAGTGTATTGCCTCAATGTGCATACATTGAGCTATAAATGTCTCTAATTTCTTACTTTGTATTGCTGAGTAGTATTCCATTTTATATAAAAACCACTTTTCCTTTATCTCTTGTTCTGTTAATGGGCAATTAGTCTGCTTACAAGTTTTAGCTATTACAAACTGTGCTGCTATGAATATGTGTGCATATATGTCACTGTGGTATGATTCTTTTAATTCTGTAGGGAAGATACCCAGAAGGGGAATTGGGGAGGAGAAAAAAATAAGAGGACTAAAGATAGGAATAGAAGTAGTCAAATGGTCATTATTTGCAGTTCACATGATACTCTAATTAGAACCCCAAGAACTCCACCAAAAGTCTTTTAGACATAAAAACCAAATTCAGCAATGTAGCTGGATACAAGGATTACACAGAACAATCAAAAGATACTCTGTACATGAAAAACAGACTCACTGAGAGAAAAACATGACAATCAATTCCTTTCACAATGGCATCCAAAAATTGAGAAACCTAGGAATCAACCTAATTAAAGAAATCAAAGACCTCTACTCTGAAAACACCACTCCGAAAAAAGAGATCCAAAAGCATATGAGAAAACGAAAATACTTCCCTTGTTCCTAGGTAGGATGAATCAACATAGTGAAAATGGCTCTGCTTCCAAAATTTCTATATAAATTCAATACAATCCTAATTGAAATCCCAGCAGCATACTTCACAGACCTAGAGAAAACAATACAAAAATTGTTGGGAACAAGAAGAGACCTAGAATACCAAAAGCAATTTTAGGCAATAAAGGAAAGTTAGGGGGTATCACAATTCTCAACTCGAAACTGTACTACAAAGCTCCTGTGATAAAAACAGCATGGTACTGACAAAGAGCCAGACCTGAGGACCAGTGGAACAGATGTGAAGATGCAGAAACAAGTCCACACACAGCCACCTCATCTCTGACACAAGACCTAAATACCCTCACTGGAGGAAAGTTAGCCTCTTTAATAAATGGCGCTGGAAAACTGAGTTTCGATTTGCCAAAGATAAAAACTAGACCTACACCTCTCACCATGCACTAAACTAAAATCAAAATGGATTAAAGATCTATGTATTAAAACAGAAACACTAAACCAGCTTGAAGAAAAGTTAGGTAGAACTCTTGAAGACATTGGTGTAGGAAAATATTTTATGGACAAAACCTCAGTTGCCCATGAACTAGCACTAACAACCAACAAGTGGGATGTCCTCTTTATTAAAAAGTTTTTGCACAGCAAGAGAAACTACTAACAGTGTGAAGTTACCACCCACAATGTTGGAATTTTTTTCACCAGCTGTTCCTCAGACAAAGGTCTCCTATCTAGAATATTTAAATAACTTTAAAAAATCAAACCTCCCAAATTTAAAGACCCAATCCAAAAATGGGCATTGGAAATGAACAGACATTTCTCAGACAAAGAAGTAGAAATAGCAAATAAACGTGTGTGAAAATGTTTGACATCACTGGTCATTTCAGAGATGCAAATAAAAGATGCTCAGATTCCACCTCACCACAGAAAGAATGCCTGCTATTTTGAAATGAACCAAGTACAAGTGCTTGTGGGGATGTGGGGAAAGAGGGACCCTGCTCCACTGCTAGTGCGAGTGTAGACTGGTACAACCACTGTGGAAAGCAGTATGGAGATATCTCAAAGAACTAGAATTTGTTTCCTTTATTAACATATTTCTGCTTCTTTTAAAATTTTTCTTTATTCGTTTCACTACTGTTTGCAATATGCATCTTTAATCAGAGCCCAACTGCATATATACTATAAAAACTGTATTAGTCAGTTTTTCTTCACTGGGACACCATACCCAAGACCCACAATTTAAAGATAGAGTGATTTAATGTGGCACATACCATCAGAGATTTTTAATCCAGGGTTGTCTGGCTCCAAGGTAGAAACATTATGGTGGAAATGTGCAGTAGAGCCAAGCCACATCATTCATAGTGGTTGCGAAGCAGGGCAAGGAAACAGAGTTAGAAAGGAAGAAGCAAGATACAGTACCTCAATGGCATACCTCTGTGCCTACCCAGAAATGTGCTCCACCAAGCCTTGAGTAGATATCAAAGCCAAATGAAGTTGTCAGTCTACTCTAACTACCACAAGAACCTTATATCAGTGTTTCCATTTCCTTCCTCACATGTTGCACTACTATTGTAATGTATTTCATTTATATATCGCAGTATCCATTGTTACTGTTCTTTCTCAAAGCAGTCTATTAACTTTTGTATAGATAAAATGTTCAACAAATGCCTTTTATGCATTCCTTGCTCTTTGCCATTTCTACTATTCTTTATTTCTTTCAAGTTTCTATCTGATATATTCTTTCAGATTGAACATCTCCTTTCATAGTTAATAATGTAACTGAGCTTTTGTTTGAGAAATTTTCCTTAATTTTTGAAAATATTATTAATAGCTGCAGTTTTCTGGGTTGATGCAGTTTTCTTTCAATACTTTAAAGATGTCACCTATTTGTTTGCTGGATTGCATAATTTCTATGGAGAAATGTATTGCAGTTCTAATTTTTTTTCCCTGCATTTACTTTGTTTTTTAAAATCATTATTATTTTTTTGTAGTTTTAAAAATCTTTTCTTCAGTATGTGATTATAAAATATAATCTTTTATTATTTTTGAAAGACTCTCATCCATTTTGTTTTTGAATAATTCTTTTGCCCTATCTTTTGTGGCTTTTGTTTCTGAGACTTAATTACTCATATTACAGTCAACTCTAAATTGCCTCAGAACTTTTGGATACTTTATTCATGTTTTCATTTCTTCTTTCTTTTGTAATATAATATGAATAATTTACAATGACCTATTCTCAAACTCACTGAATCTTTGTTTGCCTGTATCCATCTACTGAAGAGCCCATCCAAGGCAATCTTTATCTGAACAACTTCGTTACAACTTTACTTTGTTATTTTGTAGTTTTTTATTTCTACTATTTCTATTTCATTCTTACATATTGATTTTAATGGTACGTTGAAATTCTCCACCCATTCGTGCATATATTTCCATCTTCCCCACTAGGTCATTTAAATATAAATCTTAGTTATTTTTAATTATTTATCTATTGAATTCTGTATCTAATCATTCCTTAATCTGAATCGGGTTTGCTTGATTGAATTACTTGTGACAATTGGTCATTTTTTTTTCCAATTTTGTATTTGTATCTTAATGTGCTTAGAAGGATAGCAGAGACCAAGGTAAATAGTACCTATGCTTGGAAATCACCCTGCTTCTTCTCAAGCAAAGCCATTTAATTGTGAAATTGGGTCACCCCACTCACAAAGTGAGCAGACTTTGTGATTTGTTCTAGCATCATAAGTGCACCACAGGTTTTGAGTTCCCCTAGTGATGGCATGCTTCTGCCATATGCTTAGAGTGAGAATTGTGTTTCTGGAAGGTTTTTCTGCTTCCCTTTCAGCTTTTGGCTGCCCTTGCATACCTAGGCCACAGAGGGGAGTCTCTGTCTATACTCTTGCTCTGCTTCCAGTGGTAGGTTGTTGCTTGTTACTTGATACTAGGCTGCTCATAAAGGCATGGCACAGTCTCCGTTTCCAAGCTCCAGTCTCAGTGGCAAGCAGACTGTACCTGGGCTTTGGGAATGGGACTTCCTAGTATACTTGGCTGTCCTCACAGTGGCAACAAAACTGTCTTACACCTCTGCTTGATCTTAGGCATGAATTTCCCATCACACCTCCAGTAGTATAACAGCTTTGTGTTTATAGGATCTTGGGCTCCAAAATATTATTGCCCATCTGCTAGAGGTAGAAAACTTTGCTTATGTTGTTTTACTCAAGAGAAAAATTTTATTTTTTGAGCCCTGGGTGGAAAAATGTTCTCTACACTTCCCTTGGAGGCAGAGAAATTTTGGCTCTAGACCTCTCCAGAAAAACAGATCTTCACCTGTGAGAAGACTTATTGCCCCACTCCTAGAATTTTAAGACTTTTGCTTCATAGGAGTGAAGGATCCAAGGAAGTTATTAGGAAAGACCCCCCCCCACACACAATCTTTTTCATGAATACCTAGTGTAGGAATACAGAAAACAGAATATGTGAGATGCAAATCACCCCCTTCTTTTTGTAGGGAGCAACCAGCCACTCTCAACTGCCCCACTATTTCACATACTTCTGTAACATACACCACATATTGGAATGAAGCAAGTCTTTTTAGGTATTCTGATATACAGAAAATTCTTATCTGACTTTTTCATTGCTTACACTGGTTCTCCTCTGTGAAAAACCCTCTTTCTGTCTTTAAAATTCCCAAATTCCTCCTAGAGAAGCTTAACATTTATTTACTCCTTGATAATACTAGCCAATGTTAATTTTTTCCTTGTTGATACTTCTTATAATGAATTTTTAATCTATTACTGCTTTCAGTTTATAAGTGGACATTTAAAGGTGTACCACTTAGTGCTTTATTACATTGTGTTTTATTTCTATCATAGGATTTAGCCAGACATATAGTGGATGCACAATGTCTTACCAATAAAATTTAGTTAGAAAAAATATATTGAGCTGCTCTTGTGCAATTGGCCCCAAAAGCAAAACTTAGCTATTCCATATTCCTTTAATTTGATTGTGCATGGTATTAGTCCATTAGCAGAAAAGGTTAACAAATTAGCTTTGAAAGACAGTGTAATTTTGTAGAAAGAATATAAGCATTGAAAGACATACAGCCCTGGATTCTAATCTTGGCTCTACCACTCATTGTCCGTAGGATTTCTGGAAAGTTACTAAAGATCAAATGAGAATAACAGTATGTATTTGGGTATAGAGAAAATGCAGCAGCTTGAAGAGACATAAAACAGGTTTAGTGTGCTGGGGGAGGTATCAAGGGAGACCTGTGTGGTGATAACTGGCTTCTCACTTCTCCTTTCTTTCCATCTGGGCCCAATGTTGCTGCCCCCATTCAGGGTGGGTCTTTCCCTTTAAGTTTGCTGTCCCACATGTCAATTGCTGTGGGAAACACCCCCTTAGACATACCCAGAAACATGCATTATTGATTTTCTAGTTGTTTTTCAATTCCATCAAGGTGATAATGAGGACTAACCATGATAAATTGGGCATAGTGGTGCACACCTGTAATTCCAGCACATGGGGTCTGAATCAGGAGGATGATGGTTTTGAGGCCAACCTGGGTTGCAGAACAAGACCTTGTCTCAAAACACAAACAAAAAAAGATTAACCATCACAGATAACTAAGTAGTCAGAGTGCTGTTTCAGGGAATAAGCGAAGTAATTCTGATAGCATGTTTATAAATTGTGAAGTGCTATGCAAAATAAGTGTCCTATGTAATTATGGTGACCTAGAAGGTAAAGCAAATAAATCTCCTGTACTTTCTACCTTGTTCTTAGCAAAGTCAACATAAGGCAAGTTACTACCAGTTCAATTTCCACCTAGAAATGATTTGGGATTTTAGTTTTCTGATCTTTCCTTAATCCTTATCTCAGATCTAGTGCTGCCTAAGGGAAGCTGGGTATGAAATTGTGTGGTATGGTCTGAAAGTTTAATGTCCTTCCAAAATTTGTGTATCTCAACCCCCGATGAGACAGTATTAAGATGCGGGGTCCCTGTAAAATGATTAGGCATGAAGGCTCCACCCTCATGAATAGGATAAGTGTTTTTTTTTTTAAAGAGGCCCAAGGGAACTTGTTTGTCTTTGTACTTATGCCATGTTAAGGCACAACAGAAGGTGTCATCTTTGAAGCACAGAGTGAACCCTCACCAGACACAGAATCTGCTTTCAGTTTGATCTTGGACTTCCTGGCTTCCAGAACTGTGAGAAATAAATTCTATTGCTTATAAGTTACCAAGTCTAAGGTATTTTGCTATCACAGCCTGAAAAATCTAAGACTGGCCTCAACAGGACCAGGGCTAATGTAAAGATTTCAAAATGTCAATTCAAAAGGGAATTCTGGTTCAGAAAAATTTGAGTCCAGCCAACATAGTCTGTGGGCCATGGAGTGCAGTGTGGTGACAATAATTTACCAAATATTATAATGAAGCAAAAAATCTTGTTTTTGGAGATATTTTACTACTTCTAGCTCCAAGTCTTACATTATTCTAAGAATGATATCTTTTTTTTTCCTCTTTGAGTTTATTCATACATTTTAGGTATACAGTACAGTTACATTCATTATTGGGTGAGAATGATGTCTTTCAACGCTCACTCTAGTAGCCCTGAAACTGCAATTGCCAAAGACAGGAAGTATATTGTATTGGAAGTTGTCACAACAACATTTCAAGTTGATTAAATTAATGAAAATCTTGTGTGGTAGGCCAGGTAGAGGAAGGGCTGGGAGTAGTAGCAAACTATGATTTTGAGATCATTGGTTTGTCCTGTTAGACCAGAAAGTGTAACTATTGTATGTTTGAAGTGCATTTGTATGCCGTATGTTTGTGTTTCTATATATGATCATTTGTATGCTTTCATTTATTCATGTTTAGAATTTGTATCTGTGTATATTATGAATTGTATCCAGTAGGGTTTTTATTACTTTTTGCCTGCGCTTGAATTTTTCTATATATCTTATGAATATTTGAGTTGGTGTGTGTGTGCCTATATATATACCAGGGTTCTAGCATTCTTTTATGGCTTCTTAATTTATGGATTCTTTATCCTAGAAGGATAAGCCTGTAAACAAAATGAGGTGCTTGTTCACTCAGAGGAAGAGGCTACACTGGAATTTTCTCTGATATTTCAAAGCCATCCTCTTGATCAATATCTCTTCTCTATTCTCACCTCTATAACCCATGTGGCCTTCTTATTGTTCTGGCCTCCACTCAGGCCATTTCTCTACAAAAGCTATGATTATTGTAGAGATGATTGGGATCACTCCACAAATGATTTTTGATTTGTAGCAGAAGTACTATTGCCAGAGTAGGGGTTTTGTTCTCCACGCTGACTCCTCTTACTGAAGTACTTCATTTCTGGCCTCAGTTCTTTCAAGTTGGCCTGCTTGGACATTGGCTTCCATCCTTTTTTGAAAATTTCAAGGAGTATGTTTTGCTTTTGAGGCAAAGCTGTGGCCTCTTCCAGAGAAAGCCTCTGGTTATAACCTAGAAGGTAAGAATTTGAACTTGTCACCAGCACTTATGCAATGCTTTAGAAACTCGGCCCTACTCTAGTGCCTCCACAAGCAGCCCGGAGAACCTCCCTAGGTGAGCTCGGACTCTATTCATTCAGCACACTTTTGCAAAATACATACTGTGCATAGCTCCAGCTTCAGTAGTAGAGTTCTTCTTCATCAGAATATCACTTTGGACAGGGTCTTTGGGAAACCGTGACTGGGAGTGGCTTGTAGGGATTGCTAACCAGCCCATGGGGGAATGTAGTGGACGTCAAAGCCCCACAGGGAAGATGGTATATTGTGACGTTCTCTAATCCCCAAAGACAGAGCTGTGGAAAGGTCATTGTTCTGCATTTGTTTCTGTTATTATTTTCAAGTTGGCTACCCCATTATAGTGACGCCTATGGCTTCTAACTTTTCTTTCTTTCCTCCCTCCTTCTTACACCTGAAAGCCATTTTGTGAAACTCCCAGGAAGCAGTAGTGCCTGAACTCCAAGGTGTTTTAACTAACTGCAACCATAAAAGGTCTGATTTATGCCCTTCACTTCTGCTGAGGCAGGGTTGGGAAGGTAATTTTCTGAGCCAGCCCCTGAAGAAGCAGGAAAACACATACGTGTGGGAGGGAGGACACTTTGGTTCTCTTCCAGTTCTTGCTGCCCCATAGATTACAAGTAACTCCCTGTTCTATTCATTGAAGAGTTAGACTTGAACAATCTGTGAGATTTGTTCCTCCCTGACATTCTATGATTTCATCTAAAAATGATTGTTGCAAGCCTCTTCAGACTGCTTTACCAAGCACCGGCGAGAATGTGGAATAGACATCTTCTCTAAGAACTAGAGTCCTTGTCACTTCTCTGTAGATTTAGAAAAGAAGAAAGCTGACATATATTAAGTACACAACGAGCCAGGCACTCATATTCTACATTATTATTTCAATGACAATTCATAAGTTGTTGGAATTGCGAAGGCTAATGTGAATATATATGTGAAGTACTGAGTACAATGTCTGGAGGAAAGGACATATTCAATAAATATATTTTTTTGTCTCATTCTTCTCCTCTCCACTCAGCTCACTATCCTTTAAAAAGATGAAGAAACAAAAACTCAGAGGGATGAAGTAACTGTTCAGTCACCCAACCTTCTAGCTCCAAAAGCCATGTGTATCCTGTTGCATTACACTACCTGTAGAGTGAGAAGCCTACAGTTATTTCCCCTGTGGCTCCATTAGTGGATGAAGTTTATGGGAAGGTCTCCTATTTTCTGGCTTAGGACCTCGTTGTGATCCAGGACCTGAGTCTTGGAGGTGGTCACGCAGAGGTTTCAGATGTGGCACTGATTTTCATATGCAAGTTTATAACTGGTCCCACAGAGCTTGAACCTTCCATCATTAATATTACATCTCCATCCTGGGCCAACTATCCCCTAGGGCAGTCCTCCAATCACCCAGGCTAGAATTCCCTGGAACCCCTGACTTCTAGCTCTGTTGCCTTGGGGCGGGTATGGGAAGATAGCCTTATGGGGAAGAGTATAAGGGACTAACTTCAAATAAAAGGAAAGGTATTTTTGCTTGCTCAGAATTTAGAAAAGCATCTCTTTGGCTGAAAGAAACTTGGAAACCAGGACAAGAATGGAGGATATGGAAGTAGCTACACCAGACAGGAAAATGACCATCACTCCTTGGGCAGGAAGGAGGTTGCCGGGGGCTTGCCTGCTGTGAGGTATGGTTATTGGCCTACTGATTAGTAAAGTTAAACAGTAGACATTGCTGAAGTGAATAATAGAAAATGGATCCTGCAGGCAACTTTGTGACTTAAAAATAATGTTGGTATGATATTCAGTAACCTTTCCCATGTTACCCTTTATTCATCAAAAGGGACCTTAGAAAACTATTTCTAGTACTGGAGGATGGATTTTCATGAAGAATGTTCCACTCCAGTCTGTTAATCACAATGTGCACAGAGTAATCCTTGGTTGAAAATGGCCTCAACGTACCTTTAATAAGAGATAAAGTATGTAGTTCAGAAATGCTGCTGTGTGATAGCTGGCTCATGATTGCTTGTAATCTTTTTAACCTCCAGGGTAACCAGAATTATCAAACACTTCTTTCTGTCCCCACACCCTTCCTTTTTTTCCCCCCTCCTCTCTGGTTAGAAAGGACCAGAAGGTAACACTTTCTCTCGGGCCACAGAAGTCAGTCCACTTAATAGACTCCTAATGCTGGGGACCAAACCATATGATTCAAACTATACAAACTATATAACTTTGCATTCAGGGGGTTCTTTCTAAAACTATCACAGTATTGTGGGAAAAGTGTAGGCTTTAAAGACATGCAAAATTAATTTTTAATCTAGATTCTGCCATTCCCTAGCTCCATGATGTTGAGAGAAATGTTTCAACTCCTCGAGTACATTTCCTCCTCTGCGAAGGTAGAACAATACTAGTATTCATCTGCAAGAGGGTTGTGAAGATTCACTGAGATCATTTACAGAAATAATTTAGTCAGGTACTGACATAGCATATGTGCTGAAGGCATAGTTGTTGAATGAATAAATGAGTGAGTCTTACTTCCCCTCCCTCAGCATGACGAAGCACTGTTACAAAAGCTTTTGGCATCCTTTAAGTGGTAAGAGTATGGCTGTAGAAATCAGTCAGCCCAGGGTCTGCTTTAGTAGTTCCAAAATGCCGGAGTCTTATTCTCCCTGTGCATAAAATCTAGATAAGAAAACCAAGTGATCAGGGCTGCTGTGAAGATTAAAAAGAAATAACATATGTGACAGCATAGCACTTGGGACATGAACAGTGATCGATAAGGCTAGAACCCTTTCTCTGCCGCCCCCTAGGCACCTTCACGTATATGGCTCCTTTAAGAGTCTCAGAAGAATTGTACAAAATATGTACTATAACTATAAACAATAAGGTATGTGGAAAGACCAAATATGATATGAAGCATTTGGTCAATACTGTTTGTTTCCTGCCCTTCTTTTTCCTTAATTAAGCCAATTATTATTCTGTCAGCAATCATGCTTTTTGCATGAACTGTGTAAATATTTTAAAGAATAAGGTGCGAATTTTATATTGCTACCAATTTAGAAGCAGTCTGGCAGTCTGGACACCTGGCCTGTAAATAAAATTATATTGATTTTAATAAGTTGACAGAAGATCATGCAGTTCATAGTTTTAAAGTACTTGCCTAATCCCTGCCTTAATATAGTCAGTTATGAATAGATTAATTTGATGGTACAAAATGTAACAATCATTAGAAAAACATTTTCATATAAATTATACTTTTACATAATAGTAACATGCTTTCCTTAGCTTCTAAAAACAGTGCTCTTTGCTCTCCATGAGAGTAGAAAACTTTTGAATCTGTTCGTAGAGCTGAGGTTTAGTCGGATTGTATAATGAGCCCCTCTAATTTCAACTTGGTCTCTTACCTAGTTTCCAACATTAGCCTTTAATACCTACTGATTTGCATGTTAGAATATGATTTGGGGAGGGCTAAAGAGTGTGTTTGTTTGTAAAGCAGAGAGCTTTATGGTAAAATAAGTATGATCTATGGACAAGTTGTTTAACTATTTTTTTAACTTTGGTTTCATTGTCTGAAAAATATATATACTATAATATCAGTACTTAGCCTGATAGGGTGGTTGTGAAGATTAAGATAACAAATGAATAAATAAGTTAATCCATGTACATTTTTTATCATAAGGTTCACGGTGCATTTAGGGATCAACAAATGTTAACAGCTGTCACTCCTGTTACCACTAACACCATCACCTCTACTACTATAATGATAATAATACAAATATTGCTACATTTGGCAAAACATTGCAGAAAGACTATAAAATTGAGTGGTCTAGCTCATAAGGCATAATGTATCACTGAAGGGTGGGCTGAAAACTCTTGATTTCAACCAACATTTTTGAAATCTTTTCAAAGGGCCTATGTCCACACTGCTTGAGCTACTACGGAAAGTGTGGGTTCACCTTTGAATCTTGATGTACTCAGAATCTATCAGGGCCACAGGGAGGTCATTCATACTCTTTGTTATCACTGCCAAAGCTGCAACTACAGAAGGTGTAGGGAAGTAGGCTGAAGGTAATTTGAATGCAGAAAAGCCCTTGACAATTTTCTTCATTTGAATTATGATCACGTCTATTTTAATTTTTCTTTCTCCCCACAAGAGTATATTAAACTTTCTTAGTTTTATTGAATATCAACTGCCCAGAATTTGCAAAAGAACATTTTCTGTCTCTAAATAAACGGAAAGGTTATTCTACACAGAAATTTATGTAAGTGTCATGCATATTCAAGGAAGTGGGGAGAAGGGAATACAGCCAGGTTGATTGAATTCTTTTTCTTTTGAAACTGACCAGTTGGTTTGGCTGCTCTAGAGATCAAATTAATCCAGGTAAATTTCCTAAATAACAC
Organism: Fukomys damarensis; assembly: GCF_012274545.1. Lineage (NCBI taxonomy): Eukaryota > Metazoa > Chordata > Mammalia > Rodentia > Bathyergidae > Fukomys > Fukomys damarensis. The sequence continues at coordinate 107,369,086 of NW_022900951.1, forward strand.
TGATATCTCAAGTGGGAATCATGAACTTGAATGTGTAGTCTGGAAATTTTCAGTGAAGTTACAGACCAGTGTGTGAGCATAACTTTAATGGCAATAAAAATAGGGAGCAAAGACAGCCATGGAGATTTTTATCCAATGAATTCTAAAAAATGGAATGTTGGGTGGCTCAAAAATGGAATGCTGTGTAAATGCAGATATCTGGACACTAGTGATCTTTTTTGGTTCCTTTTTCCTCTAGGATCTTAGGATTCTGGAAATCTTGCCAGCGTTACTCTCTTAGATGGTTTTCTTAGAAACCTCCCATCCCTCTCTCCTTTCTTCCATTCCCTTCCCTTCCTTTCCTTCCCTTCCCTTCTTTCCTTCCTTCCTTGCTTCCTTCCTTCCTTCATTCCTTCTTCCATCTTTCCATGTCTCCATCTCCAAATATTCTGCCTTCCCTAGCTATTTCCCAAGTGTACCAAGTGTACATTATCTGCCTAGCTACTGTTCCAGGCATCAGTGCACAGCATAATCAAGACAGTGAACACACCTATTCACATGGGATAGACCATTTATAATGTTATGGGATTTATCTGACCTGATGGTTAGAAAAAGATCGCTCCTCAATCATGCCTGAATTTGTCTTGCTTATATCTACATGATTCCTTACAAGTAAGTTTTTTTCTCCCTTTTCTTTGGTTTGGAAGAATTAAGATCTTAGAGAAAAGAAGCATTTTGGGACTAGGAGACCAGCACAGAATGGTGCTGGGGTGCTTCTGATAGAGCTTCAAGACTTAAGTAGCTCCAGGACTCTCCTGCACTGCTCATCCAAAGTAGAGAAGAGGTGAGGTGTGCGTAATTAAAACAAGCGAGGAAGCAAACACACAAGGTCACAAAGAAACACAAAATACCAAACCAAACAAAAAACAAAAAGAAAGTAACAAACATACTCTTCTCTCTAGTTGACCTCATAGAACTTGCCTTGGCTTTGAAGGGCGCAGTCCACTTTAGTCATTGGCTTGGAAATTAGGGGCACAGCATTAACACCTAGGAAGCAAATATGTCGTTAATCAAGCAGCTTTTTTAAAAAAGAGTTTAGTACCATGCTGCCTAATGCCCCCTAGTTCTTTCCTTTACCAAAAACAAGGAAAGAAAAAACTTATCTTGGCATCAGTTATTGACACTGATTCCCCAACATCTGTGGAACAGCCTCCAGGAAGGATAGAGAGACAAAGTCAGGTGTACCGAGTGGGGTTGGGATCAAGGCTCTGGGGCATGGAACTCATGCTGTATATTGGAATAGGACTTGGGGATTTAGGCCACTGTGCTTAAAAAATAGTTTATGGTGAGTTTTTACCCACTTATTCATAAGCATATTAAAAGGGTATTAAACACTGATTAGAAATGGGAATAAAAAAGCAAACCCAAACATCTTCACTTTTCCAGACTCAACAACATCATTTCAATATGTTATCGACTGCCAAAGGCAACAGTAGCCATCAGTCAAGCAAGTAACACTGAAGAGAACAGTCGTGCAAGTCCACTGATATTATACTTTTCCTATTCTGTAAGTGTTTTTCAACTGATTGGTTTCCTTTTAGCCTAGAAAGGAGAAATCCAAGGCGAGGGAGTAGAATGGGACCACAATCTCTCTCCTTAATGATCTGTAAGACTACATACAGAAAAAGTGTTAAATGTGTTTTGTATGGAGTCAATGAGCAGACCAGGGGAAGTATAATCAGAATTTAAAGAAATTCTGGTTTGGGTTTATTTTTAATAATTATAGCTCATCAACTGTGAAATGCGTAGTCTTAGGAGTAATAATAACAACAAAAATAACATCAATGATTGTTATTGTTATTTTTAATATAGTTTGTGCAGTACTTTAAAACACTGCCTCATTCAACTTTCTCTATTTGTTTGTTTGTTTGTTTTTTGCGACAGGGTCTCATTATGCAGTTGAGACTGACCTGGAACTCACTATTGCCCAGGCTGGTCTTGAACTCTCAGTGATCCTCCTGCCTCAGCCTCCCAAGTGCTGGGATTACAGGCATGCACCACCATGCCCGACTTCTATTTGTTTTAAATATGAGTTGAGATAGACTGCATTATTCCTATTTTAGAGATAAAGAAAATGCACCTCAGAGAAGTTAAGATTATCAGCCAAGGTCACACAGCTAACACAAGATAAGCAGGAATAACTAAAATCAGCACCTGTTGACTGGTCTTGGGGGAGCACTTAAGAGGATTCCCTTCTTTGGCTTGGTTCAAAGAGTAAATAAATGGTCTATCCACAAGGAAGAATCAAGTGGAGGCTCAGACTTTCAGGGAAGCAAGAGACATTTATCAGCCTGGAGTCCAGCGTCAGACTAAGTCTGGAAACCAATGTGAATGAAAGCAAACCATTTTGTTTATTGTTATTTCTGTTTCAAGGCTGTGTGCTCTGCCTTCAGTGTGAAAGTGTACGTCTGGCCTGGTGGGTGACATCAAGTACACCCCTCCTCCTCATGGCTGTGATAATTCCACCTTCTCCTATGTGCACCCATGCTTTTTTTGGTGTGCATATGCATTTACCCTCCTGGGCCTGTGGATAAACATGGCTTTCAAAATTTGCCTAAAAAAATAAATGTTGCCATTAGAAAAATAAGCAGATTCCACCATTTTCTGCATAAAAGCAAACAAAAGAATGAATTCACCTGATTGACTTATCTATTTTCTCAGTACTTCTCTTGATGAGGACAGCAAGTTCTCAATGAGCTCAGATGGTATTGTGTGTGTGTGTGTGTGTGTGTGTGTGTGTGTGTGCTGACAACCTTACAGCACAATTTTAAAACTTCTTTTCTTTTAATATGTTTTTGAAAGTTCTGACTGATCATCATGGATTATATCTGGAGGCCCACTCGCTAAAAGCAGGTTGAGTCATAAGTAGGTTGTAAGCGTCCAGGAGACCTGCAGTGATGACTAAGAGAGTCATTATTTGATAAAAAGGGAAAAATAGGTATTGGGTTGAAAGGAAGGCTGGAGGAGCATGAAGAACTTCTTGAACAAGAGGAAAAAAAAACACTTGGAAGCTAGCTGGCAGGATGAGTGGGGACCGGAGAAAACTGGTCTTGTGCGGTGAGACTCGCTGCTGCATTTTAATCACATCTCCATGTGACTGGTTTTTTTCCTTTCTGTTTTTTTCATCAAGTGAGAAAGGACACAGAGAGGATTCAGCAGGAAGGTAGCTCTTCAAACTTTATACTTTATTCTGCCCCTTTCACATTTTTAGATTGACATCTGGAAAATTTTCACTGTAAGTTCAAATAGAAGTAAACATGTTACATTTTTGTAACCTTGTAAATACTGACAGTTTAACATGAAAAACTCTTGCATCATTCTTTTAACAACTTCAATGGAGTCTAACCAAAGGCTATCATATTTTAATATCCACTGTCACTCATTAAAATACAAATGGACAAGTGCTCAAGCAGGGAGACATTTAGCACCATTATCATTTCTTCTGGAACTCACATTCTCATTTATGTTCCCTATGGAATTTTATTCTAATGTCAAATATTTTTATACTTCAAAGTCTGCTCTTGATCATCCTATTATACATCCTAACAACAGTAAGTATATAAAATGAAATTTTAAGCAAAAACATTACTGCTCCCAGAAGTCTCCAAAGTGTTCAAATAAATAAGTGAATAAAAGCATGCTATGCAACTAGTAAGTGACAGAAGACTAATTAGAATCTGGGACTGTGCTCCAGCTTCCAGATCTTATCTCTGAAACCTCAGAGAAGAACAAACCCTAAGTCATGGCAAGATTCAAGATGCCTTTTTCCTATAAAGTGGGATAAGGGTCATGGTGAATGTAGAGGCAGGAAACAAAAGACAGAATGACTCCTCAAGGTCAGGGAAACAAACCAATTTTCCAGAACAATCCACAAATAAATTGGAAATTAATACTCTTGAAAATCTCCTATCTATGTACCTCCTTGGAAGCCATTGTCCAACTCTAGGGCAAAATTCTTTCAGTTGAACCTGATTAATACTATATATTAGGGGCGGGAGATTTAGCTCAGTGGTTCTGCTGCCTGCCTCGCAAGTGCAAGGTCCCAAGTTTAATCCCTGGTACCAAAAAATAAAAAAAACTGAAAACTAAAAACAAAAAACAAACAAAAAGAAAACCAAAGCAAAAAAATAACCCACTGTATTTTAGGCCTGACAATACTTTGTTATTGGGGCTGTTCAGTGCATTGTAGAGCATGTGGCAGCATTCTGGACCTCTGACGTCTGCAGATACTGCTGAATGCGCCCCCCTCAGGCCAGGTGGGTGTGGGAGGAATCATCCCTAATTGACAAACTCTGATTTGGGGCTATGCTTATGCTAGCTTGATTCCTTATTTAGCTTGTTAAAACTGTGAAAAAGGCTCAAATCACTCAAATGTATTATTTTAATTTTATTTAGGAAAAGGCAAAAATCTGGTTGTTTTTGCTTGAATTCCTTTCTCACAGAAATGAGGAGTTGTTGAGCAAAGGGGTTAAAGGAGTTGTTAAATTTATAGTTCAATCCCCTGTACAAAAAACAAAAAAACAAAACAAAACAAAACAAAGCAAAAAACATAAGGATTTGTGCCCAACCAAATGTTGGGTCTTAAGAGAACCAAAATCAAAATCAGCTTAGGATAAACGGAAAGTCAAATGTCACTTAATGATTGGCATGTGTTCTGAGGTATGGGCCCTTAGGCAATTTTGTCATTGTGCACACATCATAGAATGTGTTTACACAAGGTAAGATGGCCATGACATCCCTGGGTGCTAGCACTGTATGGGACTACCATCATGCATGCAGTCTCTTATTTACTGAAATGTCATTACACAGCTCAGGACTGTATTTAAAGACAACAGCGAAGAGGAAGAATGGAAAAGAGGGTTGAAGTCACTAATAGACAATCATAATGAAAATTGCCATTTATTTTGTGCCAACCACTAAGGTGTTTTATACTGACTATTGTGTTAACTAATCACAACAACCCTAGAGGTAGTTATAATCATTTGTTGATCAATGTAGGGTAAGGCTGTCATAACAAAAGACTAAAAATATTAAATAACAAAGACAAACCAAAAATGTGATTCTCTCCAGGCAAAGTCTGGGTAGGCTGTTTAGCACCCCTTTGGCACACCAGACTGGAGAGTCCATGCTTTCTCTGGGCTGTGTTTTTCTTTGTTCTCTCCAATGCCTTCCACCTCATGGTCCCAGGTGACAGCTCCCTATGCTGCTATCAGGTCAGCATTCCAGCTAGGAAGAAGGATGAAAAAGGGAAGGTGATGATATGTAATTTTCTTTTAAAAGCACGATCTAAAAGTAACACCCTTCATTCCATTCACAACTTAATGGCTCGACCCAGCCACAAGGGATATGTGAACTCAAGCAGTGTTGCCATGTGTCCCTCTACAAAAGTGGGCAGACTATGATTTAGAATCCAATAACTTCCTTTTGGTAGATTAACATTTATGTAACATAACTACTCCCATTCATTTATGTATTATTTATGTATTGTCTATGATGCTTTCTAGATTCAGTGGTGCTGTTGATAGTTCTGATGAAACTGGATGGCCCACAAAACTTAAAACATTTCTCTCTGGCCTTTAAGGAAAAGATTGGCAATCCCTGATCTAGTAGAAACATAGAATGGATATCTGGGGACATCTGAGAGGCTCTGTCAATATTCTTATTCAACACAAGAGGAAACAAGAGGCACATAGAAGGCACCTAAATGGCCCAGGGTCATGTACTGGTAAGCAGCAGAGCTCAAATCTGAACATGCTTTTCTATTTGGCTCCAGAGGCAAAGCACTGTTTATTATATCATACTGCCTCATTAAATAACTCAGAAAATATTTATTGTGTCTGCTCTGGGCCAAACATTGTTCGAGGAATTGAGGATTCAGTAGTGGATAAAAGAGAGGACACCCTGCTTTTGCAGAACCTATATTAAGGGAGAAAGACTACAGACAGAATTCAAAATAATGTGTTACATTCTATGGGTGGTAGGTGTTGCACATAAAAATAAATCAGAACAGAAAGGAAGGCAGTGACTAGTGGGGGTGGGGATGTATTTTCAAAGGAAATGGTTCATGATGGCCTCAATATTGAGGAAAGCAAAGAGAGTGAGCCTGAGCCAAAGCCCTTGAGGAGGAGGTGGTAGCCTGAGCTGAGAACATCCAGTAAGAACCCTGAGTTCCTCCTCAAAGAAGAGGTCGAAGCAAGGGTCAGGAGCTGGACAAGAACCGGAGCCAAAAGAACAAAGAGAGCAGTGTGGATGCCCACGGTTTGTGCAGCTTGTGTGCGGTGGGGAGTTGGGAAATTGGTACAGAGTGGGTGAGTGGGAAGAAGTCTCACTGAAAGTCACAGGATCATGGTGGAGAGTTTGTTTTTAAACCTTTCCGACTACTTAAAAAACCCCAGGCGCATAGACAGAGGACACACTTGAATACACAAGCGCAGATAATAGCTGCCTGAGGGTTGGGGTTTGGAGTAGAGCTGTGAGTCTCTCCTCTGTCACTTGATAAATTCAGGGACATTGTTGTTAGTGCTGTTATTAGCCATGATTTATTGAGTGATTTCTGTGTGTTAGGTGCTTTATATACACGATTGCAACTAATCCTTACCTAACTCTATAGATATTAATATTATTTTCAATTATCTTCAAATTAAGAGTTTAAGTGTTGATAGGCTACACTTAAGAAGTAATGAGAAATGTACAATTTCCCTCTTAGGCATTTATATTGCTTTCTCTTTTTTCAACACAGTGACTAGTAATGTTGGTTAATGATTCTGTGGGGATGTTTTGATAAACAATTTTATTTTGGAAGCAAAACAATTGAATGATTATTTAGTGCTTACTATGTGTCAGGTGCTGTTCTAATTACTTTAAATATTCTTCTCAAAGCAACACTGTGAGCAGATATTCTTGTTACCCTTGTTTCCAGATGAGAAAACTGAGTTTCAGAGAAATTAAATAACTTGCCCAAAGTCACACAGCCAAGAACTAGATAAGCCGAAATTTGATCCTTAGGCAGTGTGGCTCTGAAGTTTATGTGTTTAATTGGTATACCATACTTCCTTGCGAAACAGACTAATTGGAAAATTGAATGAGAAAACATGCTAGTTTTTCCCCAACTTGCCGACGCATATGGAAAGCCTAGTGATCAAAACCATGGCCATTATCTCTCCAAAGTCAGCATATTTAAAATGCAAAGTCCCATGTAAGAAAGATACTTCTAGAAGACTGACCCAGAAAACTCAGATTTAAAATAAACAATAGCAAGAGCAAGCCTGTTCTCTTTGTATGTGTGAGTACCTATAGGTGTGTGTGTGTGTGTGTGTGTGTGTGTGTGTGTGTGTGTTTGTGTGCAAGGTGAGTCTAACCAGTAGTTTCAAATGTCAGCTGCTAGGCTTTCTTCCTCGAAGTCTAAATTTCAGCTTTTTAAGGAGGCAAGATTTACAAATCGGAAATCTTTATTGTCCTTTAGGAAATGCACCTTTTTTTCCAGAATCTACCCTTTGCAGGGACTACTATCCTGCCTCTTCGGGGATGGAGTTCCCAACAAGGTCAGGCAGTCCAGGATCATCGATGGAATAATTCTCCACATCTTTTCAGCACCATTGTCAATGCTCTGAGCAAGAGGGGCATAAATATTGCTTGTTAATTTCCCTACAATTTCTTGGCATTGTCAATGTTTGGTAAAGAGTTTCCTTGGAAATTTCTGCTGTCCAAATTGGCATAAAGGATAACAAACATGGACACTATATGTGCCCTCTCAGTGTGAGTTTGGGGGTCTCAACTTGCTGGCAGTGTGATGGTACCCTGGATTTTCCCTTAGTTAGTCTCCTCCTCATTTCAGACCCTGGGCAGGTGTCAGGTTCTGCTGTTTTTAAAAACCATTTTCTTTTCTTTTTCTTTTTGTAGCAGGGATCGAACTCGGGACCTTGCACTTGCAAGGCAGGAGGGGAAACAACTGAGCTAAATCCCTGGCCATAGAAACCATTTTCTGAAGGTAAATGTAACTGGCCATGAAGGGGATCAATCCTCAGGATGTCCTTAAGACTGCAGAGCAGTAACCAGTGATAGAATTGGATTGTGAGAGATCTAAGTGGCAGAGTCACCTGATATATTCTATGGAGAAGCCAAGACTCCTCTGGAACTTTTGCTTTCTATGGAGTCACGAAACAGCTCTAGAATGGTAACTGAATTTATCATACTGGGGTTTGGAGACCTCAAGGAACTAAGTCCCTTGCTCTTCCTGTTGTTTGGCACCATCTACTTAGCCACCATTTGTGGAAATCTTCTCCTTGTGGCACTGGTGATCACACAACAGGGACTCCGGACTCCAATGTATTTCTTCTTAGTGAACCTCTCATGCCTGGAGATCTGTTATACATCCAACATTGTGCCCAGGATGCTGGTGGACTTGTTGAGGGAAAATGGAGTGATCTCCATGGTGGGTTGCATTATCCAACTCTACTTCTTTGGGGCTCTGGGAAGCACTGAATGTTATCTGCTGGCCGTGATGTCGTACGACCGCTACCTGGCTGTCTGCTGGCCCTTGCATTATCCAACACTAATGCATAGAGCCCTGTGTGGAGGGCTAGTAATTGCATCATGGCTTAGTGGCTTCATAGTGGCAGCTGCATTCCAGGCTGCCATGGTATCCAGTTTGAACTTCTGTGGTGACAATGAGATTGATCACTTCTTCTGTGACTTGAAACCTCTACAGAAGCTCTCCTGCTCAGATCCTTATCTGGTCAACCTGGTTTGCATGAATCTTACAGCCCTGGTAACACTAGCTCCCTTTGGACTAACTCTAGTCTCCTATTGGAGGATTCTTTCAGTGATCTTGCATATAACTTCCGAGACTGGTAGGCAAAAGTCATTCTCCACATGCTCTTCTCATCTGGTAGTAGTGACTCTATTCTATGGAACTTTAATACTGGTCTATGCTGTGCCCTTGGCTGGCCAGGTGCCAGCTGTGAACAAAACATTCTCCTTGCTGTATACCATTGTCACTCCCATGTGCAATCCTCTTGTCTATAGCCTCAAAAATAGAGATGTCAAGGAGGCTCTGAGAAAGCTGTGGATTTAATCTCAAAATCAAGAAGCTGGATTAGAACAGTACACAATAGAATATAATTTGCATAACCCCAAATATAAGCTAATTCTCAAATCCCATGTTTTCAGGAAGAATTGGTCCCAGTCTTCTTGGAATGATCTAGTTTTCCTTTAGCTTATTTACTATGTGAGACAGGAGAAATAGTTCCCAGTCAATAGAAGGGGAACCACTCTGGAACAGACAACATATCATTGCTGCCCACATTCCTTCCAAGAGCTCAACTGTAGAGATAAGAATTTGCAGGTACATTTTAGCTGTGCTAAGTTTCCATCTTGAAATATCACACTGAATTCCATTCATATGTACAAGTAATAAATGCTAAACAAAAATTCAAAAACAAGCAGTCTTTGCTTTTTGTTCTGTTAAGGAGACACTGTGCTAATTTTAAAAAGAAAATAGAAAGCAAGGCATCATAAAATGTGTGCTATAATATATAAAGAAACAGCTGTTATTGAATAAAGTCACAAACACATACATTGAAAGGGACAATTGAAAATTTTAATCAGTGAAGCAAGTAGGAAAATAAATAAAAAGACTGGAAAATCCTGGGTTTGGAGGAGAAGTGGTAACTATGATGTCCCCATGGAAACAGAATTGTTCCCTAAGAGCACCTCCTGAAGTTTCACCTCTGCAAGAGACTATATGCTTCCTTCCATACTTAGGTTAGAGTTCTGGCTGGAAGACTGACACTGCTAAATGGCTAATGACAACACTGCATCTCACTTAGCCCGGAATTACAAAGATAAAGACAGAATGGAACAAAATATATGGAAAGCCACTAGTAGAGTTATTTTTGAGAAATGTGCATTACGCACTTAGAGCAATTTATTAGATATGTGGGCTGCGTCTCGTAGGGTTTTTTTTTTAAGTTTTCTCTAGCATTTACAGCTTTCTACTGTGCCTTCATCTCTTTCTTTGTATTTCCATCACAGTGCTTCTTCTGTGTCCCTGAGTTTGTCTTGTTGTCTCACATATGTTTCTGTTTCTTACTTTTTATATTTGTTTCAAGCTATCTAACATAATCAATTGCATATTAAAGATACACTCTAAGAGAAGGAAGGGGAACCAAAATGATTCTTCTCTGAAAAGGGAGAAAGTATCTGTCTTTGTTTCTTCAATGAAAAATATTTATTGAGAGCCTAATATTATCTGTGCATTGTACTAGGTGCTAGGAATAGAATAATAAAAAATGTGGACAGTTTCTAACCATGAAGATACTATAGTTGGATGGCCTTGGTTGCTCAGAATTTATGTTTTCACATTGTTTATAAAATATGTAGATCTAGAAAGAACTACCTATACAAAGAATCTCTGCAAATAAAATCCCAATGTTGTCATTTACTTTTGATTTAAGAGCATTATTTAATAATGGGAAACAACCTAATGTAAAGGCCTAACAAAACTTTTACTGGAGCATGTGAATAAACAGAAATGTTCCTGGGTTAGCTCTGTCATTTTTATGCATAGGCCTTATTTTCCTATGAGATTGTAAACTTTTTTGAGGACAGACGCAGAAAGTCATTTCCAGTTGTGCCTTCAAGTTACCCAGTCTCTGCTGCCCTGCCCACAGTGGACATTTGATACTTATCTTCACAGGGACAAAGTCCAGACTCCTCATCATGGAATCTAAGGCTTCTGTGACCCCCTTTCTGCCTCCTTCTCCAATATCATCTCACACTGGGCCCCAGCTCATCATCTACTACAACAAATCTATGAAGCCTAATTCATGCTCTTTGCCTGACAAATACTGAATACATGTACACAGCACCTAGTTAATGTCCCTTCACCTTTTCTTAACTGGGGATTGAACTCTGGACCTTGTGCCTGCAAGGCTAAATCCTCAGCCCCCTTCACCTTTTAATATTTAGATCTGTCATCTTCTCTGGGAAGCCTTGCCTGTTTGCTCCCATCCAATGATGGGAGCCAGATGATGCTCTCCTATAGTCTCAGGAATTCACTGTGGACCCGGTTTAAGGAATTACCACATTATCACAATGGTTTACCACTCTGTCTTCTGTAACTGGAAGAATGCTTGACATATAGGAGACAGTGAGTAAAAATTTTCATGACTATCTGAATGGTTACATGTCTTTTGTTGATACCAAACTATGATTACTCCCTTCATTTTGAGCACTAACTTTGTCCTGACTACCCTTCAATAATTTAATATTATGATAAGCATTGTAAAGAAAACATATATAAGATAGTAGGATGACATATAACAAGGACACTTGATTTGGATTGTGTTGGGAATAAAGATAGCTGAAAGATAGGTATAAATTAGGCAAAGATAGATAGGTATAAGTTAGGCAAAGATAGACTATAAAGTGGGGTGGGATGGGGGAGTATTTTGATAGAGAATAGTTAGCAACAAGCCTGTAATGATAAAAATCTTAGACTATTTAGGGAACAGAAGAAAAAGCCAGTACAGTAAAAATATAGCGATCAAAAGGAAAAGCATCAGAGATGAAGCTGGGATGGTAGATAGGAACCAGGAATTTCTTGAGACTTCCTTGTTCATGGGATTGAAATTCTTGATTGGTTTTTAGTAAACTAACATGATCCATTTTATTTTTTAAGAAAACTCTGGATGCTTTGTGGGAGTGAAGGGCTAAAAGATATTGGAAAAATGATTAATATGATTATGTTACTGGTGAGAGGTGATGGTTGTATGAACTAGGAGAGTAGAGGTAGAAATGGAAAGAAATGACTTGAACTTGATGCATCCAAAAGTGGTATTGATGGATTTTGGTGATGGATTACAGAGTGAAACATCAATCACTTTTTGATTACTGATTTATGAATTGAGTATGTACTTGGAAAGGAGGAAGGATGATAGCAATTTTATACATAATATTCTGATATGGAAGTGGATGTCAAGTGGGTAGTAAAATATACTGAGCTGGAACTCAGAAGAGATAACTCGTCCAGAAATATAAATTTAGAATCCAATCAGCATATAGGCGGCATTTAAATGCATGAACATTGGTGAAAGCATATGGAGAAACAATTTAGAGGGAGAATATAGGCCAGAATGGGACCTTGGGAATTCCATAGCTTAGAGATTGTGTACATTACAAATGACCAGCAAATAAGAAGATAGAGAGGTAAGGGGAAAAAGGATGCAAGTGCAGATAAGAGAGTGTTTTAATAAGAAGAACCTTGTAAACTATAAGGAAGATTGTCAAGGGGAAGAGTAAACTGAGGACAGAGAAAAATCCATTGTGTCTGATAACCCGGAGGACACTGACAACCCCACTCAGTAAAGGCCCTTTTGGTACAATAATGTGTGCAGAAACCATATTGGAGTAAAACCTATGAAAAGGAGGTCAAGAAGAGAAAATAATTCTTTGGAGAAGTCTGCCCCTTATAGCAAATAGATGTTCTTGGAGAAGTAAAAGGAAGCTCAAGCGAAGGTGTTAGTCTTACAATGCAAAACAATATAAAATGTTTGGTTACTATCAGAGAGGGAGAAATTGGAGATTCAGGAGACTATAGGGATAGGATTCCTGGAAATGCAGGAAGGTACAAGGTCCAGTGAAAAAATTGGCCTCTGATCAAAGAAGTAACACTTGAAACTGACAAATATGTACTGAATGCCTACTGTGTTCTTGGTCTTTTTTCAAGTACTAGGGATACAACAATGCATAAATCATAATCCCTGCCATCATGGAGCTCACAGCCTGAGGAGAAAGACAGACAAAGACATTTGTAATTAGGTTGACTAATACTATGATAACTACAGGATCCTATGGAAGCAGCAGAGAAGAGGCACAGCTATAAATTGAATTGTGTCTTCCAAAGGATACATTTGAATCTTAATGCCTAGTACCTCAAAATAAAACCTTATTTAAAGGCACAGTGTTTGCAAGGGTAATCAAATTAAAATGAGATCATTAGAGTGAGCCTTAATTCAATATGACTAGTGTCCTCATTGAAAGGGAAATTTCTACACAGGGACAGATAAATATATTGGGAGACTTCTATATAGATGTGAAAGAAGAAATCGGAGTGATACATCTAAGCCACAGCATGCCAAAGATAGCCAGAAAGCCACCAGTGGCCAGGAACAAGTCTTGGGATAGATTCTTTTTCAATGGAACAAAACCTGCTGGTGTCAGACTTTCAGTATTCAGAATTATGAGAAAACAAATTTTTATTGTTTAAGCCCCTCACTTTGTGGTACTTCATTACGGTAGCCCTAGAATATTAATCCAGGTGCTCAAAGCACCCTGGAGAGTAGTGGTTAGCTTAAGGGATGACTTCCAAGAGGAGATGTCATCTGAGCTGAATCAAGATAAATAAGTGAGGTTTCATAGGTGAAGCTTGGGGAAGATACTCCAAACAAAGTGGTCACCATCTGCAATAGCTTGGAAGTTAAAGGGAATATGCATGTCCAAATTGTTGCAAGTAATCCACAGTGGCTAGAAGTACAGTGTGTGAAACATTGTGGTGACAACTGAGACCTGCGAAGCTGCTGCCAACTCTTGAAAGGCCTTCTCTTCCAAGCCAAGAGATTTGGAATTTATTCTGAAGCCAAATAGGTGGTCTTTAAATGTTCATTGCTCTCTTCCACTATTCACCTGCCTAACTCTGTTTTTCTGGGAAGCCTTCTCTCATATCTGTTGTGGCACTTCTCAGACATAATTGTGAGCAAGAACTTGCTTCTCCAATGTCTTTGAATACACAATGAGCACCTGGAAGGAGGGATGATATCCAGCTTGCTGAGATGTGTCCAGTGACTGGCAAGTGCTTGACATATAGCAGGCCTCCAGTAGATGATTGTCCAGAATGTTCTTAAAGGATAGCATAAAACTTCTTAGCTCACTTTGGAATGTGACTCCAGGACACTCCATATTTTCTGTTTACTCCTTCTCCTCATTGATGAATCCCTCAAACTTTGCTCTCATTTCTTTTCCCATTTGGTTTTCCTTTGAGACCAAGTCCTCTGGAAGCTTCAGGCATTTTTCTTATCCTAAACCAGCAGTCCCCACTTCAGGCAGCCCCTCATGCATCTTGCTTTCCCCCTAAGGAAGCCTGGTTCATCGCTTCTCGGCCTTTTTGGCTAAGATCAAGTGTGGAAGTCTGGTTCATACCATGTAAAGTCTTGCAGTCCAACCTTGTCACTTTGTCATTACCCCCTGATTCTGCCAGCACTATTGCTTAACTTAGCCTCAAGCAGGGTAATCAGGTCAGTTTTATACAAGTAGTCACTCTGGCCAGAATTAACCAAAGAACAGGTGCCAGCTCTAGCAAGAGAATGCAGTTGAAACTACAGGATAAAGCAATGGGGTGGCTGGGCTGGACAGTTGGACAGAGTCAAATAATTTGTCCAACAGAGCCAAATTTGCCCCATGGGATCCATGCTGAAGGCAAAACCGGGCACTGGGCCAGAAAACCAGGAAGAATGATGGTCAAGACAAGAAGCTGAGGAGAAATGTGTTTGGATTAGACTGAATTCATTTGAAAATGTACATCCCTTCATGTTTGCCATTTCAACATGTGTAAACACACCCCAATTTGAATGATCACACATACACAAACACACAGACCACAGACACAAGATGACCCACAGCCCTGTATCCACACTGGTAAAACCTAATGTGACATGCTGTGGTTGGCAGATATGATGATATCTTCCCTGTGTGACATTGGCTGGGAAGGAGGGAGGTACTATATACAGCTCTGTACAAATAAGAGAAGAATCTCTTCCAGTGACCAAGTTGTTTTTTCCACTGTAATTGTTTCATATATATGTATATATATATATATATGCCTTCTTACATCAAGTAAATTTGATACAATTTTCCTTTTCCTAAATAATCCTAGGCCATATTATGAAAATTAATTAATGAAGGTGAGGCTAAGATAGAGGGCATCATTAGAAACTATCTTGAGTGGACTCCATGTCTCACTAAAGGGTCTCAATCCCACAGAGATATATTTCATGTATGCAGATATATATATATATATATATTAATATGCACTCATACACACCATCTTTCACATAAATTTCCTCATACAAACTATCCACACTGTACAGATATCATACTGTACAGATACACACTACAAGCTACTTATGCACCTTGTAGCTAAGTTTGTAAGTAGCTCCCTTTCTCGTAGCCAATAGCCTGCTCATTTCATCATATTCCTTACTTCTTCTTCATGCTAATTATTGAGATTAAGGAGTTAGTGCTGCATTCATTGCAGAGCAGATAGTTTTAATTGGTCATACCTAACATACTTAAAGGAGGTAACTTAACTACAAAGAATTTCAGTGGGAGATGGGCTCAGGGGGAGTTGTTAAAAAGTAAGTGCATTAACAACTCCTTAGGAGGTCATTATTTTTCGACTTCCCAAGTCATGTTTATTAGTAGTAACAAGGTGAGTAGAAGTTCCCTGACTTCATTAGAAAACTGGAAAAATAACTTCTCTGCCAATATTTCCCTTTCTTGTTAGAACATATTTCTATGGCAAAAGGTGCTGTGGCAAAATGACCTGTTCCAAAGATTCTTTTTATCTAAAGAAAACCCTTCAACAACTTTCTGGAACATCAGGGCCCATCTCTTGATAATACTCTCCCAAGACACACACACACACACACACACACACACACACACACACACAGAGCAAAAAGAGCTACCTAATTATTTCAAATTTGAAAATAACTCATACAGACTGCAGACTCATGATACTCGTTTGTGTGTCAACCAGGAGGGCAGAGAAAACATTTCACAAAAATTTTATTGACATCTGTTTTATATACATATAAGCAATATGCTCATCAAAAATTCTTATCTGTTTATTGACACCAGGCTGGCAGAATCGAGTGTGACAGGCCTTGGTTGGCAGATACTATAACACCTGATCTGTTTGGTATTGGCCAGCAAGGAGTGGTTTGCAAGAGCATGTTCCATATAAAAGAAATGTCCAAAGAAACGTCCCATGTAGTAGCCAATTGTTTCAAATGGATAGATCTGAGTCTTTTCATGCCGAGTATAAGTGACATAAGTTTCCCTTTAGGGTCGATTCTGGGCCATCTTTAAGGACTTTAATTATTGGGTTGCACTAAATCTAAAGGTATCCTTAAGAGCTATCTTGACAAGTATCAGACTGTTTAATCACCCACTAAATGGCTGCAGGCTGTCGGTTTTGAAAGTATCTTATCTTCTTTCTAAGGTCTCTGCTTGTTGATAACATTGTTTATGCCCACAGTAATTCTTTGCCATTTTCTATTTTACCTTAGCCTCAGAAACCAAGCTGAGTTACAATTTCGTTTAAAGTAGCATTGAGAGTCTTGGGGGTTTTCCTATAAGTGCTTTGCCTGAGTTTTGGTGCACAAATTTTGCATCAACTATTTTGGCTGCCCTAGGGATTTTGAGGGTTAATTCTTAGTTTTTACTTCTGTGAATACTAGAAAATTGTGGTTTCTGGGAAGGAAACCTTTATATAAGTAATGCATCACTGTATATAGGGTGAACATAGATAAAATAAACCTTTTAACTTGAACTTTACAATTCATGATATGAAACCACCTTATTTGTAGGGTATGCTTTGGAACATAATCATTTTACCACTACAAAAAAATGACATGTTTGGTAAACTAATACCACCAACAAAATTACAGGTTTCATTTACAAGTGAAACACTGACAATACTTACTTGTTTATTAATATGGATGCCACTAAGCCATCCACCTAGAAATAGAATTCATTGTTTATGTTTATATTTGGAAGTAACCATAGCAAACAATAATACTTCTATTAATCAATCTATGGAGGGACAAGTTCACTTGAAAAAGTCAGCCCAGATCCATGGAGTTATAGAGGATTAATGAAAGCTTGACTAGCAGCAGTGGCAACAGAAAACCAAGTAATTTTTAGTAGTGAAGGTAAAAGAACCAGTGCAGGATCATGTCCTGAAAAACAGAAATATATCTCACAAGCCTGAGAGAAGTTCCTCTTATCCTTGGCGTATTCCTGGAATAGAATATTGTTTTGGTCATTACATTGTGAAGGGGATTTCTGATTAAGAAGAGTCAATATTCATAGAGGTATCCTGTTATAGCATTGAATCAAATTGTGACTTTTTTCTAAATCTAGCAGTTCTTCCCATCAATTAATAGTAGAGAGTTCAACATATGCCAGGTAACATGTTAATTGTTTGCATATTTGCATATATTATTCCACTTAATCCTTGTGAACTTTGCAGGTGGATATTATTTCTATTGTGTAGATAAAGAAATTGGAGCTCAATGAAAGTGATTCACTTGATTAAGGTAGTAAATTTTTTCATTAGGTTTCAAATCCAGCTCCTACTCCTGAGCCTGTTATATTAACCCCTACCAAATACTTTAATTGCTCAAGAGATAGGGTAGGAAAAATATTCTAGGGTGCTATAACAGGTACATAGAGCTTAGGTTAAAATGCCTTCCAAAACTGCTTATTTGCCCTTCAATCACATAAGGCTGTGACATTCAGCTAACTGTGGCTGCAATGATAATTACAAAACACATGAAAAAGAAGAAACAACATAAGTGTCTTAATTTCTAAAATAATCAATTTTAAGATTACATCTACACCGCCCAAAGGGAAACTGTTACTCAATGCTTGGAACTGTTACTAAGGCCAAACTGGCAGCATGTTTTAACTTTCAGGAACAAAACTTTCAAAGCCAGCCAATTAGTCTGGCACTAGTTAGTATTGCTGCTGAAATGCATGTTATTTTCATGTCAGAGAAAAAAATGTGTGGGTTTTTTTTGTGTGTGTGTGTGTGTGTGTGTGTGTGTGTGTGTGTGGTACTAGGGATTGAACCCATGGCCTTTGCACTGAACTGCAGCTCTAGTCTTTTAAAAATATGTTTATAAATTCTGAGACAGGGTCTTGTTCAGTTGCTAAATTGACCAGGCTGGGCTCAAACAGGGTCTTACTGACTCAGTTTCCTAGTATGCTGGGATTACAGGCATGTGCCACTATGCCAGGTGAATGATTAGCTATTGTTTAAAGCAAAGGAGTCAATATCAAATACTGTGTGAAATAGATTTGCAGGTGAGATACATTACATATTAAGAGATGTTTCCAAGGGAATAAATCATATCAAGAGAGGGAATTGAGACTACCATAGAAAATTGGTGAAGATATCTATGATGGTGCATAAAGTGGTTATGTAGTCATCTAAGGGGCCAACAGAAATATTGAAAAAGTCAGAGATTAGATTTATTAATTGTCTTTATATTTGGGATAGTGAGAATGATGGCTGAAAAATACAATTTTGATTAAGAAGCTGATTTCCTCTGGAGGAAAACCTAAGCACAAAGTTTATACAAAGATATCAATTAATTTTGAGTGATGAATGAAAACAGGGAAGATCTGACATTTGTCCTGTACTTTCAAGAGAAGTGCAACAAGAGAAATTCTTTTTTTTTTTTTTTTGTTTTTTGTACCGGAGATTGAACTTGGGACCTTGGGAGGCAGGCGTCAGAACCCCTGAGCTAAATCTCCAACAAAAGGTGTTCTTATGCAAAATAGTAACCAGTGTGGAAAATGACTTTTCTAGTATGATCAAGAAACAAAAGTGCTAAACTCATCAGAGGCAAACTTCGGCATACTAGAGATCTCCAAATGGGTGCAATATCCAACTACACATGAAGATAATAAAGTCGCGCTACTTTGCTAACAGTTGTGATGCTGTCCACCTCTCAAAGGCCATTAGTCAGGCTAGCAAAATAAATACTGGCTTCCCAACCAAAAAGAAGATTGAGGGGCCACTCAACAAACCCTGAGGGTTTAGCTCTACCCTAGGCTGTTGCAACAATCTTAGTCTGATATGGGGAAATAATTGAAATTCAGACTTACTCTGATTTGTCATGCTATGCCTTTAATTGTGAGACAGGGTCTCACTCAGTTGCTAAGTTCAGGCTGGGAATCTTACTACCTCAGTTTGTAGTTCTACTTCATTTCCTATCACCTTCTTCTACAAGCAGAATTTATATTTATATTCTGATTCTGATTTGGTTCCCCAACTGGTCTTCCAGCCTCCCTAGAGTAGGGTTCTAAGTTGCTTCTCTATAAGTGTTTCTAATATTTACTTTAATGTTATATTTCCATCTGCTCTTGGGATTCCCAGATTCCTTTTGCCCATTTCTTGCCTTGTCTTGTATAATCACCATTGCAATAGACCACTTGGTCTATTATTGAAGACATTTTAATCACCTGCACGTGCTTGCTCCATAATATTCAAAGTCCACTTCAAATCTATGTAGGCCCAGTTGTTTTGTTTGACATCCATCCCCAGACTCTGGCTATCTCTTGTTTGTTCCAAAGGCCAAGACAACATTTAAGTATTTGTAATTGTAAACATAACAGTTGAAGAATTTACCTCGTTTGAATGGTACCATTCAACTTAATATCTAACATTACTTCATTGAGCAAACTCAGTAAGACTTTTGGCCAATTATGTAATTCAAGTCCAATTTTAAAAGATGAAAATGAACGTTAGTTGAAGAGATCTAAAATAATACATCTTAGTATCTAAAGAAAATATCTGCTTGGAAACAGCCCATTTGCCCATCAGTTGGAGACTGGATAAAGATGTAGTTTTTCTATAAAATGGAATACTACACAGCCATAAAGAATGAGAAGTTAGTCATTCATAGGAAAATGGTTACATATTGAGGTTATACTCCAGAGTGAAATAAATAAGTCACACGTGTGTAAATACTGAAAAGTTTCTCTGGTGTGAAAAAATACATAAGATCTGAGTGATATAATTGACAATGTGAAATAGGAAGAAAAGGGCTAAAGGTGTAGGGGAAGTGGGAAGGGTAGGGGAAAGGTAATAAGGGAAAGAAAAAAAATATGAGAAAATGAAAAAATTGAAATAAAGTTTTTGTAAATAGGGAAGGGAGGAGGGAGTGAAGGGAGGGCAGGGACAAGGGGAAAAAATGAGAACCAAGACCTGTCATGTAAAGGTACAAGATCCCAATGGTGAATGTAACTGTACTATATATCTAAAGTGTACCAATAAACTCAATGAGAGAAAAAAATAAAGAAAATATCTGAAAAACATGCCAGTGAATTTTTCTAAAGCATCCTAAAATAAATATAAGGATTCTTACAGGACTTCTGTGAAAAGGATAATTTTCATTTGGATATATAAATTTTGATCACTTTGCCACATAAGCCCTCTTATGACTTCAATATTATGATGGAAAAAGTTTCATACTAGCATTGTTAAACCCCAACCTTGACCAACTAAAAGAGCGTTGAAAACTGCTCTGTCTTCATTTCTATTTGTAACAGCAGCGGCCCTGCACTACAAATGAGGGCTAAGAATGGAAACTGGACTTGAGCAGCCTGCAGAATTTGAAAAGAGGAAGAGACAGACAAGGTAAAGGTGAGAAATCTTAGAGACCCTGATAGGAGGCCTTGTGTATAGTTTGTCTTTATTACTGGCTTGTATTATGATTAATCCCTGGCTGAGTTCCTGATACCGTACCTGCCTAGCTTGTGGCAATCCCCTCTTCCTACCTTCAGACACACTACTCAGAAACACAGTTGTGGCCTTTTACTTCCATTTGATCTGTGTCACTGTCCTGAGAACAATGCCACATTCTTTACTTTCTACCCTGGCTTCTTTGCATAGAAATATGAATATGACTAGAACTTCAAGGTTGGGACAGGTACTGCTAGCAAGCTTCCTTTAGATCAGGCCTGATGTCTCTTTTTCTCTCAGACTTGCCCATTCTTCTTCCTCTTTCCTGAGCAGCTATAGAGGTACTGGCAAGCCATCTTGCCAAAACAGTAGGGGTTAAGGTACAAATTGAAGCTTCAACTCTTCCAATCCAGTATGATAATTTGTACTGATCAGGTTAATGGGGATAATTTCTCTTTGGCTTGTACAGGGACATGAAAATTTAATCTGATTTGCTATTAATTACTGTATCCAATCGTTAACATAATGTTTCACTAAATAATCTATTTACATTGCAGAGACAAATGAATCAACCAAATCAGAATAATAAAAAATGTGTCACCTTTGGGGTTCAGCAGGGAAGCTTTACTATCGCGGTGATCAAGACACACATTTTGCCATGTTTTCCAGTACTAGGTGTGGGCTGTCCACACACTCCTACTGTCCTCGGAGAAATTCCAAGCACTTTTATGAGACGAGTGGCAGAGGATATTGAAGTATGCTGTGGTTTGGGGAATAAACTGAAATTAATTGGCTCACAAGACCAAATAACTGCATCTTAAATGAGAGCAATATAATGCTTTATCAAACAAATGAAATGAGTATAGATGGCTCTTTTTCATTCTGTTATTAACAAGCATTTAATGAAGAATTATTCAGTGTTAAGTGCTGTGTCAGATGCTGGGGGTGGAGTAGTCAAGTAAAATTGGCACAAATCCTATCTTTCTGAAGGTTATAGAGGACACACATGTATACACACACACACACACACACACGAGGTACAATAGAAGCGTATAGTGAATGTTTAAATAAAAAACTTATAGAAAAGTTCACATTGCCTCTACTTTCCCTTAAAATACTCCCTCCACTTAGGACACACTTGTCCCATCATTTTTGCCACTTTCTGAAGCAGTTCTGGGGGTCCTCTTTCGTGCATGTTTTTCTTTGCACTATCATGGTTGCTTAGATGTCCTGGAGTCAATTCAAAATATATACCTTTCCTGATCATTTTGACTTTGAGGAAGAGCCAGAAGTCACACAGTGCCAGATCTAGTTAATAAGGTGGGCGAGGACACACTGTAATGTTTTTATCAGTCTGCCTTTCCATTGGATGGCACTCAGCAGCAGTATTCACTGAATTCTTTATTATACTTCATAAAAACGCACAAAAGAGATTTTCCAGAACTGCTTTAGAAAGAGGCAAGAATGATGGGGTGTGTTCAAATAATGAGGGTGCATTTTGAGGGGCATTGATTGTAATTCATCTCTTACTGTAATAAATTTTCAGATATATATACACCATATATCTTGATTTTACCTTGTATGACCAGATAATTTTTTGATTATGGTTATGGAAAAATTATAAGGGAAAAAATCACAAGCACACTCTAAGAGCATATTATAAAAGAACCAGATAGTACCCAGAGAATTAGCTAGATGAAAAGTGGGAAGGGGAGAAGGAAAAAAAATAGCATTAGAAAAGTTCTGAGGAGGCAAGTGGGTTTGAAGAACTTAAAGCCAAGAAGACAAAAGTATAGAGAACATAAAGAAAACAAAAACAAAAACAAAAACCCACACAGGATTTAGGCAAGAGTTATATCATTGTAGACTATGAATAGACTTGAGATGGACTAAAACTTCTTGAATATTGTGACAAATGTTGGTCATTTCCATTGAATATTTGGGCTTTATCTTAAGAGCAATGGGAAGTCATCGAAGGTTTCAAGATTTAGTTGACCTTGGGATACTAGATATTTTTATAATTTCTAAGTGGCCCCCACACTAAAAAAATCCTTCAACCTGCTTCAGAGTTTTGGACTTAAAAACAAACAAACAAACAAAGAAACACACAAAGACCTGTCCAGATGGAGCAGATGAGACTTTTCTACCATTTGTTTGTAGAGCAGGCAAGGCCAAGCCTATGAGGCTGGAAAGTAATTACACTTTCACTGTACACCCATGTCTTAACCACAAGGATTGTGTTCAGTAGGCTCTCTTTCATAATTGTGGGTAATTACAAGAAGCTAAAACTAGATTATAGACAATTAGGCCCTGTGCAACAGGGAGCTCTGCAGGTGGTCAGGCAGGGAGTAGGAAGAACCAGCTGTGAAAGTGTTTCCCAAACTGTTTGGTATTGTTTGACTCATTTTGCAAGTGGAGATTTTTGGGGTGTCTCTCCATGCTTCTGGTGGCTCTTTATAGCTAAAGAGAATGATCAAATGAAATGAGGCAAAACCACACATATACACACAACACTGACAGCAAATCAACATTAGTTTTTTCCTCGAGCCAAAGGCTAGAAACCAATAAATGGAAACTAAAAGGAAAGATAGGCAATAATTGTGTTAAATTCAGCTAAAGATGTCTTATTTAAGAAATGACTTTTTTTGGTCTCACTCTGGGTCTGGATACTATGGGGAAAGTATGGCAAGCATGCGACATTGCCTTTAAGGAGCTTCCAAATCTAGTTGGAAAGTTTGGTGTGACTGGAGCAAAAAATGTGAGATGACAGATGATGAGAGAGAGCAATAGAGGTTGCCAGACGCCAATTTAAGAAGCTCTGACTTCATCCCCAGTATAGTGGGGGAGCTCTGGGGTCAATAAGCAAAGAAAAGGCAAAGTTAGGTTTGGACTATAATAAGATTCTTCTGTTCACTGTGGAAAATGCATGTGGGGGGCATGGCAGGGAGGAAAGTTAGAGTGGTTCCATTAGACCTGCTTGTGGAAGGGTGGCCTGGTGAGGAGAGGCCAGGGTAGGCATTAAGAAGTGACTTATTTCACTCTTTATCCACTGCACATCTGTTGCTTTGACTAGTCCCTGATTTATTTAGCAAACAA
This sequence comes from Fukomys damarensis, assembly GCF_012274545.1. Taxonomy (NCBI): domain Eukaryota; kingdom Metazoa; phylum Chordata; class Mammalia; order Rodentia; family Bathyergidae; genus Fukomys; species Fukomys damarensis. The sequence continues at coordinate 107,392,754 of NW_022900951.1, forward strand.
ATAATTCTTTTGTATCTACTCTGTGCAAAACACCATGTTAAGGGAAATCAAGAGGAATAAAGACGACATTATTGCATTCATTGAGGGACTTGACTAACTGCTCAGGTGGGTGGAACAGTCAATAGCTGCTCTGGGATTTTAGAGATGGTTTTGATCCATGGAGAAGTATATGGTGTAATAACCAGAACAAGGTGAGGTACAGCATCCAGAATGTGTATGAGCCCTGAGGGAGCACACAGCGAAGGGCACTGCTGGTCAGAATCTAAAAGGGCATCATAGGAAGTACTGGAACATAGGGCAGGATATGTAGGGTATTGCGTCTATGTGTGTAAGTAGCAAGCATCTCTGTGTGTGTTTCTCTGTTTGTACACATGGATGTAAGTATATAACGCAACAAAAATACCTTAGCACCACCAGTTCTTTATATCACACCCATACACCCACACACATGCAGAAAGGGAAAGAGAAGGGAGGTTATGGTACAAAACTGTTGCTACAATCTGGGTATTTCTAATTTTTCCTTCAAAGCAATCTTCATCTGGTGGTGTAGCTTGATGGTGTCACGTGTGTCTTGGTAAACTTGATCTTACAATGCAGGGATTGACCCAGAGAAACTATAGACAGCAGGCTGTATGACCTGGGGAAGGGCCCTTTCTCTGCTACCCATTTCCCAGGAGGGAGCAGCAGTGGTGTGAACACCCAAGTTCTCAGCCTAGGTCTGGCCTTCTTTGGAGAAGCCCAGGCTGCTAAGAAATGAGACTTCATAAGAATGGCAAGGGCCCCTAAATCTCCTTGGTGTATGGCCACTGGTTTAGAAGTCTCCTCACTGCCTTTTTAACCTCCTTGTTTCTCAAGCTGTACGTGATGGGATTGATCATAGGGGTGACCCTAGTGTAGAGTAATGAGAAGATCTTGTGTAGGGCAGTAGCCTGGGTTGCTGTGGGAATGGCATACACTGCCCCCAGCGTTCTGTACTACAGAGTCACCAGGATGAGGTGAGAAGAGCAGGTGGAGAAGGAACATTGTTTTCCTGAAGCTGATGGAATTCTGAGTACGGCAGCCATGGTGTAGATATAGGAGGCTACCATGAGAAGGAAAGGCACCGTGGTGACAAAGGAAGCCATGAGGAAAGTGAATTTTTCCGCTGTCTCAGGATCAGAGCAAGCCAGCTTCAACACAGGGGCCAGGCCACATACGAAGTGGTCAGTCTCACAGGCTACACAGAATGACAGCTGGAAAGTGATCGTGACCGTGACTGCTGGAGTTAGGAAGCCACCCAGTCAAGACCCACCTGCAAACAGGACACATGTGCAGATGTTCATGAAGGATGAGTACCGGAGGGGGCTGCAGACAGTGAGGTAGTGGTCATAAGACATGGCTACCAACAGAAAGCACTCAGCAGCTGCCGTGGAACTGAAGAAATAAAACTGGGCCACACAGCCTGCAAAAGAAATCACTCCAAGACCTGAGAGAAGGAGCTGTGGCATCTTAGGGGCAATGGACGTAGTGTACCAGATCTCAAGGATGGAGAAATTGGACAGAAAGAAGTACATGGAAGTTTGGAGGCTGTGATCACTGGAAATGACTGTAAGGATGAGGATGTTGCCCAGCAAAGTCACTACATAGATTCCCAGAAATATTTCAAAAAAGGAAAAACCATAACTCATGGAGACTTCCAAATCCCAGGAGGAGAAATTCTTTGATGGTGGTCAAATTATTCATACCTGTGAGATTCAGGCACCAGATCTGAGAAAGAAAAAAAAAGATACAGTATACAGTATAGCCAATTGGCAAAAGAGCAGTGTTACTGGTGGGAAGCGCAGAAATACCAACTTGTATATAACCCAAACCCTCTGCCTCTTGTCCCCTAGAATATATTTTCTATGCTGTTCTACTAGGTGTGTTTACCTTAACAGTTGTACAGAAATCAAAGTGTATGCCCTGGAAAGTGAACAGAGAGGGCGTTTCCTAGGCACTTTTTCACTCTTTCCCCTGATGTGCCTGGTGATGAATACCTTTGGGAGTCTCACAGTGGGAGGCAAACACTTCCTCATGGGGACAAGGTGCAGCAGCGTCTCTGAACTAACATTTTCGGAATTTCTGAAAATCAGCTTTTAAGACTCAATAGAAAAATGAGTCCAAATTCCTAAAATAATGTTGGAATTCAGACGACTCCCTCCCTCTCTGCACCCCCCAAATCCACGTGGATCTCACCGGGGTTGTGACTGAGGGGAGGAGGGAAATTCCAAATTATTGATCTTAAAGTAGCTGTAAGGGCAATAGGAGCTTCTGCCAGGCTCTGGGGATGTGTAACTGATTGCTTCCATGGCATCAAATTCCTATGGAAATTGGAGGAAAATATATGTAAAGTTATTCACTTGAAATGTTAGAGAAAAATAATGTTCCATCTTTCATAAATGAAAATGACATTCCTGACTCACAAATAGTAGGATGTGCATTTAGAGTTATTTTTTTTTTCCAACAGCGGGGATGGGTTAGCAATGAGTCATGGATACAGCTTGCCCTTCCCCACATACCCCCTGTGGTGCAAGCAGCCTCACAGTTGTGAAATGGCTGCCTGGGCTATGGGAAGATTGGAAAGCTTTCTGTATCGTGGTCTAAATGAGGGATAAATATGAGACCAAAGTTAGGGGATTGATTCAGTGAATGTTCAAGGCTAAAGCCTCAGTCTGTGGCTAGAGAATCAAGCAAAGTCATCTTTGCTGCTTTGTTTTTGGATGGTGACAATGTGCCCTTAAGGGCTACAGAAAAGTCCTGTTTTTGTAGTGAAGTCATAGTTGAAATGCAGTCAGGGAGCTGGCTATTCAAAGGAATCTTGTTAAGAATGCTTTTCTAATAGGAAAGAATTTCCCCATAATTTGCCCTTTGCACCAATCTGGATTGTTAGTACAGTGGCTTGTGTGAAGGGAGATCCACCTCAAGTAGAGGGATACAGGAGTTTTGGGCTGTCTGAGGTAGTACTGATTATGAACATAATGGATAAGGAAAATCAATCAGCAGCTCAGGCTGTCCCTGGAGGAGACAGCTTCTTCCTAATTGGGGGATTAAACTGCAGTGTCCTCTTACCATTTTACCTTGTCTTCAGAGACTGCCAGCTAGCATTCAGAAACAACATTAACATCATTAGATTTTTATCATTCAATCCCAAGTCTCATTAATTAATAATGGAATAAACTTGATTTTCCCCTTTGGCTTACAGGCATGCTCCTTGGTGCTTCCAAATTCAAAAGCACACACCCTTCTAAATCCTCTCTCATCCTGTTTTTCTTTGCAGTGAAGAGAGGTTAATATAGATGCAAAAGAGAGGTTTCAGTTCAGACTCTGTAGTTTCATTCTTTCACTCACTCACCCATGTCTTCAAACACACAGTATGTATTATTGGGCTAGGTAAGCACTGAGGATAAAACCATAAACAAGGAAAGCATGACCCTGAGTTTCTAGAGCAGAGATGGCCAAGTGCTAAGCTGCAACCCAAAGCCCACTTATTTATTGCAAAGTGCCAACATTGTAATTAAACCTGAATATTGAGGTTTTAGTTTATAAAAAACAACCATACATTAACATCTTTTGTATTAAAAGAAAAACACAGTAACACACATGTCATAGGTTCACCAACACTGTTCTAGAGCTTACATTCTAGGGATGGAAGTATAAATTAAATGGATGATTTTACTAATAACTGTAAAATTACTGTTGTGTTAAAAACTGTAAAGTGGGGAAACAGGGTCTTGATACAAATAAAATATATGTGGAGAGGTGATCATGCATTTTATGAGAGGGTCAAGGAAGATCTGTCTGAGGAGGAGGACATAGTTATGTTGAGAGCTCATGGATAAAGAATAGCCAGCTATGCACAAGAATCAGAAAGTTACTAATATAAGCAGAGAGGAGGCATTTCAAAGGCCCTCAGGAGGACAAACACTTGGGACATCAGAAAAATTTAAATTAACAACAAAACAGCTATTGTGAGCTGGGCTCGATGGTACACGGTAGTCCCAGCTATATGAGAGCCAGAGACAGGAGAATTACAAGTTCAACGGTGGCCTGGGCAACTTAGTGAGCTCCTGTTTCAAAACAAAATTTTAAAAAGGGTTAGGAACATATAACTTAGCACTTCCCGGGTCCAATCCCCATTACCACACACCCATACACAAAACAAAAACAAAAACAAACAAACAAACAAAAAACTCAGCCACTGTGACTGGAGAGCAATAGGCGAGGTAGGAGAAGGCATGACAGAAAGTGAGTTTGTGAAAGGCAGGATCTCGTATATAGTTTGAAAGGATCCCACAGGCTTCTTTCTGGAGAATGAACTGTAAGGGGCTGAAAGGGAAAGTGGGAAAACTGATGAGGAAGCTAATGCACTAGTTAAAAGCAAGAGATGGTGGCCACGTTCAAGATGAAGTGGAGGAAGAAGGGCTAATCTAGGGCTTTCTACGTAGTAGCACTAAGCACTATGATGTCATTGTGCACTCTTATGTAGGTATATTCTGGTTTAGTAAAAAAAGTTTAACAAAATGATATGGGCTGTAATGAATTTTATCAAGTGAGCATGAAGTACAAGAAGGAAGTGAGGATGTCAGGTTTTTGTCTTAAGGTGCTACGTGGATGATCATGACTCTTCCTGAGGTGGGACAATCTAGGAGGTAGTTTAGTTTGGGGGGAAATATCCTTTTTTCCCCTCCCTTCCTTTCTTCCTGTCTTCCTTTTTGTCAGGCCTTGTGAGTTATGATCCATTTCTGGGATGATAGTTTTAACCCTCATGGACAAACAGACAAAGCTCTGGCCTTGAAACACAGAGCTCTCAGTGGACCCACAGAAAAGCTCTTATGCAAAAATCTCATAAACCTCGCCCTTTGTCTCAAAAAAGAACAGAGAAGGAGTGAATAGGTCAGAATAACCTTATTCACTCTTTGGAAATAGCTCAAAGACCAGCATTAGCAAGTGCATATCAGGAACATCCTCTTTGCACATAGCCCAGGAAAACACAGTTTGATGGGGACTCTCAGACTCCATTCCAGGTCTGTCCTTGAAAGTCCTCTATTAATGGCTACCCAAATTTTTCAATCATTGGAGATTTTTTAAATAAAGGCTTTCGTTTCTTTTTGCTTTTGCATGATAGAGACAGATGATAATAAAATGAGCTCAGTCAAGAAAACAATTTTCAGGGGTTGTCTTGGGGTAAGTATGCCTTCAGTCTTCCTCTTTCTTTTTGTCCATCTTCATTTGTAGATAGTTAATCAAAATTAATCATTCAAATGATGGCCAGAGGCTCTAAAACATCTTCAATAAGTAAAGAATGATTCAAGTATATCATTGTGCTCAACTCACTAAATAGGGATAGTGGACTCTAAGTTCTTAGGCAAACACAATGGAACACAGCTTTGTTCTTAACCTTCATTGCCAAGAAAATCTAATTAACCATATCCCCCCCACCCCTTTGCCCCTGTATTCCCTTAATCAAGATCTGGCTTGGGCCAGGGATTTGGCTCAGTGGTTCCACTGCCTGCGTCGCAAGCACAAGGGCCCAAGTTCAATCCCTGGTACTAAAAAAAAAAAAAAAAAAAAAAAAAACTGGTCCAGGGCCAGGCACACTAATAGATGTAAAGCTAATTTATCCATTATTATTATTAGTGTCTTCATTCATTATTTATTCCAGGCTCTAAATGCAAAAGCATTTTGACTAATATTTTCAAGGATACTCACTTGAACATATTCCTGTATTATTTTAGAAAGTTTACAAAAAGTTATTCATTAACATGAAAAGCAGCTTGATAGAATTTATAAAAAGCCTCCCAAATAGACTATACCCAATCACCTCATAGTTACAAAAGTACAACCATAAAATTGGAAGTATAGCAGCATAGGTGTAGAAGTCCCAAAACATAACCTTTTCTAGAGTCAATCCAGGAAACCCTCTTGGGGAAGATGACTATGAGGAGGAATCTGAAGAAGAGCTGAAGGTAGAGTGCTGGAAAGGAGAAATATACAGCCTGATAAAGAGAGGCACAATCTGGCTGTACCCATCAGGTGCTCACAGCTGTATCTCCATCCTACCCCTGCCTCTATCCATTAAAACAAAATGGAAGCAACAAACACAACACTTGGACTTGCACTTGGATCTTTATGCTCCTCACAGTGTGAATGGCTGCTCTCAGGGGCAACTGTTTAGTTATAGAAATCAGAGTACCTTGGCAGGTAAAAAGAAATCATCTTAGTATCCCAAGCCTCACTTTAGGGCAACTATTGTTCCAGAGATGTATATTAACCTACTTCTGAAGGTGATATCAGAGAGAGATAAGGCTAGTGAGCAGGAAACTACTCAGAGACATTCTTTGAAAGGGCAGAGAAGAAATCCTTAACAGGTGCTATACTAGGTCTCCTACCAAAAAGTGGAAGTTGATTATTTTTGTCAATCCTCTCTAAAAGTAGTACTCTTCTTGAAAAGGTAAAGGTTGTGCCATGCAGTAGGGAATTTTGGAGAAAACTTTCTTTTTTGCTTTGCAGACAACTTGTGGAACATTTATAGACAGCTCACATCTTAAAAGAATTACACATTAATGTGTGAAACCCCCTGGTGTCCAGGGCAATGATTCTGTTATTTGTGTTTTTGCACTTTGAGACCTGGAGACAGGCATTGCTGAGATGCATCAGACAGACACTACTGAGACCCCAAAACAGACTGGGAGAAAGACATCATTGAAACCTGGTGAAAGATATTTCTAATTCAATTATATTCTGTGATGTCAAATACCCTTTTTTTCCTGTTCTGTTCCATTCATCAACGCAACAAAAATGAAACAGAACAGGAAATATCTCAGACCAAATAACATGCAATGTGTCATTTTATGACATATCTAGCCTAAATGTGAAGAATGTCAACAATCATCTAGGTAAGTTGTGTAAACAATAATGAGCTCACATATTTGGTTCCAACTGTTAAGATTTTATATATAAAATTTAGGGGGCTATATCATCTGGACAAATATCTAAGTTTATAATTTACCCTGCAAATACAGACTCTTCATTATGGGCATTATTTTCTAACAAATGTCTGAAGTTGGAGGAGTTCAGGAAATACTCAGTCAGTAGATATTCTAGAAGAAAAACAAATTAGCCTACACAAAACCAGAACCTAGTTTGAATGAAATCACTTTCTAACTCTTTAATTTTTTCTATTGGCATTTGTTCATCTTGCCCTCTAAGGCAAGGTATAGCATTTGCTAGATTTTGCATGCTGGCTGCATTCCCTGATCCATCATTGTAGTACTTATCTGCTCATATCCTCATGGTACTGGGCAACTAAATACTGGGGGCATTTATTTTTATGCATCCTTCATTAGATTTGGATGATGGAGGAAAGCTCAGGACCACTGTACTTGCTACTCTCTGATTTCTGCCATGCAGTGTTCATGGCCTCTTTCTACCACTACTCAATTTCCTTATGAATTTTCCAGTTCCAAGATTCCTATTCTTCTCTGATGCTGACAAATTTAAAGTCCCTAGGAAGCTATCCTAGTGGCAGTAACATGGTATCTTTGGTATGCACCTGAGGACTTAGTGTGTCACAGGAAAGTTGCATATTGTAGTAGTCAAGTGAGTGATCTTCCTTCTCACGCAGACTAGAGTTTGAGTTCTGCTTATATCTCAGTCTATCTGTGCGATTCAGGGCAAGTGATTTAACCCTTTGGCACTTCAATTTTTCTCAGCTGTAAAATAAAGAATCATTATGATTATAAAGCCGACTCATATTTTTTCTTTAGGAATGAATGAGATATGACTTTTAAAGTGTTGATAAGATACCCAGCCAATATCATTTGTATTTGAATAAGTGTGTGTGTACAATTACTCCCATATTCTTCCATGGGGGGGGTCTCCCTCACTAACCGGCATGTGCCTCAAAAGGAGGTACATTTTCATAGCTTTTTCTATTGTTCTCCCCTGATTTTTTTCACACAGCTAGCATAAAAAGTGAGCACCCCGTAGGATCTTAGTGGATGTTTACTGGTATAATTTTTTTCCCCATTCCAGCTCAAATATTCAACCTTTAATTATGGTCACTGCTAGCAGAAATTCATAAAGATTTTTTTTTAACTTTCACTAATCTTTTCCTTTCCAGAAGAGCTGGCCACCATCATCTCAATTTACTGGATGCTTCATTCATCCTGAGAGAGAATAAAGATCCACCTCCAGGAGCATTCTCAGTCTAACTGATGCTTTAACTGCTCAACTTAATACCCTGCTATAACTTCCTCCCATTAGGGATTCAGAGCCTGTTTGCTTAATACGTTGTACTCATGAAAATCAATTTCCCTTAAGCCTGTTTCCCAAGGGTAATATTTTCCTTCTCCACTGGGAAAGTTAAATTAAGTGGTAGTGTAGACAAAGAGCATCTAGACTGTCTTGCACCAAAAAATTTTCACCAAACCCCCGAATTCTGAAGTTTTCAAGTTCAGAGGAGCCAGTTACTCTTCTGAAAGCCCAACTTCTCTATCATGTTAAACAAAGGCAAACTCGCAAAGACACGTATTTGTGAAACATTTGTTTCTAGCTACGTTTCCTCTTGCTTTCTCTAGCACATTCTACCGTTGTTGATCTCACATTCATATTATATCTGAAGCCTTTTCCTTTCTACCAATATTTCAGTACCTCTGGGAGTTTTTTTGTTAAATATATTTTTTTCTTTAATTTGTAGTTATATACACATTACTTTTTAAGGAGCTTCCTGCATATAATACTGAAACATTTATGAAATCTTGGTGGAATTCTTTGCATACAATAGTCATTCAATAGTTGCTTACTAAAGAAAATTAAGATCTAGAAATATAATTATTTCCTTTTGAGTGTGTTCGCTAGCTAGGAAAGAGTGTTTTTAAACATCTACCCACCCACTACCCTAAGGAAGTCCTTTCAAAATAATAATTCTTTTCAAGCCTTGATTGGCAGTTAGATTTCTTGCAAGAATTTGGGAATCATTAACCAAGGAGCTACAGAGCCTAATGACTATACTAGTTATCAAGGAAGAGTTCACTGATGAAATAATATTGTAGACAAAGTTGCAGGGGTCATACTTAACCTCCTCATGAGAAGAGAATACACCTAGTATAAATCAATATTACTGATTACAAATGACTTGCAACTATTCATTAAAGCAGGTACCTCAGCACTTTGAAAACCTTTTAAAACTGTTAATTGAAGTTATTGAATATATTCAAGAGGAAAATAACTGCATTTCAAATTCCCAGACTATTATTCAGCCAGGAAACATTTGTTAAATTCTTGTTATATGCATCTCACTATGGGCATATCTGGAATTATAAAATAAATGTTTCATTAAAAAGTGTTTGTCTTTAAACTTTTGGAAAACTATTCCAATTTCAAGTACATTAGGGGAGCTTCCTAATAAAAGAAGTCTTGTAGGAAATTTTGGAACAATGAATATTTTGTAATATAACTTCTTGTCTGTATCTTATGTCTCTGTGGTATAAATTTAGATATTTGCATAGTAGATTATCTTAAAGTGAGCCATCCCTGTCATTTAAACTAAATCTTATTTCCAGTTATTAAAATTTGGGAATATGGAACCCTAACCTCTTGACTAAAATCCTTTTGATAAGACAAATTCAAAGAGTATCTCTTCCCTCTTCCTCCTTTCTTTTCTCTCCTCCTTCCCTCTCTCCTTTTCTTTCACTATCTCCCTGTCATCCTCCTCTTGTTCCCCCTCCGCCTCCTCCTCCTCCTTCTCTTCCTTCTCCTCTTCTTCATCCTCTTTCTTCCTTTTCTTCTCATCTTCCTCTTCCTTTTCATCCTCTGACAATGTGACCACTTTAAAGAAGGCATTGGGAACAAAATCTGTCTTCACTCTTCCTGCAATGCATACTTGGGAAGTAACTAGATGAATTTGGGGGCATTTCCTTTATCTGTGTTTCTTAGGGTAAAAGCAAAGGTACTCAGTTCGGTGGGTGACTAGGCAGCAGTGCAGCCAGACTGTCAGGTTCCGAAGAATGCCTCCCACATAGAGGACTATGTTCAGAGGAGATTTGTCAGTTGGAGAAAGCATTCTGACTTCTGTTGTTGATTGGGGGATTGCAGAATGGGAGTAGTAAGGAGGACATTTGATACCCGAGACTATAAGAAAGTGTTTAAGTACCCTGTTCAGGTGCCAAGAGAGTGTCAAGGGGATTCCTGTGGAGTATAGGTATTGATTGGCAAAGGAATGGTAGAGTGGTAGAGAGAGTGCATGCTTTGAGATTAGAATGAACCCAACAAATCCCAACATGGCCTTTTCAGCACTTGGGTGATCTTGGGCAAATAGCTTAAGTTCAATAGATTTAATCGACTCATCTCTAAAACTGGAATGATACCTACCTTACTAAGTTGTGGTGTGGTTTAAATGCAAGTGCCTTGCATGAAAAGTACTTACTAAAATAAATGCTTGGTAAAAATTAGTTGGCTGTCACCTGTCTTCTACTGTTTCTTGGAGAAAAATGAAAAAGCAAAACAGGATCTTCATTCACCACAAGTAAAAGCAGTTGGAACACTATGGTGATGCCATGGTTAAGATTTAGGGGCATGAATCAATATTTTTCATTTAGTGGCATGGAAAATTCAAAGGCCATAGAATTTTCATTTATCAGACTGTATATTTCTTGGGGGAGAAAAAATGGCTATAATTACATGGTTCACCAGATGGTTGAAAATTCTGAGGATGCCAATCAAGATGATAGGTGATCCTACACCAATGTAGCTTTGCACTTAGCAGGACTTATTTAGGAGATGCCATAGAAAGAGTATGGCAGCTGGATGACTAATTCTCAAAGTTTACTCGTAGTCTAAAAGCAAAGTTTGGGTTAGGCGATCTTCAAGAGCTAAAAAATGTCATTGATAGGAGTGGTGATTGGGATCCAGGCCACCTAGTAAGTGCCATTACATAAAAGACTCTAATTTCCTGCTCTGTATTTTTATCATAGATTCCAGATGGAGCGTTGGATCATAAGTTTAATGAACTCCTCTTGTGAGAATTTGTAGTAGATAGGAGAGTGGTTTTCATCACAGCTTAAGTGGTAAGGACAAGGGGACAAGATCTGAGGTTGTCATAGGAACCTCTCTCCCTTCAAGGGCCATCAGCAGGACTAAATAATGGTCATGGTGCATACTGGTGAGACTCAGGATCATCTTAGAATGAGGAACAAGATGGAAAAGAAAGTGTGTGGGAGTAGGAAACAAGAAAAGAATGGAAGCTGGTGCTACAGCTAGCAACTTAAATCACTTCACAGTCTGGTTGATTATGCTCAGACTCCTCTACATTTTCTTTGTACCCCTTGAGCATGCACTCTCCAGCCGCACTGTGCTACCTGATATTTACTAAGTACCTGTTCTGTACCACTCACTACGATGAGTGCTGTGGGCAACATGAGCATGATTCGAAGGTGGCTAGAGTGCAAAGAACATTAAGTCTGGCACAGAAGGTGGTGGCTTGATGTTACAGTGGGATAAACAATGCCAAAAGAGGGATTCAAGAAAGGTGATAGAATCAGAAGTACCAGAAAAGGCTTCCTAAGGCATGTTGCATCCAGGTATTCTTTGAAGCATACAAAGGATTTCAGTAGTTATGATTGAGAAGAGACACTCAAGGTAGGAGGAATGGACTGAGCAAAAAAAACAAGAGTCTGTCTTGTTTTTCTGTTTTCTGTGCACTAGACACCATGCTACATAATCTGGAACACAGTAGCACATTAAATTTCTTTAATAACTCTAAAAGACAGGATTCCATTTAAATTTCTATTGTATAGCTGAGGAAACTGAGGCTAGAGAGGCTATACAAATTGTCAAACATCACACAATTATGAAGCGACAGATTCGGGTTTCTACCTTGAGCTGAGTCCAGAGCTCTTGTGTGCAAATAACCAATACGCTGTCTGCAAGTCACATTGCAGCATGAGGGAAACAGTCGCTGACTGGAACCCAGGCCATGTGGGAAGGACGAGTGGGAAAGAGAATTGGAAGGCAGGTGCAGCTGCACAGTAGAGCATCTTTTCTGGCAGCTCGAGAAGTAGAGGCTGCACCTTGTAAACAATGGAAAACCATAAGAAGTTTTAAGTAGTGGACTGACAGTCAAAGTGGTGCTTTAGGAAGATTAATCTGTCAGCAGTGCGGAGGATGGATAGGAGAGAGGAGCAAATAGAGGCAATTAAGAGGCTATTGCAATATAATAGTCTGGGCAGAGGGTAGTGTATTAAGCACTTGAACTAAGAAAGCTAAAGTAGGGAATGGACAGAGGAGAGACATAGTTAAAGGAAAAGAAAAAGAAGTCTGGGACTAACTGGATGTGGGTGTGGGAATGGGGTACTGGAAATAAAGGACACTGCAGTTTGAAGGCTTTTGATTAGAGGAATGACAATGTCAGTCACGGTGTGGGAGGACCTCTGCCATCCAGAGGATTTTGGACTTTGAAACTGGGAGAAATCTTTGAAAAGCACCTGTGGAAATAAATAAGATCAATTTAGGGAGAGAGAAGAGTCATGATCAGATGCTTAGGAATGCCATTATTTTGTTGGCATGGCAATTGGGTACACTTAGTATAGGCATAGGCAAGAGATCATGAAGGGAGAGGGAAAAATAGAAAATTATACAAAAGAGACTCTAGAACATTGATTGATCAACACTGTCGATGGAACAGAAGGGTCAGAGAGATAGGAGAGTGAGAAAATACTATTGATTTTGGTGGTTAGAAGATATTTAGTGATGTACAGGGAGCAGTTCCAAGGCAGAGCCGGATTGAAGGGAGTAAAAAAGGGAAAGAGTGCAGGTGATCAGTTGGAGACAGGTACTGTGGGAAATGCTTGGGAGAACTTTTGTGATGAGATTAAAGAAGCAATAAAGGAGCTAGGATTATTGAAAGGTATTTTTAGGGTGAAGGTTAACTTAGTACATTTGAAGGGAAATATTTGTGAATTAACATTCCTTGGTGTAGTGGTTTAAAGTCATGGAGTGACCTCAGCGGTGACAATGGATGGAACAAGATCTTGATGAGGAAAAGAGAAAGGACGTAGGGCTAGGTGGAATGTTTGCTTTGGCAAATAAGGGCAGCTTCTTCCTTGAAAAATGAAATGAGAGAAGGAGATCACCTAAAGATACAGAAATACTTGGTGGTGGATAGAGGGTATTAAACTAGAAACATTCTGACTTTTCAAAGTAATGTGTGAACCACACACTGCACATTCTCGGTGTTAACAGAGCTTCTGCAGAAGAAAGGGACAAACAGACACGGGGCTAACTTCAGGAGTAGAGTGTCTGGCACATGGTAAGTGCTCAATAAAGAGTTTTTAAAAAGAATAAATAAGTAAACACATGAGAAAGATTTAAAATACCCACTGTGAGGCATGAATCATAGAAATCAAATGACAGAATCATAGAACAAGATCCACCACAACAACTAGGATGAGAAAGAATGGATACCAGAGTTGGTGAGGACATGGAACAACTGAATGGCTCATACACTACTGGAGGGAGGGTGTATTCGTACAACAAAGTTGAAAGATTTAGTCAGCTGTATCTGTTAAGGCTAACCATACACATGTGCTATGATCTAGTAATTACATTCATAGGTATAACTCAAGAGACATGAGGGGGATAAGACATAAACGAGACTGCCCAGAGCAGGACATAGAAAACTAATGTGCTTATAAAAGTTAAATGTCCTGCTGAGGTAGCCAAGGTGATTAATAATAGCACTAGGATTTGAACTCAGGACTAGCTTGTGAAGCAGATTGCCTCCAAGGGCCATCAGATGCTATTTATGTAACAAGCACACACACACACACACACACACACACACACACACACACACATACTTACTAATCCTCTGGGTCTTGCAATTATGTGTATTTTCACTTGCATTTCACAGATGGACAAACTGAAGGCCAAAAACTGTTTGCCCAAAGTGACTTGCCCTAAGTGGCAGGTATATTTTTCAGGAGACCTGAGATGTGAACTTAGTTTTACCTGGCCTCCAAATCCATGCTCCTTCTGTTCCATTAAGGAGTGGAGCCTTTTCTGAAGTTTTGACAGGTTTTAAGAGCGAGATGTGGTGAGCTGTTGTTTTGGGAAACAGAAAAGTATCATTGAAAGAGTCCCAACTTGCCTGGCCTTTATTGTTCAAGAGGCACCGACTAAAGCTACATCCAAATAATGTCCTCCCCTGTTTTCCATCTGTGACCTACACACTATATCTTAAGGGCCTGGAGCCAATGATGGCTCTTGACATGGTGGAGTAGGAACTGCTCGCTTCCTTTTCAACCCTCTCACCATTTGTGGGCACATACATTTAACACATGCATGCATACATGTGTTTACACATTAACCTCTAAAGCTACTTCCTTAACCATCTCACTTTTTGTTGCAGAGGAATGGTTACATGCTCAAAGAAGTCTTCATATACAAGGTAACTTAGTACATGGCCTTTCAGCCTTCCATTTATAGGTATAGTTATAGCTATAGATAAAAAACTACTTCCCCACACCCGGGCTCCTCTTCTAATTCCCTTCTCACTGGAGGAATTAAGAGGCATGTGGTAAATATCTCAGACTACAGTTCTCCTTTATGCCAGTAGTTTCTAATTCCCCCACATACTAATATTTTTCTCCCTGAAGAGCTGCCTGCCTGACTTTGTATCATTAGTCATTAAAAACAATTCTGAGAGAAGAGATCCTAATCAAGATGAACTAAGCTCAGGAAGACATTACAAGCTTGGAAGACACTCAGCTAGGTTCAGAGGCTCTGACTTTTGCCAGGCTTTTCCTTCCCCCCAAACCAGAACCTTGCAGCACAAGCCCTCTTGCTTCCTCTGTCTCCTCCGTCCCTCCCCCAAGTCAGGTGTCTTAGGCTAGTGGATGGGAATTAGTTGTCATGGCAACTTGTAGCTGTGCTGGATAGCCTCTTGTTTCAGCCAGTTCCAGGCCTCAGACATTGTTCTGAATTCACCTTTTCTAACGTTCCCAAATCTGAATCCAAGACCGTATGCCAAATTGCACAGTGTCTGCGTATAGGAGAAGAGGTCCTCACCTGTACCCATGGCAAGAGGAGCAGGGAAGAGAGAATGAAACAACAGAAAACAGTGCTTAATAGGAGGTCTCTGGGAACAAGGAGGCCAGGACTGCAAAGTAAAACTAATTAAGGACTTGCTACCTGCCAGCCCAGTAACATTCTGTCCCTCAAACAATCTTATGAAATAAATGTCACTGTCCTCACTATACAGTTGAAAGAAATGGGAAGTCAGGGAAACAAAGTGAACTGCCTAACATTGGACAGCTGAAGTTTAACTTAGACTTTATCTGAGTTTCCCAAACCCAATCTATTTGGATTACACTAGGGTTTGGTTGTTCATTTTTAGAAGGAAAGCAAGAGCTGTAGGGAAGTTTTACTTTCTAAATCCAGTGCATGTGAATCACTGACAGATTTTCCTCAGGAAGAGACCACCTCCTTCAAATGCGTCCCCTCCACAGGCCACATTTGTCCTCTATGGACTCCATCCTCCCTCTTCAAACACCTCTTTCTATGCCCTTGAGTCCCCAGGCAACATAGATGGCACCAATACATTACAAGCTGATCCATGCTGAGAGGCTTCTACCCGGAAATTAGGAGTTGGGTCACCTGCCAAGATTAAAGAAGATCCAGAAACATATAAGAAACAGACATCAGGAAGGTCTTCCCCTCAAATATTGTTGATTTGGAGGACTAAGAAGCTCTAGGAACTAGAGGTACTCAGGAAAAAAGCTGAGCTGTCCAGGGGCTTCCCAGAAAGTCCTACTGACCTGATAGTTCCACAGAAGTGTACTGAGCTTTCTTCTATACGGCCCAGGAAATATTTGATTTTCCAAATCCTGTTAACCCCCTGGATCAGTTCAATTTTACTTTCTTGTCACCCTTTTTAATCAACTATAAAGCAAATGGGTCACATTTTCTGGAAATAGGCTTAAGGGAAATCGATGTTCATCTTTTGGAAATCTGTATGAAGACCAGAATGGAAGGTATTATCACAAGACGAGTGTGAATGTCACATTTTGATTTTCACCTTGGTTGCTAGGAAACTCAGTTCTAAATTGTGATCTTGTTTGTTTCAACATTGTGGAAGAACGATAGGGTGGGGGAAGATCAGAGTATTGTATTTATCTGCATCTTCCTTTTGCAATGTTTTTATTTTTGTTAAGAGAATTTAGTCTAATTGTATCAAGAATTAACCTTGATTGTTTGTTAAGCCACCTTAATTATTTGTGAAAGTGGTCAAGGACAGATAAACATAGATAACTGATATTTTCTTTATGAGCAGAGCAGCTTCCTCATATGCCTTTCCTTGGTTTTCATGTGGGTTACCGCTCTGAACTCAAACTATGCCCATCTTTGATTTCAGATCTGTTGCTATTGGCAATGAGGGGGTCTGAGCCAGTGTATGTCATGCTGGCAGTTGATGGAGTCATTGCTGCAAAGGAAAGAAAGTCCCTCATTTTGTTGGATGCTTTTATTACTCACAGCATTGCAATAACACTTTCCTCAAGTTTCTTGCCTTGGGAACATCTAATGGCAAGATGCTTTTGATACTTTAGTAACTAAAACTCCTTTAATGGAGTCCATGATGGACCTGCCTTGTTTTGTTCTATAGTGAAAAATGTTATAAGGAATTGCAGTATATATTTTGTTGGTAACAATGCCTTAAGCTATTAAGGCCATTTGTTATTTTTGAAAGCAAGAGAGATAATGCTCACTAATAAAATTCCACCGCGCTGTGGGTAGCTCTAAATTCCTTTCTCCAAGGTGTTCCATAGCTCTCATGGGCCTGCCTCCCTTCTTTTTTTATGTCCTTATAAGATAGGGTGGTGCACCATTTTTCAGCACCAAGGAATTGCACTCTGAATCATAAATACGTCACAAGCAAGAGCTAGGTTAATGCAAACTGCACCCTACCAATACAGCCACCTCTCCTGACCCTGGTTTCCTTGTTTGCCTCTCCTTGTCTCCTGAGTCCAGTGTCCTTGAGCCACTGATTCTGACACTCCCAGAAGAATCCAGCCTTGACTCCACCCCTGTTCCTTGTCAATGATTCAGGCATTGAAATTCCCTAAACCCAATTTCTCCCTGAATTGAAAATGCAAATGTGCCTGCCTTATTGTCTGTGTGTTTTAAGCTTCTAGAAGAGATTTTGTGGAGGGCACAAGGCTCAGTATGGCAAAGCCTGGGACAGCAGCGGCAGTGGCAGCAGAATGGTTGCAGAGCTGCCCCCCAGCCACACCTGCAATTCTTTGCACTGTACAGGCCTGTGAAGGAGGCGAGGATGGAAAATGGGATGGATGGGGACAGAAGCAGGAAGAAATACTGTGGGTATCATGGGGCCAAAGTGAGCTGGCTTGGAGAGTTGAGACACGTCAGGGAGGTGAAGCTGTGATTGACAGCTCAGCCCACATCTCTGGCCACAGCCCTGTCGTCACAGTTCTACAGCTCCCAGCAATGGGAGAAGGGTTCAGAGAGAGGTGGCAAGGAAGAAAGGCTGTGGATTCCCATCTCCTGTTCAGACCAAATCTGGGACATCAGGGAAATATATTTTTGCTCACATACAGTGCTGTGTGATGTGACACCCAGGGCCCCAAGGCCAGGTCCACATTTGGAGGACTCTCTGCCAACTCTGCAAGCTAATAGTTCATCTCTAATACTATTGGAACAGTTTATCTTTCTGATTTCTATTTCTATAAGCTACTGGAAGTTTGACAATATAGAAGTTTCAATTCTGATATCTAATGGATTAAACTTATTTTAGAGGGCTGTAATTTTATAAACACCATCCGACTGAACCCAAGTGTATTAAAAACAGAGGTTTTCACAGGAGCAAGCAGGGGTGATGGTGGTATGCAATCCCTAGATCAACAACTGCCTTCTTTTAATAAAACATAAAGGCTATTTCTGGCTAAAATTTTCCCAAACACTATAGGAAATTAGTATAACTGATTGATGTGATCTCGTCTAATAGAAATAGAAATTGAAGCTTTATTCTTTGAGAACAGGTGATTAGAGGCAAATGAGGGGCAGGTTCCCATGGTAACCAGTTGGCTATCTTAGACCCAAAAGAAGCATCTGAAGGGGAAGTTTTGAGAAGAAATTTGAAATTTTAAAGGGAAGATATGTAGACTTTATTTTCTAGGGACGTAATGGAGTGAGTAGGGGGTTAAGTTTCTATGAGGCAAATCTAGAGTCTCTGAGATACTCTTCCAGTCCCTTGAAGGCTGAGAACCTCTCTCTCCAATCTTCTGTAAAGGGGGACAGTACCAAAAGGAAGCATGGCATCTCTGGACATCCATTTCTGCAAGTCTGCTTAGGACTAGGGTGGGTGTGGGTATGGGATTGAACCCAGCATTCTCAGACCTTTCCTTTCTCCTTGGAAACATGCCCTCTCCTTCTTGGACTCTGATAACCAACTAAGCCAACCCACAGTGGGACTGAGGGAATCATTGTGCAGCAGTCCTTGTGGCTGAAGGACGTGCAGTAGAAGGTAAAACTCCTTCCATTAAGGTGGTATGGGTGAGACCTTTCTGCTTACTCCTCTTAAGGTCCTATTTCAGGCAGCCACCAAGAGTTAGGAGTGCAAATATAAACCAAGGAACATTGTTCTTCTTACTCTGAGGGCCTTTGCAGCTTCCTCTGATCATTCCTAAACTGCAACTTTTGCTTTGCTAAGCTCCTTCTCTCTGTTGTAAAAAAACTATTATGAAGTCTCCTGTTATTTTCTTTCTCCAGTTATTTTCACTTTTACATAGTTCCACTGCATGCTGCTATCTGCCATCCTCCTACTCCCACACATGCTCTCATCTGAGATGTCAGATTTGATGGAAAGTCTGTTTGTCTGCTCCTAGAATCTCAGAGGTGTCAAGGGATTCTTAATCTGGGTCAACGGTACCAATGAAGGACAAGAGTAAGTTGTAGGGTATGATATTTTCTAAATTCCTGTTGTCTGCTATCACTTACATTGACCCACTGAATCTGAACAATAACCTAGCAGAGAAGACTCTTACTCATTCTGAGACAAGATTCTAGTGACTTGCCCAAGAAAATACAAATTTGTAAGTGGTCTGATCAGGATTTGAATCCCAGACTCCTGTCTCCAAATCTGGTTCTTCTACTCCATCAGCAGAGTATGGAGGTTTGAGGACCTCTTGTTCTCGGGAGCAGGCATTATTATTGATTCCTGAAGGCTAGTGGAGAGTGTCAGAGAAATCTTTGAAGACTTGTTCTACTTGAGAGTTAGAACCCTAAGTTCTTTGCAGCCGGGCTTTGCAGTAGCACTTAATTTGGGTCCTCTAATTTGTTTCCACTCCAGGTAATGGAAAGTAGTCCATTTTATGTCTTGATTTTAAAAATCTTCAATTTTTATTTTTTTATTAGTACATGTTTGCAGTATGTAATAATTACATTCATTATGTGGCCCATTCTCAGTCTTAAACAGGAGAATGTCCTGTTCCTACCTTAGACCTTGGATGACTTGTGCCAGAAATTCTCAGCACTCTGACTTCTTGATTCCTATTCATTACTTCATCCTTTCAACAACCTATTCATTTGTTCATTTGTTCACTTGTCAAGCCTCACTGGGTATCTTTTAGGTGCCAGGCACCATGCAAAGACTTGAAAATACACTGATGTTAAAGCTATAGTTACTGCTTCAATGTAGTTTGTAATCTCCTGGGGGGTGAAGCAATTGCAGTAGATAATGACAAAGTAATATAGCAAGAACAGTGATAGGGCTAGAAGCTGATTTGAACATGGAAACTTTGATCAGAATAGGAAAGAGACCAGTTGTAAGTGTTAATTTTTATAGGAATAAAATTTTCTGCATCCTGGTTATATGTTCCTTTTTATGATTTCTATGAGTAGCAAATGCTTAAAGTTTCTATTTTATTTTTAAAAAGGAGTGTTGCAGGCATGGTGCCTCATGCCTATAATTCTGGCTATTCAAGAATCTGAGGCAGGAGGATTGAAAGTTCGAGGTCAGCCTGAGCAATATAATGAGACTCTGTCTCAAAATAAAAACTGAAAAGGTCCTGGGATGTAACTCAATGGTAGACCACTTACCTAGCCTAGAGGAGGCTCTGAGTTCCATCCCCAGTACAAAAATAAAAAGACAAAGCAAAACAAAAAAACAGTTTTGTTGTTTTTTGGTTGGAGGCATGTTCATTACATGAATCATCAACTAGAGTCTTTTAAAAAACAGGTAATGGTGCTCAAATGATCTTTCCCATTGAAATTCTGAAAAATATTCTAGGAAATTAGCCCACAAATAGCTAATGTGATCACCTTTAACAGTCTTATATAAACATATTAGTGCCAAGTGAAGTAAATGGAATGCATTTTTCTTTTGCTATATAAATAAATGTACCTACATTGGAACATGATTTTTAAATGCTGTTCTCTACACAACTCTCCTCCTGTGTCCTTCTCCCTAGGAGTGGGCACTTATGTGACCTTTCCTTGTCTCTAATGTCCTTCTTTGAAAGCTTGTTTTTTCTGGTTGTTTTTCTTGGAACAGAATTGGTAGAGAAATTTACACTGTGGTGTGAATGGGTGAAAACAACTTAATGTTGTTCTCTTTGTAAAATATTTGCATTTTAATAAATACCAGCCACTCATTTCGGAGAATTAAATTCCTCTAATTTTGATGCTCATAATCAATCTATTTTTCAGAATCTCATGTAAAAATTTCCAAATTCTAGTCTTGTACAACTAATGTTGTAATGAAAAAAGTTCAGTCAACTAAAAATATGAACCCTGGGAAAATAGTTAGTATAGGGGGGGCTCTTTGTCTTCCCTAACAAGTCCCAACACTGACACAGCTTGTTCCTGTGATATTTGTGTCAGAAGTGCTTTTGGCTCAACTCGATCTCACAATCCTTTGTCACTGAGCACTTACAGTTCATGCAGAGAGGAGTTGTGAACTGAAGGTGGACCATCATAACCTTTGGGACAAGAAGACAAAAAATAAATAGTATCATGGTGCTTTGAATGACAATTGATTTAATTCTGGTTGGGAGAAAGACCAGAATCAGTCAGCCTCTCCCCAGGCAAACCCTGATGTCAGTAACATGTGCAGGTGACTTCTTGTACATTTTTGAGGATGAAGGGGTTGTAGAGTAATGGCTGAAATTCAGGTAATGATAAAATGGTTTACCATGTTCCAGATACTGTGCTGAAAACTCACATACCTGCAAAACCTGAAGTAGGAATTATTAATATTTTAAAGATGAATAGAACTGAAACTGGTTGAATAGATTGCTTAAGATCATACAGAAAATGTAAGACAAATTTGAATCACAGTATTGATCCAAAACCTGTGCTTTTTTCTTAACGACTATATTGTACTTCTTTAAATGAGAAAAGATAGATGGATGAGGTATAATAGTCCAAGCTGGAGAGAGACACAAGCATGAGCAATGTCAGGGTTGAGAATTAACTAGCTATGTCCACGGGATATGGAGTATCCCAGGCAACTAGAACTAGAAGAAAGAAGTATTGTGGGCCAGTAGAGGAAAGAATTCTTGCAATGATTGTTTGAGTTCATGTTGTAGATGGCCCAAATGTTAACCAAAGAAAAGCATTCTGTATCCTTTTTCTGCTATTTCAATTATTAAAGAACAAATTTTCGGAGCTAAAGAATTTTTCACAAAATATAAGTGAAAATGTTTTCAGAATTGTACAGAGGATATTGGAGATTAATAAAACGCTAAACCCTAACAGAAACATATTTAATAAAAGTAATCATTCAGCACCATGAGACTTTGGATGAGGTCTATTGTGAATAGTTTTCCCTATGCACGTCACAGAGAAAATATCCAGTATTGTGATAACCAAGGTAATTTGTCTTAAGGTTAACAGGTGTTTGGAGAAAATGATGTTTTGTTGTGTTCCATTCTACAGGAGCCAAAAGGTTCTGTTTGTCCCATACAACATTTACAAAGAAGGTACTGATCTAATAATCCCCAAATGGCAATCCCGGAAACATCACAAAATGACTTCTATTGTTGGGTGGAATGAGTGGGACTCTAGGTTATAATGGAGATGACTACCTACGTAGTGCTTCCTGGCCTGGGAGACCAGCACTGTGGACTCCAATCCCAGTCTTGCCGCTAATTAAAATGATGTAACCTAGAGACAGTCATTCGATTTTTCACTTATAAAATGTGGGAGTTATGGCTGTGTCCCTGCCTCCCTTTCTTGTTCTTTTTAATTTTTTGTCTTCTCTAAAATTATTTTAAAAAAATTTTGCAAGTAATATATGGTTGTTTTTTCATTATAAAATGCCAACAATATCCAAATCTCCCTTGTACTTCCTGTTTCACGTAGTTTTCAAGATAGAACTTATGTTTGTAGTCTAATTTTCCAGATGATTGCTATGTGTTAAAAAACATAAAAATTTGTGTAGTTCTTTAGGAGTTATTTTTAAACAAAAGATACCAAACCATACACATTTATCTGCAAGATTATTTTGCAAATTCAATAGCATGTCTTGGGATATCTTCATGTCAACACATATAAATCTATCTCATTCCCTTACTCTATTGCATAGTATGTGAACACTATTATTTTTTAAGGTACTTTCACACTGATAGACATTTAAATTGTTAACAAATCATCATAGTTACAATTCTGTAAGGAAAACCTTGGGATTTCTTTCATGCCTGTGCAAGTGTTTCTTGAAGGTACTTTCTTTGATTTGTAAAATTGTTCCCTAAACTTCTAATACCAAAATACACACCTCTTGACAGTTTTATTACAACTTTATCAACCCTTGATGTAGTTAGGCCCTTTCATTTTCCAGTCTTGTGGATGAAAAAGTTATCTCTGGTTACTTGTAACATTAAACATTTTCTCCTATGTATTTTCCAATCTCCTTTCTACTTGGTTGGTAAATTGCTCATTCACATCCCAAGTCTTCTGATTCTAATATACGGTTTACATTTTTGGTACAGACATTGAAAATTGTCATTTTCATTTTCATATAAATGCATATGCCCATAACTGTAAACAATACCTAAATTGTAATTATGTTGTTGTATAACATAATCCAATTTTTGATCCTTGAGGTCAATCTCCACTGACTTTTTCTTATTACCAAGTGTCTGAACGTTTCTTGAAGAGTTCATATTCTCCCCATTGATTTGAGGTGCTTCTTTATTAATCATATACTGAATTTCTTTTTATTTACGTGGAACTGATTTAGGCCCTAGGTTCTGTGTCATTGATCTCTTTGACTATTCTTTTTTATATTGGCCAATGTTTGCAATGCATAATGAATATATTCGTCATGGGGAATAGATTGGTACAAGAGCATATCACATCTTAATCCTATTTACTTTTCCTTTTCTCCCTCCCTCCTTCCTCCATCTCTAGATCCCATTCTCATTTGCAAAAAAAGTATTTCTCTGTTTCTTATTATCTGTCTTTTAATTTGCTCTTTATATTTTTTATATTTGGGGTTTCTCATATAAGAAAAACCATTTTTCTAGAAATGACTCAAATTTACCCTTGTTTGTGGCAAAGTAGTACTTCATTGTGTTTTAATACCACATTTTCTTTATTCATATGTGGGTTGATGAATATATTATCTGCTTCCAAGTTTTCACTATTATGACTTGTGCTGCTATAAGCATAAGTATTCTTGTATCACTGTAATATGCTCTTAACTGTCTCAGGAAGATACCTAAAAGGGGAATACTAGGTCAAATGGAATTTCTAGTTTTAGTTTTTCGAGGAATATCCATACTAGTGGAGATTGATTGTACTAGTTTACACTCCCACCACCGATGTACAGGGGTTTCTCATCCCTTGACATCATTTGTTCTTTGACTATTCTTGTATCAATATGACACTATTTGAATAACTGTATCTTCTGAATGTATTTTGATATCTGGTAGAGTCAATCTTCCCTTTTCGATTTTCTTTTCCAAAATCATCATGGCTTTTTTATTTTCAAGTTTCTTTTCTCTGCGAATTTTATTCATTTTTTTTCCTCACTGAGTTTATTGGTACATTTTAGGGATACAGTACAGTTATATTCATTGTTGGGATCTTGTACCTTTACATGACAGTTCTTGGTTCTCTC
>NW_022900951.1:107417430-107444362 GCF_012274545.1 Fukomys damarensis
CTCCACCCCCTCCTCCCCTCCCCCTTTACAAACACTTCATTTCCATTTTTTCATTTGCTCATATTTTAAATTCTTGGCGAATTTTAAAATCAGTTTCAAATTCCATAAACATCCCTAGTAGCATTTTGTTTGTAATTATGTTTAATTTACAGAATAATAATTTGGATAAAAATGGCATTTCTATAATATTGATTTATCCCATCTAGCAATATTGCAAGTCTCTTTATTTATTGATTTATTCTTTATATTAGGACTTTCAATAAAGTTTATCATTTTCTTTCTTTTCTTCTCTCACTTTCACTCTCTCTTTTTTCTGAGATGGGTCTCACCATGTTGCCCACACTGGTCTGAAATTCTTGGGTTTATGCAATCCTCCTGCCTTGGCCTCTCACGGAGCTGGAATTACAGATGCACACCACCATAATTGACTCCAGAATTTTCTTTAAATAGGTCTTTGACTATGTTTTATGAGGGTTTATATTAATTAGTTAGCATTCCTGTAGCTGACATACAATAGCCAACACTCACGATTTAAAGGAGATGTTTATTCTAGCTTTTGGTTTCAGGAGATTTGGTCTGTGGCTGATTGGCCCCAAGGCAGAAGAAGCTTTAAGGCAAAAGGTTGAGGTGGAGCAAAGCTACTTAGTTTATGGCAGCCAGGAAGCACAGCAGGGGAAGGGTGCCAGAGAGGAGCAGTCTAGTGACCTAATATAGTACCCAAGGGCACACCTCCGTCATCCCCAGACACACCCAGGAATGTGCTCTACTGATCTGTTAGGTGATCTTTAATCCAATGAAGGAGATATATCTTGATTAACAGTCACATGTATTATTGATGTTTGTATATGTTTTATAATATTTCTTCCCAAATATTTCATTTGTAAATGACAACTTTGTTTTCTGTTAAGCTTTCTAATCTGCTGCTTTATTTTATTCATTAAATATATATTAATTGAATTCCCACAATATGCCAGACTCTCTTTGGAGTGTCTCCTAGGGATTAAAAAGAAACAAAGGCTTGTTCTCATTTAGAAATAGTAAGTATTCATTCATTTATTTGGCCTTTATAAGCTAAATAGTAATATTTTTGTCTCTTCCTAAAATTTGTATTGATATCTTCTTTTTCTTCCTAGAATTGAATTGCTTAGACCTGCAGTACAATGTTAAATTACAACAAACATAATTCCACCCATTTTGTTTCTAACTTTCACAGGAATTCTCTTTCATGATTTCATGTGATGTTCTCTCTATGTTTATGATAGACACCTTTCACAAATTAATGATATTTCATTCCCTTCTGACTTTATCCATAATTTTCTTTAAAAGTAGGGATGTGAATTATATTGACATAAAATGCTCAAATATATTTCTTAAGATTTAACTGAGCCTAAAGTTTCATGAGGGTGACCCAGCCCATAAATTTCTAAAATATTCAGTGATCATGATTGTATTGATACTAATAGGGAGTGTTTTTTAAAGTGACATTTTTCACATGGCACCATGTATTTTTGATTATGTGCATTTAGTGTTGATTTGATCAAAAGTTTTAAAGTTTTAAAAATGTCTTATGCATGTGAACAAAGAAAGTTTTAAGAATGTGAGAAATTTTTATAAGGTATCAGAGGACTCACAGAAGAAACACTAATAAAAGTTTAGTGGAGATATCAAATAAACTGTAAGACAGAAACTAAACACCAAAACAATAAAAACAAACAGAACATTAGAGGCAGAGAAATGAAAAAGGTGAAAAATCCTTAAGATGAATTAAGTAGGAGTACCAGATACAAATAGTCAAAGAGGTGCAATCAACAAGGAAGTACATGACTTGAAAAATGTGTATTTCAACTATAAGCTCAATCTACTGAATGAAAATAGTAGTGTTTTACCACTAAGATAAGAGCTGCTAGAATGGTGTGTGACATGTTGAAAATATCAAATTTCATGATGTAATCTGGGGAATTTATTAATTACATAACTTTATTTTTGAATTTGTTAATGTACTGTGTTACATTAGTAAGTCCATTAATATTAAGCCATATTGACTTCATGAGAAAAGTCTTAATGCTCATGACTCATGATATATTTTTCTTTCACTGCATTGCTGGATTTGAAATATTGATACTCTATTTGGTATTCTGGATCAAACTTTATAAGCAAGACGGATCCCATAGTTTTCTTTTTCCGCTATGTTTGTCCAAATTTTGAGGCAAAAATTATATTAGATTTGGAAAATGATTTGAGAATATTTTATTTTTTTCTCTGTGCTTCCAAATATTTCATGGAGCATGAGAGTGATATTTGTTCTTTGAGAATTTGATACAACTTGTCTATCTAAACTTTTGGGACCCCTGCCTTTTATGAGGGATTTAATCTATGACTATTTTCCTAATTATCAGTTAGATCCAGTATTGCCCTTGTTCTTGAATCAGTTTTAGCAATTATAGTTTTCCTGGAAAATAATTAATTATTGATTTTCAAAATGTTATTGTCATAAACTGATGCATAGGTCAATTTTATACAACAGTAAATATCCTCCATATATGTAGTTATTTTAGTCGTTGTCCCAAACACTGCTTTATTCATAGCTTCTATCTTGATTTTTTTGTTTAGACTTCCACAAAGCTTTCCTATTTTAGTAGTCTTTCCAAATAAATTTTTCTAGGTCTTATGAATCAATATTGCCCTTTTGATTACTTTGTTTTGTGCTTGCCAAAATTTCTTAATGCTTTTATGTCAATATTCCCTTTTACTTTCTCTCGAGTTAACCTTGTTCTTCCCTAACATCTTGAGTTTTCTAATACATTTATTTAGATGGTATTTTCTTTAAGTGCCATTTTGCCCACTCTATGCAGGTTTTTGTGATACAGGGCTTTCACGCTTGTTCATTTCTGAAAAGGTTTTCAATTTTAGCTTTGCTGGTTTTAAAACTCTGGTTTCGGAATCAACCTTTGAAACTTCATTGAAAATAAGCTCTTAAAATGATATAGAAATTGTTAGAACTTTGATAAATGCTAATTTCTAATTGTACTGATGTATGTTGAGGGCGTGTAACCTTAATATTTTCTCATTTTCTGAATTTGATTAATTGTTTTCATAATCTTATTCACAATTAAAATCAAATTATAGGCGTATCCTATATGTCAGCTTGTCAGAATCATTAGTGTACTTACCTATTTTATCATAGTCACCGGTTGTGTTTTCTAAGTTCTTTTCATCTTTATTCCCATTTTCTATTTGATCTGTTGCTGGGCTTCTAAGAGAAAGAGATGGAAAAGTTTCCCCCTAATGCTTGTGTATTTTCTACTTCTTATTTTCTTATCCATATTTATTTCAAAGTGTGTTTTTAAAAATAAAGGTGTAGGGGAAATGGGAAGGGTAGGGGAAAGGAAATAAGGGAAAAATATGAGCAAATGAAAAAATGGAAATGAAGTGTTTGTAAATAGGGAAGAGAGGAGGGGGTGAAGTGAGGGCAGGGGTAAGGGGTAAAATGAGAACCAAGACCTGTCGTGTAAAGGTACAAGATCCCAATGATGGATGTAACTGTACTGTATCCCTAAAATGTACCAATAAACTCAATGAGAAAAGAATAGTCTAATGATTGGTGTAGTCTCTTAATGGGTTATCCTGATATGAAATAACCCACTTTTTCTTTTTAATTTTGCCATTATTCTGCTTTTCTTGATACTAACATTGCTACACCAACATTATTTTTGTTCATATTTTCTTCACCTATTTTTCTCAATTCATTTATTTCTAAGTTCTTGAGAAATGTGTGTTTCATTTAAGCAGGATTTAGTTAGAATTTATGTATTCATCCAATCTGAGATTATCTGTCTTTCCACTAGAAAATTTATTCTTTCTTATTGCATGTGACTATTGATATTTATGATTATTTCTGCCATAATAGTGTGTCTTTTCTTTCTATTTTTCATTGAGGTTATTATTCTTTTTCATTGAGGTTTTTTCATTGAGGTATTTTTAAGTGTATAGTGCAATTAAATTTATCACTGGGGTCTTGTACCTTTAATATTATGTCTTTTCTATTGTCACAAGTCATGGTATTTTCCTTTCTAGCAAATTATGTGATTTGGTAGCATTCTTCAATTCATTTTATGTTCTCTAGTAGATTTTTAGAAGTTTTAGATCTTATATTCTAGTAAGTATTCTCGATTTGTTGAAATTTACTCTAACTTTTGTTCTCCATACACTTCTAGAATTTATGATTATTTATATCTTTGTCCTGAAAAGATGATCGTAGCAGTAGTTGGCCTTCCTTCCTTTCCTCTTTTTTCCTAAATCCTATACTTTCTCATACTGAGATCATCTGGGATTTTATTCCATATTGTCCATATACTTATTTGTTTTTACAATAAG
Organism: Fukomys damarensis; assembly: GCF_012274545.1. Lineage (NCBI taxonomy): Eukaryota > Metazoa > Chordata > Mammalia > Rodentia > Bathyergidae > Fukomys > Fukomys damarensis. Next base: position 107,421,805 of record NW_022900951.1, read on the forward strand.
GATTATTTATTGGCATTTTCATTTATTTATAAAAACTGTCTGATTTCTTCTTTAATTTCCTCTGTGATCCATTGATTGTTCAGGAGAGTGTGGTTCAATTTCCATGTGAAGTTCCTACAGTTTCCTATGGTGGTAGAACAGACTGGTGCAACCACTATGGAAATCAATATGGAGATACCTCAAAGAACTGGGACTATAGGTTCCATTTGACTCAGCCACCCTTCTGCTGGGTATCTTTCCAAAAGAATTAAAAGAATCATATCACAGTGATATATGCACACCTATGTTGATAGCGGCACAGTTTGTAATAGCTAAAACTTGGAAACAGCCCATTTGCCCATCAGTTGGAAACTGGATAAAGAAGATGTGGTTTTTCTATAAAATGGAATACTACACAGCCATAAAGAATGAGAAATTAAATTCATTCATAGGAAAATGGATACATTTTGAGGATACACTCTTAAGTGAAATAAATAAGTCACACACTTGTAAATACTGAATAGTTTGTCTAGTATGAAAAACTATAATAGTACACAAGATCCTAATGGGTTAATTAACAATGTGAACTAGGAAGAAAAGGGCTAAAGGTGTAGGGAAAGTGGGAAGGGTAGCGGAAAGGGAATATGGGAAAATAAAAAAAATATGAGAAAATGAAAAAATGGAAATAAAGTGTTTGTAAATGGGGAGGGGAGGAGCGGGTGAAGGGAGGGCAGGGACAAGGGGAAAAAGTGAGAACTAAGACCTGTCATGGAGAGGAACAAGATCCCAGTACTGAATGTAATTGTACTGTATACCTAGAATGTACCAATAAACTCAATAAAAAGGAAAAAAAAAGAAAAAAAATGATTATTTAAATGTTGTTATAACTTTTACTAAATTCTTTCCTTGCCATTGTTTCTTTTACTCCAAATCAGCCCTTTGCTTTGTTTTTCATTTTGCTGGAGTAGATTCCTCTAGTAATTCTTTCAAAGATAAATTATAGTTGGTAAAATTACTGTCTTTGCATGTCTGAAAAATATCTTCATTTTGCAACAGCTCTCACCCCTTCAAGTTAAATTTTATTTCCTTCAGTATAATATTCTTGCTTCCAAATTATTTTTTCTCATAAATTTGAAGCTAATACATTACTATTTCCTAACATTGGGTATCGCTGATGAGAAATCTGTTGTCTTGCTTCTCATTCCTGGGTAGGTAGCCTCCTTGTTGCTTTGGAAAATGTTATAAATTTAGTTTTACAGAATGTTTCCATGATATGTCTCAGGTATGGATATTTTTAACATATTTTTCACACATAATAATCATATATATTTATTGGGTACAGTGTTTTGTTTTGTTTTCTTTTGTTTTTTGTGACAGGGTCTTGCTATGTCATTCAGGCTGGGCTTGACCTCACTATGTAGCCCAGTGTGTCCTCAAACTTGGGCCAGTGGTCCTGCCTCAGCCTCCCAAATGCTGGGACTCGAGGTGTGTGTCACTACACCCAGCTGGGTACAGTTATATTCGAATACATAAATATAATGTGTAGTGCTCAATCAGGGTAGTTGGAGTATCTATCCCTCAGACCTATATCATTTCTTTGTGTTGGTAACACTGGATATTATTTTATTAAATTAACCTTCCCGGTGATTAGCATGTCATGTGTGTGTGTGTGTGTGTGTGTGTGTGTGTGTGTGTGTTGTCATTGCTGCGGCTGGAACTCAGGGCCTCAGGCATAGCAGGAATGCCTCTTCCAATCAGCTATATCCCCAGCTCAGATGTGTGACTTGTATTTGAAGATTTTTGTCTTTGAGATATTTTGTAGTATTATTTATTCTTTGATAAATTTCTTCTTCAGTTTTGTTTATTCTTCCCCTCTTGCTTACTCTGTTTCCTGATTCATGAATTTGGTGACCCCATTATGTGATGCTGCTTTTCCCCAAAGTATTTATACATTTTGGGAATACTCATCTTGGGCTATGAGATCCTGTTTGCCTACGATGTGTACTGTTGAGTGGTGTGTGCAAGGGATCCATCCTCTGGGTTTTGAGGCTTCCAGTTTCTCTTGGGTAGAGCTCACCATTAGGGTCCTTGCCTTGCATTTCCAACCCCCCAATTCACAATAATTGCTCTAGCATGGGAACACGCTTTTGTTATCTGATCAGGGCCATAGTTAGGGAGAGGAAAATTACAGTATAAAACCCATAATCTTGTCAGGCACTGGGGCACACGCCAGTAATCCCAGCATTTTGGAAGACTGAGGCAGGAAAATTTCAAGTTCAAACCAAGCTTGGACAACTTATTTACTTATGAAGCCCCTGCATCAAATAAAAAATGAAGAGGTCTGGTGATGTAACTCAATGGGAAGGCCCTAGATTCAATCTCCAGTTGCACACATACACACACACACACACACACACACACACACACACTCACGCAGAAACCCATTAAATTGTACAAAGTGGATACTGTAACAAATGATGTTTTTCCCCATTGCTTCCACATACCATCCATGCCTCCTAACTACCAGCCTCTTGTCTCTGCACTTACGTGTATCACCTGGAATCAGACCTACCTTATTCTAACATCATTTACTATTATGTTTTGGGCTTTGCTTTTTTAAAAAAATTCTACTAAGCTTAATCTCAAGAGGATTGTGACTTGAAAGGATTCTTTAAATTTTATGGCACACAAATCACTTCTCTTTTTAAATTTCTGTTGTGGATTTATTAATTTAAAATATATATTTTCTGCCATTTATGGGGATTTGTAGTTCAAACGGAAACCAGATATAGGAGCCCAGTCCACTTTTTGTTACTTCCTATAAGAATACCCCAGCTATAGTCACATTTCCTCTCTCCCAAGTAGAGAAACACCTTTAATACAGAAGCAACATTTCAAGAGAGCCTCAAGCAAACTGAATTTGTGAGCAAAACTTATCAAGCTAAAAGATGATTGTGAGGAATGCCTTGAACTCAAAGGGAGTGATTCCTATAGTCTACAAAAAAAATGACCAGCAGTCACTTGCTTTTCCAAGTTTTAAAAGTTTGTAAAGTTTTAAAGTTTGCTTTTAATGTTTGCTAATGTTAAATAGCTGAATCGACATACAGTGAAGGCTGTACCAAATCCTCAGACAATTTCATACGCTGATTGCATTCACAGAACATGGACTTGAGAAGCCTGTATTTGAAGCTTTTATTAAAAAGAATGAATAAAAATGTAATTTTAAAATTAAAACTCATAAACATCCAAGTCTTAAATGTTCAAGTCTTTCTACTGATCCTAAATCTTATGTTCAACATCAGATGTGACTTTTTGTATATGAAGGGCAAGCATTTTTAATGGAGTCGGGTCATGTTGAAGAGGATACCAGAGCTCAGATGATGGGGAGAAAAACACTTCGCAGTGTCCGTGTGGCTTCATTAAAGACAAAGTGAGAGGTGTTTTGCAGCTGAAAATTTCACATTGTGTATAAAATTAACATATGAGCATGATGGGTTCTCAACCAATAAAACTGAGAATGGATGCTTGGTATCCTGAAGGCAAAACAACTTAATCAAATTAATCTACACTGCCCAGAGTGCTCAGGGACTGCAAGGCGTCAATGATGCATTTTTCAATAAGAGACTGGATAAATATAATTTTCTACGTTAGAAAGTCCGAATCCTTATTTTAATCCACTGAAATTAGAAATGACGAACTTAATGACTCATCGGTGTTAGAGAGGTGGAGGAGAGGACATCACAGCCTCATGGTTGAAAGGGGCTGGTATGAATCCCTATCGGTATTGAACCAATAGGACATTTCCAGACTCATCCAATCTTCTCAGGCATTTTTCCCCCACGGTGAGGGGCTGGACAAACTCCATACTGCCCTTATTTAATCCCTCTAATGTGTGTTGAACTGTGCTTCTATAGACAGTGAAGAGAGAGTAGGGAAGAGCTAGCACCTGACCTTTGTATTTCTGTCATGTTTTGCAGAGCAATCGCAGTGAAGGGAAGAACAGGCCCGGGCAGGGCCAGCCTTGTCAGTGTCATCTGTGTGCACGTTGGGGCTGGGGTGGTGGTGGTGGTGGTGGTGGTGTTAAAGCACAAGTGCATGCTTGGGTTAATACGAAGAGGACTCTGGGACCAAAGCCTCTTTTCTCAAAACACATGTGTCATTTGTCTGTCTCTTTTACCAGAGGGCTCTGACAGTAGACATTCACTCCTTTGGGAAAATGCAAGTCCCTTTTTAAACATGCAATTACTCCACACAGTATAATTTGTCGTGTTTCATAAGTCCTCTCAAACTCCCGCATCAGGCAGGCCCATGTGCAAATTGTGTCTTGTCTTAAGTATATTCTTATCCTATCTTAGCCATGGTTTGCCAATCAGTCAAGAGGTGGTGAAAACCTTGACCTAAAAGGGCAATATGCTAAATAGGAAAAGCAAACTTGAAAGTACCTAGGAAATCATGTGACCTGGGAGAGATAAGTTCTTATCATTCACTGATCTGTAGCAGTCAACTGAGGAGGGAGAAGAAAAGAGTGGGTACAGAAGTGGCCAGCCAGGGATCCAGAGAAGTACGGCCAGGCAAAGCGAACAAGAGACAGAAATGTTGATGCAGACTCAGAATCACACTGTGGGGTAAAGGCCTGAAGATAATCTGCAGCAGCAGGTCTAACCTGTTGCTGAATAGCTTGATGTTCCAGCAGAGGCCTTCACGGCTCAACCTTGGTTCCAATCTAGTGGAAGGAGACTCCACTTATTAGTTAAATGATTCTGAACAGGTTTCGAATATTGCTGAGCCTCAGTATCCTACTCTGTAAAATTAAGAGTATAATTGTGCCTTCTTTTGAATTACTGTTAGGTTTAAATGAGTTACTATGCCGACAGTGGTTGGCATAAATAAGTGCTCAGTAAATGTAACTTGTCACTAATATCAGCTATATCTCCAACATCACCATTCTCACCCCCTCTTCCTCTCCTTTACCCTCCTCCTTCCTCCTTCTCCTTGAGGCTAATAAACTATTTAAAATTTCTAGAACATTCAGTCCTGGAAATGGGTTTCAGTAAATCTTTGAGAAAATTGAAGTTTCTTTTCTAGTGCTATCCTATTTCCTGTTTCAAGGTCTTTTTAGGACTGGTGGTACCCCATCCCACACCCCACAAGAGTTTAGGGCCCTATTTCCATTATTGTTCTTAGCTTTTGATTCTTTGTTCTTTCGTAAACTCTATTCTCAAAGGTTGTTTGGGAAACTATATCACCAATTCATGCTAAGATATGGATGGGTGTTAATTTAAATGTGGCACCATCTGTTGAATTTACACTTTTAATAAGGGCAGTCCCTTAATTTCAAAGTCCATTAGTTATTTCATTCCCTTCAACTCCAGGGATGGATTAGCAATAAACAAGTGGCTCATGTATAGGCTTTTATGGTCAATTTTTCATATAAACTAAGAAATGAAAAACAGCTTGTGATGGAAGAAGCTCAGACTTAAGTGACCAGGGCATGTAAAGCATGCCCTGGGCCCAAAGAGAGAGATTCTAATAAACCTGGAAAATGACTTTCTTAACCCCCATTGCTCATTGACATCAAGCCCCAAAGCTCTCAGGCCCAGGCACTGGACAGGTCTGTAAGTTTACCTGTCATACCAATTTAAAATCCTGAAAGTTTTGCTGTCTTTTTAAGGCAAATGGAAGAGATGAAGTTTGACAGTGTTCATTTAATATCCCCACATTAGAGGCATGCTGAGTTTCATCTTGGCCTTTTAACTGCACCATTTTTTTCCTCCAAATACTTTTAATCAGATGGATGTTAAGTTTGGGGTCAAGAGACTTGAGAAAGCATGTTGGACACGAAAATCAACCATTAGCTTCTCTAAAAGAAAATATCTAAATGTTCTTTTAAGGTAAAATTCTCAAAAACACTCCAAAGAAAGTAGCTCATCACTGACTCATCTGATCTTCTGTACTCTAAATAGCCCCTTGAAAATATGTCCAATAAGCACAGAGGATTTAGATTGCTGAAGTTCAGGAGAGGTGGGTGGGCTGAAATATTTTGTGATTAAACAGCTTGGAACATTAGAGTACCATTGTTAGAACACCAGTTATAAATGACCTTCTCCACTTACCGCTCTTGCAACACTTTTCCTCAATGAGCCCTCGCATGCCCTTTGTGAAGTTCTTTACTTTTTTCTTGTGTTTCTTTCAAAACTTGCTTTTAGAGACTTGTATACATTTGTTGTGGTGTGCATGTTTTGCATTGAATCAGACAACAAAAATTTACACCGTGACATGAATGAATAAAGCAATCTTGCTCAACAAGATAATTGCATTTTAATAAAGGACATTAATTCCTAAAGATAAAATTTTAAGCACTAGTAATTATAAAGTACGGGGCTTCTTGGTCAGTTGGAGAGTTAGGATGTTTCTTTTTACCATGGGCCTGCGATATTAAAGTGTCTTCATGTCTACTTGGGGTTTCTAATCATTTAGCCTGGATAAAAGGTTACAGGTAACACATAGTAGTTGATGACAACAGGCTCCCTCTGGGTTAACAGTAAACTTAGTAAAATGTGGCACATACCAGCTACTACTTGCCTTTAAGTAGGCTTTTTCACCAACAGAGGAAGTTGAAACAATATCCACCGTTATTCTACATGTCTTCAGCAAGCACTGTTATGTGGCAGGCATAGTACTAGATGTCAGGTAACAAAAATTAATAAGATATGAGTCTTTTCTGGGAAGAACTCAGAGTATAGTGGGAGAGACAGATAAACATTAAGAAAAATACAGAGTGATTGGACAACAGGCTAGCGACATGAATAAAACATCTAGGTCCCTGCCTGACCCTTTACACCAAAGTGATTAACTGATTCAGCAATTTAAATATATAAAAAAGGAAATACTGCGAAGCACTGGACAAAGAAGTGGTGATTGTATAATCTTTCAATGAAGGCAATCTTACTCAATAAGTATTTAAGCAAATATTTCATTCCATTATGGTAATAATAAATAAGCAAGTCAAGGCAAATTACAAATTAAGAAATATGTTACATATATGACAGTGAACTACTTTAAAAAAATACCTGAAACATTTACCATTCACAAACGGAAATGACTGGAAAATGAGAAAACAAGTTTTAACATAAAGAAACGTATAAATATAAAATGAATATAAAAATTCTGCTCATACTTGCTTATAATTATTTATACACAAATCAAAATAATAAGATATGATTTTACTGTACAAGATTGATAATATGAGGAAGTTGAATAAAACATAATGTTCCTGGGAGTGTAAGGACTGTGGCAACTCCTCTTCAGTCAGTTGGAGTAAAACTTGTGGAGCTCCATTTTTGGAGGGCAATTGGACCTATTTATCAAGATTGTCAAAGGCCATACCCTTTAACCCTGCAATTCTAATTCCAAGAATTTATCCTAAGGGCATACTCACACACACACACACAAACACACACACACACACACACAAAACCTGAGCAAATACAGCATACATGTGTAAGAGGATGTTCATTGCAACATTGTTTCTAACAGCAAACAAAACCAAAGCAAAGAAAGGCAGCCACAGGCCAAAACAGCAGACAAGAAAAAGACAGTTTCCTGGATGTGTAAGTAAATCATGAAGCAGTGGTTTCAGTGTGTTATGTAACTGACTAGAAATATATATATACACTGATATAGGACAGTCTTCACAATATACAAGGTGAGAAAGGCAAGGTGCAGAGAGTATGATCTGATGTGTGTGAAAACAAAGCACATGCAGATACTCATGTGTATCCATTGAACATTTCTGGAAAAACACAACAAACATTAACAGTTATTCCTGGCATTAAAACTGTGTCTAAAGTGATATGAAACTATTATTTTATACTTCATAATCTCTTGCACTCGGTATATTTTAACCATTTTTATTATTAAACATTTATGTATAAGTGAAGTATAATACATCGTAACTCATGACACATCATGCTCAATATAAATGTGTGTGTGTGTGTGTGTGTGTGTGTGTGTGTGTGATAGATAGAAACCTGGACAAATACATAGGCTACTCCGACAGCACAAGGAATGGTCACCTAAGCCAACACTATAGCTGTCATGGTCCAGGGAAAGGCTAGGTTTGCTAGAAGAAGGTAGTGTCCGTACCGACAACTAAGATTCAGGTGGAAAAGAGAGATGCAGGGCTTTATTCCAGGTAAAGAGCAGTGCATTTAAAAGTCATTGGTTTGAGCCAGAATGTTGTAGGGGATGCTAGGATGATGTGTACGAACAAATGAAGTTAGAGTTGATGACAGGGCCCGGAGATTAACAAGTGCTTTGCCTGCAATGCTAACTACATTAGACTAAAGTCTCAACAACTAGTTTTCTTGAAAATGATGAAATAAAAGATTCACATTGTGCTGTAAATGAATCAAAACAGGTATTTGCATTTTAGTAAAGGACAGAATGTTCCAAAGGTCCAATTTCAAGCATTAGTAATTAGGGAGGAGGAATTTCCTTCACGTCTCTTAATTCACACATTTATGAAAAGATGACACACCTGGCTACCTGGGTACCAGACTGTTCTACCCAGTGGGGAACCTGCGACCCTAGTTGGGGTGAGGGATGACTCCATTTTCCAGAAGCCCCCTGGTCCAGAACCAGTAATAAATAAATGGCTAGGAAGAGCAAGTGGCTCCCGTGGTAACGAGTCTGTTATGGCCAGCACCCTGCAGATATTTGTTGCTGAAGGACTGGAAGACAAACAATTGTCCTACCCAGCTAGATCAACTGGTTTCCATCTTTTGCCACCACATGGCTGAGAAAGAATGTTTTGGACCTGGGTTTTCATACTGGCTTTGTCACTTGCTAGCTCTGTGAATGGGGCTGAGTTAATTAATTTTTCTGAGTTGCGAGTTCTTTTCAGGTTGTGTGGAACAATACATATTAAGCACTTAGCACACAGTACATGACGTGTAGGGAGCAAGTGATAACTATGAGCTTCTGTAATCATGTGACTCAATAGGGATTTCTATGGCCTTGGGTATATTAATGATATTATCATTATCCATTCTTACCCGTGAGTCCTCCTAGAACTTCTGCCCTTTCTCAGGAAGCCCACCAAGGTATTACTGTTATGATTATACTTCTTTCTTTCCTATGAGCCCATTGCAAATTACTGCTTCTGTTGACATTACCGTTGCAGCCATCACTCGAGTTATTATTTGTGCTTCCCTGTGAGCCCTCCTTAAATTAGACTCCTCAACCTTTGTCAACCCCTCAGCTTCTCCAGGCCCCACCACTAGCGGGAGGAGCAGAACTGACACACCATTTTCATCTTTTGGGGGGCTCCCCCGCTTTTTCTTTACTGCTAGTTTAGCAGATATTGAAAAAGTGGGTCAAGAAGACACAAGTGAAAGGATTTCCAATCACAGGGGGCATCCTACCCCTCCTTCTGTGCCTCCAAGGCCTGAGGGTCTGCTATGGTTTGGGGATCTGTTTTCTCTGTTCCTTTTTTTTATTCTTGATGCAATGATGGAAGTAAGTTGAGCTCAGCTGGCAGATGGAGATAAATCAGTTCAAGTTTCCCCAGCAAGCATGAGAGGATCTATGTGTAAAGTTCTTCCAACTCCTTCGATGTGGATGGATACTATGAATCACAGGCCCAGAAATTCTGGGAAGGTAAGAACCAGAGATAATAAGAGCCACACCTTTTTACTCGCTCCATATTAATCATATTGCATCAGATGAAGATACTGAGGCAGGGAGACATTAAGGGGTTTGTACAGTGTCACACGCCTGTCGGATTCATAGGTCAGGGACTTTAATCTATGCCCCAGACTGCAGTTTAAAGATAAAGGAAAAAAAACCCTTGAAGTTGAGCAAGCCTACAGCAGAAACTGCTCAAGGTTATTTCTATTCACACTTCAGTGATTATCTCAGGTTGTGATTTTTATAGTTTTTCTCCTATAGTTGTCTTTAAAATTTGCTGTGACTTTGTAGCCTTCAACTTTTGCTTGCAGTCAGTATCATTTGAACCTCATTAATTGTTTTCTGTGTGGTTTTTAAGAGAAAAAAAGCTACCATTTATTGATTACTTAATGCATGCTAAGGCGTATGTATACATCAGGGATAAACAGCATAATAACCCTCAGGCTTGCCTACCATTGTTATTTGTTTCTTTTACAAAAGCAAAGAATGAGTTTCAGTGAATTTTATTGACTTTTTGTGTGCCATTCTGCCTCACAAAGGTCTCTGTCCTGCTTTTGGCCAGACAAGAGGAAAGAAAGTTGTCAGTATGTGTTGGCCCTTGGAAGAGGATAAATAGAGGCAGTTTAACAGAGAACTCAAAACAGTGTCTGCCCACCCCACCCCACCCACCAAAAAAAGAAGGGAATGGCAAGTGATTGACAGACTAAGAAGTTTCTCCAGGAGTTTGTATCAACAAGCCCCTGTCCCTGGAATTTAGTCAATTAGTAGAGTAGGTTATTGAGTCACTAGTGACATCTGCAATTTAGATGCTATACAAGCTTGTTTGTTACCCAAATTTATTTTTATTTTATTTAAAAAATTTAACTGATGCCAAAAGATGTGACTACTGTCCATATCAGTGTATGTATATATGTAATGCAATGTATGTGGACACTGTGTAATGTTGTAAGAGGCTAACCACATCTATCTCCTCAAACACTGATCACTTCTTTATGGTGAAAACATTCCAAATTGTTTTTCCTAGTTTTTTGAGAAGTAGAGTCCATATTTTCATCTAGGCCACGCTACTGTGCATTTTAATGCCCTTCTCTCTTAGCTATCAGGCTGATGGAATGAAATATTGGTGGAGGAACTGTGTGAGGTTTGAAGGTGGTAAGTAAGGGACAAGCTGGGTTTTAAAGAATAGGAAAGTAAATGAAGTTTCGTCTCTTGCTTTGTCTCCGGAAGGGAATGAGTCCCTGGAAAATCTTCCAACAGAGCCTTTGTTGCACAGTACTCAATAACTACTAATTCTCCTACTAGGACTTCCCTTTTGAAAGCCTCTTATGTGTGAGCAGTGTACAAAGAGCAAAGATGTTTATGAGAGTTGACTCTAATATTTTAGAATGGTCAGTAGTGTAATAACAGTGACCATATTAACGGGACTCAGAGTGGCCTTTTTCCATGCTGTCCCAAAAGATTGTCAGGTCTGGTGCCAGCAAGAATTGCTGCTGAGGGAGGAATCTTGCCCATAACTTTTTTGAGAACTGCCACTGCTCTCTGTTCCTCTTTGAGCCTGGCCTCATTTGGCGATCTTTCCTTTGGTATGCCCCTAGCTGGGGTGCCAGCCAAACTATTGCCACCCCCACACACACTCCGATATGCTTTCTCCTTGGATTGGCTTCTAGGCAGAGCATTTCTATCAAGATTGTGCAAGTAGAAATGCCCAGTTCCATATAATTTCAATACCTGCACTCTGTTAATAGCTCTCTCCATTCCTAGAGTGGATTTTCCACCTTGTGTCAGGGGATCTTCATGTCAGAGCCTACTTTTGAATGATTTGCCTTTGAGTCTTTGGGACACTATTCTGTGTCTCAAATTCTCGCAGTTGCCCGAGCTACCCACCTCTGCAATCATTGACTCACTATCAAAACATAAGGTCTGCATGACTATAAAGCGTATTCCATTTTATGTGTGTACTTATACTGACCTAAAAGGTATTTACTGTGAAGTGGAGCTCTGTGGAGCTATGAGACAATCTACAACCTAGCTGCTTCTGTAGTACTTTCTAAATTATTGTACAAGTGATGGTGTTATACTGCTGGGTGTGATGGGGTTTTTACTGCTACATGACATTTTCTTCTCTGACCTTCTTCCCACATGTGCCACCCTTCAGGCTCCTCAGTTATTGCAGTAGGCAGCAGCAAGAAAGCAAAAGAAACCCTAAAAATCAGCAACATTGAAATATGGTCCTTGAAGGCTCACAATACTTCTAATAATCTTGTTAACAACATTCTAACCAACACGGTGTCTTTATGCATAGGCCTATGGTATGTAGGTGGGAACCTATACTTTCAGCAGGTGCCCGAGCCAGGTGATAATTTTTTAGTTCTCCTGAAGAAAAACTAGCATCTGAAAATTAAAGCTAAGTAGCTTTACATGAGTGTTTTCGACCTTGGTTTTGCAGGAAAATAACGTGGGGAGTTTTAACAATATTGAGTCCTTGATTCCCCACATCCTGAGATTCTGATTTACATACTGTGGGGGACAGTCTGTCATGGAGAATTTTAAAAGCTCTTTAGGGGATTGGAGTGTGTAGCCAAAGCTCTGTAACCATCAATCTAGAACCTCATTCCACAAAGTATGGCCTGTGTACTGACAGCACAGACTTCACCTGGGAGCTTGTGAGACTTATAGAAGCCCAGGCCTGTTGAGTGTGGGGATTCACACGCACATTAAAGATGAAGAGGCACCAGTCTAGAACACAGGTGAGCTCTGTAAAGTGCATCTGGGAAAGAACATTTTTCCATAGTCAACACCCAAATGGCATTCCAGTTTGTCTCTAAAATGGCATATAAACCCTATGAACTCACTTGCAGGATGAGTGTCTGCAAAATAAAGCAAAGAGAAATTTTCCACTTCAGAAGAACGAAGAAGAAAGGGAAGTAGTTTATCTGGCACTGTTTTTGTCCGGTTCGTCTTGTAAGATTGGCTACCTCCTGTTGGTAGTCTTCAAGGACATGTAGATAAGGAGAAAGGTGCCAAAAGGATAAATAAAGCAATGTTTCTCTCACACATAAAACAAGACAAATCTACAATGCAAGCCTGGTGAGTCTGACGTCGATCACCAGCAAACTTTTAGAATGGATTATTAAGAAGATGATTTCTGAGCCCTGAGAAAGAAATTTACTAATCACTAGGAATCAGCATGGGTTCATTAAGAACAAGTCATGCCAGACTAAGCTCATTTCCTCTTGGATGGGTTAGAAGAGGAAGCTGTAAAAATCATTTACCTGGGCTTTAAGGATCTTGACAAACACTTATGTGATGTCCTTTTATGCAAGGTGGAGAAATGGGGACTAGCTGATAATATGGATCTTTGAATGCTTTACTTATTAGACGATCATATGCAAAATGTGTATATTAAATGAATTTTTGAACACCAAGGAACATACTTGATAAGGAGGAGATGCTGACCAAATTGGAGACTAAGACCAAGCTGAGGAGGCTACTTGTGTACAGTATTCAACAGAGAATAAAAATGTTGATTGTTGTTATTGTCAAATGTTGAACTTCATACTTTAATTATGAAGCACCTTCACATACATTGTTTTATTTGAACCTCACAACTTGAAAAATTAAAACAGTAGCTATCTCCATTGTACAAAAAGAAAACCGATGTTGTAACATTAAGGGGTGAAATAGTATGAAATTGAACATAAAAACCTAAGTCTTACTTGAACATAGCTGGGACAGGTATGAAGTCATCTCTTTCAGCTCTGCAAAAACTCAAAGTGAAGGCAAAATCTAACTTCTTAAATGGTATAGGGTTTCAGTTAACTTCATATTCTGTATAGGGCCACTTAGGATGAGGGTACTGTGCCTGCTAGAGATGCTATTGAGAGCACAGTGATATAGTAATGGAAGTATGAGGCCCATCATCTTGAAGTTGATAGTTTCTTTGTATCTAAAATTAATCAGAGGTCTTTTTACTGTGGTTGCTATATTTGAAGACAATCATGATGTTTTACTTGGAAAAGGAACAACTTAAGAAGGATTTTGTATTATACATTTCCAATATGTATGAAAGCTGGAAGAAAGCAGCTCTCAAAGCATTGAAAGAATTTCCTCACCATTACAGGTACTGTACCTGGTAATTGATCAATCACTCTTTCTAGGTAGTAAGTCCCCTGTGTCAAGAAGCATTCAAGCAGAGTTTGCTCAGCTATTTATATGGTATGTTGTAGGAAGTTGATCCACTGTATCATCTCCAATGAACCTTTCAAATCTATCCTTCTCCAAGTCTGCGGTTCCTGCAGTGTCTGCACCAGTGGAGACAGGTCTACCTTTGGGGGAATCAATTGATAAATTCCCCAGGATTGTCTGTCGTGGTCCAAATAAAACAAAGGCTTCAGTAAGGATTCTGCAAATTAAGGGAACTTTAGCTAATTTTGACAACTTTCCTGTTACTTGTCATGCTTTACAGGATTTCTCTCAGGCTCAGAATTAATTCTGCCCCCTATCGTACATTCTGCGAGTCTATGGTTTCAGGGAGATCATTCTTGAACCTTTCGATTATGGTGCCCAAAGTGGCCTTTTGTGGTAACAAGGGATTTTACCATAAAAGTCATCCTTGATTTGCAGATGACTTATGTGAATGTCTTGAATTTCTCCACAAATCCTTGTCACAGCCAGTCACAAGCATGGCTCAAGCCAGGATCCCATCGAGTTAATTTGCCACTTAGTATGAGCATTCTGGCTAAAGGCCCATTGTTGGGGACCTCAGGGAATATCTTTATTTTCCAAGCCTGCAGCCACCAGTCATGGAGTTTTCTTTACAAGGATTTCCCCAGAATGTGACCATTTCATCACATTGGCCTTTGGACTGTTTGGAATAAATTAGGTGATATCTGTAAGTGTGACATATAGAAAAAAGCTCACTTAAGTGGAAATACGACTTTGTGGACCTATAAGACAAATCTACCAAAGATCAATGCCAAGTCTTACATTTGAGTTAAACCCCAGTTGTAAAATAATATGTCACTTGTATGAGTAAAATTTTAAAAAAATGAATAGCCAAGATCTCGGTGTGAAAAATAAGAGCTGTGTGTCAGTTGACCACAAGTTTCCTATCAGCCAACAGTAGGATCTGGCTTTCTATGTACTCATATAATTTTAGATGGCATTAATAGAAATGGTGAACTGAAATCCCAGAAAGTAATCATTTCTCTGCCCTCTGTGCTGGTGGAATCATAACAGATGCACAGGACTGTATCCTGTTTACAATGTTTCTGGATTGATAATAACAAACTCACTGATAAACTGTCTAAAAGTGATGATCTGGGTTGGGAGGCATTGGACAACTCTTTTTTGAGGATGCAATTAAAATAATTCAGGGATGGAAACACTAAGGCAATATTTGAAACAGCTCTTTTTTCAATTAGAAATGTTTACAGAACACACCCCACAGCCAATCTGTCTGCAAATCCTGTTGGCTTTTTCCTCGAATTGTCACAATAATCCAGCCATTTCTCATTGCTACTTCTGTTACCGTCCTGGCCTAACCCAGCCTCTCTTGCTGGAATTGTAGCAATAGCCTCCTAGCAGATCTCTCTGTGCCCTACCCCACCCAGTCTTCTCTCTGTGGAGGAAGCTGGACGGACGGCCCCACTTCAGTACGAATTTATAAGCTTCCTCTTTCATTCAGCAGGTTTACAAAGACTCCCATGGTCTTTCGCGGATCAGTTCCCATCACCTCTCAGGCTCCATCTCCTCCTTCCCTCCTGGTTTACTCTGCTCTAGTCCCATTAGAGCAGTCCCACAAACCAGCCAGTCGTTCTTCTGTCTCAAGGCTTTTGCATCTGCTGTTACCTCTGACTAGAACCCAAGTTGCCTAGATATCTGCATGACTTTCTCTTTCACAACATATAAATCATCACTTGAATGTCACCTTCTCAGTGATTCTTCTCAACTATTCTTTTATTTTATTTGATTTATTTTTTTCAGTACCAGGGATCAAACTCAGGACCTTGAGCTTGCGAGGGAGGCACTGTGCCAATGAACTAAATCCCCAGCCCTCAACCATCCTTTTAAAATGGCAACAATCTCCTCCACAAAATAGATCCCTTTCTGTCCTTTCTCTGCTTTATTTTTCATCATTGATCTCTTACCATATAATATTCCATATAATTTATTACCAATTCTATTAATGATCTGTTTCTCACACTAGAAGGGCAGAAATTGTTGTGTGTTTCTCTCACTACCATATTCAGTATGCAAAACAGTTTCTGCCGTACAGAAGGCAGTCAATAAGTATTGCAGAATAAGTAGATATATAAAATGTATACAAAGTGTTGCTCTGGCTGAATCAGGCAAAGAGTGGAGTGGGTGTGAAATCTGCCCTTGTGGAATTTGGATCATCTAGAGTTGGCAATGTAAATACATTTGCAAATGAATGCTGGCCACTTTCAGATAGTACCCCTGAGTGAGATCTAATGGACTGAGGGAGAACAACCTTCCTTTTGCACACTTTCTGGGACCACTACGGGTAAGAAGTACATTTGACCTGGGTTGGAATTTGAGTCAGAATTAGAACCAGTGACTATGAAGAGGATACCTGGAAGCAGATATAGGATCCATAGAAGAATCTGAGAGTCTCAACTTATCTCTTGATGAGGTGAGCACCCTGTTCCTGAGAGTGCAAGAAGAGACTGTGTGTCTGCCCGTCACCTTTGCTACAGCGGAGGTTCTGCACTGAATGGCAGATTGCACTACAGCACCTCCATACTCTTGGTGTCTCTGAGATGCTGGAGCTGAACGTATGTGAACTCAAGGATCAGGGGAGTTTACATTTGCTTCCAAAAATTTGGGAGGGGTCTTTGGCCTTTCATTTTGGAGTCCCCCAGAAAAATTCGCCTTTCAAATTCTCTACCCTTAATTGAGATTCCATTTCCCAGAAATTACCTGATGCTGGGCTGATGATTAGAGGCCAGCCAGGGGTAAAGGGACTGATTCCCATGACAACCAGTTTGAAAAAACATACCACGTGGAGAATTGTCAGCAACAAGCTACATTGGAATTATAAATAGATATTTAATGCATTGAGATAGTTGTGACGACATTTGCATTATAAATAGATACTTAATTCATCTGGCAAACAGTACAAAAGTTAAATCCCAAAGCCACTCTTTGTCTTTAAGTATCTCACAGTTAACTGACAACTATATTTTCCCTTCTCATACACGTAAAACTTAGTTCTCTACGTGAGAGAACTGTATGTGTAAGTGTTTTTAAAAAGCCAACTAATAGTCCAGTGTGACAATATTGCTCACTATTTTTTTCTCACTGAAAGGTTAATCAGACTTTTCTCTGCGTAAGTATCTTTATTTGAATCTTTTTGACACAGGAGACCCCAGGTTCACTATCTGGATTTCACAAGAGTACTTTTCCTGTTATGTTTGTCTTTTCTTTGCTCTGTTATTCTAACGAGGTGGCTTCTCTAAATTTCAATGTGTGGCTCTCTGATCTTTTCTTCCCATTTCTCTTTTCCTTGTTGAACAGCTATAGCAATTGAGTGATCACTTGCTAACTTGCACAGCCCTATCTCTAGCCTTGACAGTATTCACTTTGAAACACTCAAAGATTGGAAAACAGAAATCTTACAGGATCAAAGAACTTTTATCCTAAAACCAAGGCCCAAGGATGGGCGTCCTTCCAGTGTTCAAAATGTACAGTTCAGTTGAGGATTAGAGATGCAGAGTTTGAGGGCAGAGAATGGTGTTCAGCACAAAGCAACAATTAGCTTTGGCCAAATTCAAATGTAAAAGCACTTTTGAAATGCAATTTTTAGAAACGCTGTAAGAAATTAGTATAAACGACTAATAGAATCTCATCAAATGGAAATCAGAGTGAGACTTTGTAGTTCTACATTCCAAAGAGCTTAATACAAATTAGTCTACAATACTCAGAGTGTTTCTTTCTGCAAGGATTAAGGGAAATGGGATGCATTTTTTTCATTAACTTGCTGGGTAAATAAGCTTCCTAATTCAAGAATATAGGAGTTACTTTCTAAACTTTATTTATTTATTTTTTTAAACTTTATTGTAATCAGGGATAAATAACTCACTGTGTGCTAAACTCTTGCAAATTGTTTTGTTGAGCAGTGTTTGCTTAGAATTAAATAGGGCTGGGAGGAAGAACATTAAGGTCACACTTGAAGGGGTCAAGACCTCCTCTAGGACCCAAGGAACATTTTTTCTGAGGTCTTAAACAAGGTTCAAGGAAATAGGTAAGCCTCCCTCCCAAATCCAGTGTGAACTGAATTCCCAGCCATGGAGCAAAGGTCACCCAGAGATGAAGTTTAGGGGCTGCTCCTATTTGGGGTCTTGGGAGGGGGCACTAGAAGATCCCTGCATCAAACAACACAGGTCTCCTGTTCACTTGCTTCCTGAGATCTTACCACTGGAGGCCAATACCTTTGGGAAAATAAGGCTGTCTCTAAACAGGGCAAAGGGGCAGTTTTTATGAATTGTCCATATTTAAGAATGTCTAAATTTATACCCTGTGATTGGTAGTATGTGTCACAGAGCACACTTCCCTAGTTTCAGAGATCTACCGAGGGCCAACCCTGCTGTTTGAAAGCAGTTTGCTAGGTGTGAACCTAAAAGTAACATGGTGAAGACAATTTAACTTTAGCGTCTGTCTTTTTCAAGCTCAACTTGACCAGAACATTGCCATCATTCTTTCATTCATTCATTCATTCATGGAATAGAAGGACACTCCATTCAAGGACCATGTCTCAAACCAAATAGTGAAGTACTATTTTTGCATCCTCCCTTCTTCTCCACTCCATCTTTGTACATATTTTTCTGTCCAAGTAGCTACGTGTCCTCTTATTCAGCCATGAAGATAAGCGCCAACATGCCATTTCTGCTAAATTGCAAGTGGGGGGGTGACAGAACAAAATATGACCACCACCATAGTTTTTGCAGTTAAATAGTGAATAGACTCTTTATTCAGAAGAATACATTTTAATAGAATTTCATGCATCAGGAAATCAGTACAGTGAGGGGTTATGGGGGTGGGAACTTCTCTTCAGGAAACATCTTGCCCTGGTGGAGCTTGAAACTCCCAGAATCCCCTTGACTCCACTCAGGTTATCAGAGGCCAAGGAGCAGTGGATGGGGCTGACTCACAGGGTAACCAATCGGATTTCCAGGTCTCTGAGGGTAAAAGAGAGAAGAAAACTCTGGAAAAGACGATTATTACATTGGGGCTGGCACTTCCACCAAGATACCCTGGGAGGTTGATGAGGGAGAGTTTGTGGTGGTCCCTGGTTCTCCTTCTTGGTTACACTCTTCAAGCACTATGGTCTGGTCTCTGCCATCTGTCTCTGAGCCCCTGTGTTAGGAAAAAAGAATTAGTAAGAGAGGATTGAGAACCATCAACCTGAAAACAGGTTGAATGGGAGAGCTCAGATGCTAGAGAAATATTTGGACCGCTGTTTTCCCAGCAGTATTCACTTTCCAGAAGGAGGCTCAGATGGGCATTTACCTGGTTCGGAGTCGAGGCCACTTCTTCCACTCTATGGCTAGCACTACCCCCAAGGCTACCACAACCACCACGATCAGGGTACTTCTAACAATGTTACCCACAGTGCACTCTTGAGCAGCAGGCCCTGTGGTGTATAAAAGAGCACAGCCAAAGGCCATATGAAGGTTAGTATGTGGTTAGTATGTGTTCCTCTTTATCTCTTGCTGCCCTCTCATTTTGGCCTCCTGTAGAGTCACATGGGAGCCACGTATGGAGCCTGTAGAAGGGATGGTCACTAGTGATGCACATGTAAAGGCAGACAGCCCGCCTTTCCTGGAATGGAGAGGACCCTGAAAAAGTCCTGCTTCCTGCCTAAGGTCCCACCTCCTCACCATCTTTAGGAGAAAAATGGCATACTTGAGGCCTCCAATGTCAAAGCCTCTCCTCTTTCCTGATCTGGAAAGTCTCCTGGGGGTTGTCCTTGGGGTTCCAAGTGGGCCATTCCAGGACCTTTTGTGGAGGGCCTATCTGCTCACCTGCTGCTCCCACCAGCTCCAGGGGATCACTAGGCTCTGACCAGATATCAGGGGAGGCCTGGAGGCGGTAGCTGCAGCTGTAGTTTCCTATGCCTTTTCCTTCTACATTGTTGATGACAAAATCTCCATCCTCTGAGAACAGCTGAGGTGCTTCCTCTCCATCATGTTCTAGGACAAATTCCACACCTGGCAGGGGTCCTCGACACTGGAGGGTGATGTCCTTCCCGAGCTTGAACACAGTGTTGGGCCAGGCTGACAGAGAGGGTTTAGGGGGCTTATCTGCAACCAACAAAAATAGAATTAAAAGAGCTCACCCTGAACCTGACCCTCTACCCCTTATTGCTAACAGCTAAAAGCTATAAAATCTAAGTTGTTCACTAAAGTCTCCAGGACCTTACCAGTCACCCAGATCTCCAGCGAGTCACTGTGATTTGACGCTACAAAGAGAGCAGTGTCCAGATAATAAACACAGCTGTAGATCCCAGAATCTTCACCTCTCACCACTGGCATCCAGAAGTCTGCCCTGTACCCTCTCGGCCTCTGGAGCTTTATGGGTGCATGAATCCCTTCCTTCAACAGGACAAATGTTGAGTCTGGTAGTTCCCCTTGACACTGAAGAGTCATATTTTCTCCAGGGGCCACCATGGGACCAGGCTGGGCTATCAAGCTGGGTTTGGGGAGTAAGCCTGGAAGAAATGAACCCCAAGTCAGAGAGAAGAGGCCACTTTCCAGTGCATCACCCCTGGAGCCTCTGTGCAGTAGAAGGAAGACTACTGCTGGCCTTTCTTTGAAAACATCTCTCATGAGCCAGTGAATTCCCTCCTTTCTGCACTCACATACACACATCAAAGCACCACTTCCTTACCTGTGACTATTAGTTCCAAGGTGTTGCTCGGCGGTATCTTGATGGGGCTGGTCCAGTCAGGGTGGTAGCAACAGCTGTAATGCCCTGTGCTGGCACTAGTTATATTGGTGATGGGGAACGCCCCATCATTACTAGTGAACTCCCAGAGCTGCTTTGAAGTAGCTTCTCCTTCTTTGCGCAAAATGTACCCTACTCCACGGACTGGTCCCTGGCACCAGAGAGTAACATTCTGCCCCATGGGGACCACGGAACTGGGCTCAGCAAACAGCCACGGTTTGGGAAATACGTCTAGAAAGAGAACAAAGAAAGATAGTGGTAAGTATGGGAGCTTCTCACTTCCTGAGTTAGCCCTTTAACTTTTTCCTGGACGCAATTGTTCCCCTCCATAGTTTAGCCTGGCC
This sequence comes from Fukomys damarensis, assembly GCF_012274545.1. Taxonomy (NCBI): domain Eukaryota; kingdom Metazoa; phylum Chordata; class Mammalia; order Rodentia; family Bathyergidae; genus Fukomys; species Fukomys damarensis. The sequence goes on from NW_022900951.1 coordinate 107,442,786, forward strand.
TTTCAGAAGAGATTTCCCTTGTTAACCCCTGTTCCACTTGTCTCCAACCCAGTCCCATGCTTTGTCTGTTCTTACCAGTCACCCAGATCATGAGAGGCATACTGAAATACGAGCCCCGGTTCGACATGGTTGTCTCATAGTAGATGCAGCTGTAGTTCCCAGAATCCTCTTCTCTGAGAGTGTGGAGGAGGAAATCAACAGAGCTCCCTGAGGCGCTCTTAAACTGTAAGGGAACCTGAGTTCCCTCCTGCAAGAGGGCAAACCTCATGTCCTTCAAAGTCCCTTGGCAGCGCAGGGTCACATTCTTCCCAGGAAGCACCACAGGACCTGGCTGGGCCAGGAGAGTGGGTTTGGGGAAGAACTCTGGAATTAAAGAGATCACAGCATGAGAGAAGTCCACTCACTGCATTCTGTAAGCAGCTTTGATAGTGTTACAATAAGATATAATATGGGCTAGGGGTTTAGCTCAGCGGTTCGGTGGCCTGCCTTGCAAGTGCAAGGACCCGAATTTAATCCCCGGTACCAAAAAAAAAAAAGATATAATATGCATTTATTGTGGAAAATATGGTTAAAAACCCCAGAAAAAACAATTCTATCAAATCAAAGATAACTATCCTTTAGGTATTTTCCATTTACTTTTTCTATACATGCTTGTGTCCATGTAGCTATAACTACACCATTTGGACACCACTTCATTCCATTTGGCAATCTGATATTTTTCACTTAACTTTATATTGTAAACACTTCCCTATGACGTTAAACAGCCTTTGAAAATTATCATTTGTAATGGCTGCAGCTGACATTTCAAGGTCTCCTCCCATCCTCTGAGGGCCATCCAGCCCACCAATCTCTGACAGCCCAGCTAAAGAAAAAGTGGACATTGAACCTAACGCTCAAGGCCAAGCCACAAAAGGATTTCAGAAATAGAGCAACTTGAACTTAGCTGTTGGACTGGGCACCCTGATCTGCCTTACTTCTCTCTTCATAAGTGAGTTACCTGCCTCCCCCTTTCCTGCCTGGCCTTCCTGTAATAATAATGTGAGCAGGCCAGGCATCATCCTTAGCCCTTTCTCAGTATCTTTTAGAAGGAGCATTTCTTCCTTTCCCACTGACATCCTTTCCATCCACTGTGCCAGGGTATCACCCACCACCTCCACCAGGATTTCCCTATTCCTAACCTGTCACCACAAGTTCCACAATATCGCTGGGCTCAGACCAGATATCAAAGTCATAATAGCGGCAGCTGTAGTTCCCTCCATCTCCAATGCCCACTGAAATGATGAAAAATTGAGCTTCACTGGCCCCTGGATTTGCCCAAGCGCGGTCACTGGATGCTACTTCACTGCCATCTTTGTACAGAATAAAGCTCATGTGCTGGTGTGGGGCGGAGCAATTGAAAGTCACTCGGTCACCCAAGGGGACCACAGGGCTGGCCCATGTCTTGAAGAAGGGCTTGGGGTACATTTCTAGGAGGCAAAAACAAAACAAAAAACAGACACCATAAAAACAGTGCAAAAACAAATTAAGAGAGAGAGAGAGAGAGAGAGAGAGAGAGAGAGAGAGAGAGAGAGAGAGAG
>NW_022900951.1:107444422-107456099 GCF_012274545.1 Fukomys damarensis
AGAGAGAGAGAGAGAGAGAGAGAGAGAGAGAGAGAGAGAGAGAGAGAGAGTTTGAGAGAAAAGTAAGCAAATACAGCAAATACTGGTTCCGGGCAGCTGCTCTGCTTTCTACAGTGTTTTCATTCCAAAACAGGCGAATTTAAAAGTCTTACAGGGACACCCCCACCCTTGCTCCTAATTGCCTCTCAGTGAATGCCCCCTGTCATTGGGACAAGCAACAGAGGCTAGTGAAAGGGGTGAATTTTCACTGGGACTCTGCTAGTTCTCTGTGCCTCAGTTTGGCCATTTGGATAAGAAAGGAGAATAATACCTGCCCCACTTCCCGTGCAGATGGTCACTATAGTTAAATGAAATAAGGGATGGGAAAATAATTTAAACAATTAAATCACCCTCCACAAACCCAAGCTATTAATAACGATTATGGCTATTAATATCGTGCAGCCAGAGGCCCTGACACTCCCAGCGCCACGCCTGCCTGGTCTAAGATTGGACACAGCTCCTAGGACCAGCAGCAAAGTTTGCCATGGGGACAGGAGTGTGGGACAGACGCTTTGCCTCCACCTCCTCCCTCTCAGACTCTTTGGTTTCAGCTCTACCTTTTATGACAAGCTCCAGGGGCTCACTGGGCTCAGACCACTTGAAGGGGAGTGTCGCTGTGTGTGTGCGGCAGCTGTAATTGCCTTCCTTTTTTTCCTCCATTCTTTGGATTGTAAAGAAGGCTTCTCTTCCAACGGCACCAAGTTGCTGGACAGGTTCCTGCTCTCCCTCCTTGTACAGAGCAAACTCCATGCCTGCCAGCCATCCTTTGCACCGGATTTGCAGTTCCTGGCCCCGGATTGGGGGAGAAGCCGAAATGACAGGTTTGGGAAGGATGTCTGGAAAACAAAATGGGGTGGAAAAAGAGTCAAGAGTTTGGAGGCACCCAGATGGCACACTCAGATTCACTTCATCAGCAAAACAAGTAAATAAAAATCAACAAAAAAGTAAATCCATCCTAGGCTGACCCTGAGCTCTTCCTATCAATCTCCTCCCTCTTTCCCACCCCTCCCCCACCCCAGAGCCCCTCCTGGAGGACCCTCCGCCTCTCCTTACCTGTCCCCACCAGCTCAAGTGCTTCACTGGGCTCCGAAACAGCCATCTCCTCCCATGAATGGCAGTGGTAACTCCCTGTGTGACTCTGGCTGAGGGCACCAAGGGGAAAGGCAGCCCGGACCTTCTCTGAGGCTGGGCGAGTTGCGATCCACCCGGTCCCGTCCTTCAGCAACACAAACTCCTTCGTAGAGCCAGAGGGGCTTCTGCACCACAGGGTTAAGTTCTTCCATGGGGCCAGAGGGAAGTTCGTCTCTGCCCACAGCTCAGGCTTAGGGGTTGGCACGATTATTTCTAGAAACAGCAGAGTTAATGAAGCCATCCTCTCTCTTTTCCCCCTCCTTTCCTTGGCCTTGATCCCCTACCCAGATCACACTGCCTACTTCCCCTTTCAACTCAAATTCCGACCCTCTGCTTGCTTGCTTGCTTGCTTGCTTGCTTCCTTGCTTCCTTCCTTCCTTCCTTCCTTCCTTCCTTCCTTCCTTCCTTCCTTCGGTGCTGGGGAAAGAGGAAGCTGATGGTTTAGCCGAGCCCCAGAAAAGTGCTGAAAGCTTGAGGAAAATCTTGCAGGCAGAAAGGCAGAATTGAAGGCTAAATTTTTTCAGCAGCTTTAGCAAGTTCCCCTTCTTGGCTGTCCTTCCCTCCCAACCAGTCACTCCCTGGCCACTGACACTGACACTGTAGTTATTTCGGATCTCCAGAGAGGAATGTCCCAGTCTGGAGCAGGAAAAACTCACCAGTCTGTTCTGTCAATACCCCATTGCACAGTCCTGTAAGAGAAAGTGCTGCCAGGGCTCTGCCCCTCTTTCACAGGACTTCACCCGGCCGGCCTGCTGCCCAGGCGCCTTCCTACCCCCTGGTACTCACCACAGCAGAGAAGGGCTGCGACAATGAAGAGCATGGTGAACACTTGAGCTGTTCCCAGGAACCAGGCTTCTCTGGTGAGATCAGAAAAGAGATGAGAGGAGTTGCTGGGTTCAGGGGGAGGGCGGGGAGAAGGGGGAGGCAATTTATGTCATTGGTTTACTCCTTACCCAATCGGGATTGGATATTGCCAGGATAATGGGATATAACCTTTTCTGACATCGATGACTTTTCTTTTTGAGGGCCCAACCACCTACAAAATTTCCTCCTCTTTCCTGACCCATGTGCCCCCCCCCCCCTCCCCAGCCCATATCATATGTCAGCTCCCCTTGGCCCCTGATTAGGCTCTTGCTGGAACTGAGATGTCAGATGGGAAAATGATTTTGTATCTGCAGTTCTCACAACCCCTGGCGCTCAATGTGATCAGCAGCTCTGGGGAGTGGGGGTGGAGGGAGCAACCTTGAGTGTTTCTCCGTCATCAAGTTTAAGTTTGGAAGCAGTTGTTATTATGGTAGGATTGGTCCTCAGACCGACCTGCCTCACCTGCCTTTGTTATGGAAGGGTTGCCTAGGCAGCCGTGATGAATTACCAGAAGACTGTGAGTGCTGAGCTAAGCTTGCCAGAGTGGGATCCCCCTCCTTCCACCCAGAGTATGACTAGAAATGTACAGCAGGTTTGGGCATGGTCTCTTTAGAGTTAGATGATATTAAACCAAAATCCATTTGACCACTTTTACTGAGGAAACACTGACCCTTCCCCCACTTCCTGGTCAGAAAAACACTTTTCAAGCTGCTTTCTCTGAAATCTGGGTTCTGATCTCATTCTTTGATGCCATGGTCCCGGGACAGGATGGTACACATGAAGTGACATTTTTCATTGAGCCCTGGCTCGGAGGATACCTTAATATGTCTAGGACTCAGGAAAGAATCTAGGAAGATCCAGAAATTGACCCCCCACTGAAACTTTTTGAAAACTCCAAGGGTGATAGTTTTTGCAGAAAAGTACAGGTGGCTCCCCTCTTAGTGTCCAAACGCTCTGTCCTTCAAATCCCAGTGGAAAACATGAACACATAATTATAGTCACCATCCATTGTGTATTGAACACTACCAGACACAAAAAGTTCTATGATCATGCAGAGATGGGGGATACAGCCAGAAGCAGGGTGTGAGGGGGAAGTGGGCAAAACATTCAGGAGGTGAGGTCCCCCCACCAGGTTAAGAGATGTTATTTTTCTTCTCATTCCCTAGTAGAGCAGTGTGAGACAAGCCATAGGGACTAGAGAGAGAGGTGGATCAAAGGAAATGTCAAGGGATTTGGTTCGGCTTGCCATTCTGTGAGTAGAGGAAACAGTCTGACTTCCTCTCCCCATCCATTGCCTTATCAGGTGTCTGTGCAGTTTCAGACTATATTCCTAGGATTCTTTGCACAGGTGGTTGGCAGCCAGAGTAGCAGAGAGATTGGTTTCTAAGGCAACTGGGATAGGCCACAAGACTCTCTAGCGCTTGAGAGCTGGGGGTAATCATGAAAAGTGGGAATGGGAGTTGAAAAACAACCCGGGAGAGAGAACAGTTCAAGAGAAAACAGTTCAGATCAAGTTAAAGGAGGAGAATGCAATCATGCTTGAGGGGCAGGGAGGTTTGGGTGCAGATGTGGGCACTCTACGTAGAGGTGGGGTCAGTGAATACAGTTCGGATTACTTCTCTAGCTCTGAGAATTACACATTTCTCCACTGTGTGGCTTGGGTGATGACCCCACTGTGAGGTGAAAGTGAAGCAACTGGAATAAGAAAGTCTTGTCTAAGCCAAGAAGATGTGCGCTAGGTACGGTGTACCTCTGAGCTTGTCTCAACTGTGCATGGCCAGTTCCTGAGACCAAGGGAGCCTGGAGCAGGGTAGAAAGCAGTGGGATGGAACAAGACAGTTACCTGATTCTGAATCTCCGCCATTTGTACCTTATCCACAGCAATACCAACAGCAGGGCAGCAAGCTGTATGATTATGGACAACTTGAGAGCTTCATTCAGAATGTAATCCCAGGTAAGTACACCTGTGGCCAGAGAAGACCAGAAGCAGGGGCTTTGATGGAGATGGGGGTAGGTGAATACATTCACAGTGTGTGTGGGGGGGTAATAAGAGTGCTTCTATAGGGCAAAAGTGGCTTTCCTCTTCATGGAGAACAGAGTAGCCTTGTAAGTGATTGTGAGACTACCCCAGAGGAAGGACACCCAAACCCATGGACGCTGACTTCCAAGCCCCTGACTCTCTTTCCCATATCTTTCTGTCACTGCTCTAGGAATCCCAGGGGTATGGAGGGCCATTCCTATGAAAAGTTATCCTCTCACCTGCTGGCCCCATCAGCTTCAGAGGCTCACTGCGATGTGACCAGATGTTAGGGTGTGTCTCTACACGGTAGCTGCAACTGTAGGTCCCTGTGCCTTTTCCTTCAACGTTAGTGATGATGAAGTCTCCATCCACTGAGAATTTGTGGAATGTTGCTTTTTCTTTCCACTCCAGAGAAAATTCAAGTACTGGATGAGATACTCTGCACTGAATGGTGATAGCCTTTCCTCGCTTAAACACAGTTCTAGGCCAAGCTGACAGAGTGGGTTTGGGAGGCTTATCTGAAACAGATCCAGACACCAGAGTTAAACTGATCTTGAACTCTACCTTCCCACCCACTACCAAATTTTTCTGAGCTCTCCATTTTGTCCTCTCAATTTGACTATTCATCAGGAATTATTTTGCCCCTAATTTGGCATTCTAGGACCTCTGGTTCCTACCTTCAGTCTGGAAGACTTCACACACACACACACACACACACACACACACACACACACACAAATTTCCTGGCCTGAAGGAAATTAATTTTTTGAGGGGTCACAGGGTGTGGGCCATGCTGAGAGGTAAAGCTTGAGGAGCAATCTTGAGAGGGAAGGTACTTAAGGATTTGGGGAAAGTTCTACACCTCCTTACTAATGTGTTTATCCTTGGCTCATAGCTCCAAGGCAGTATCAAAGGCCACTAGATCCTACTGAGAATACTACAATGATGATACAAACAAGCAGGTTGGTGATTTTTTTTTAAAGTCAGCTATTAGCACTTGCCTACAACCACAAGCTTCACAGTGTTGTGTGTCCCCATCCTAATGGAGGTCTTCCAGGTGAGATGATAGTGGCAACTATAGATGCCAGAATCACGGTGGGTCACATTATGGAGCAAGAACTGTTTGTTGTCATTAATGCTGGTGGCATCCAAAAACTGAAGTGGTCTGTCTTCCCCTTTCTTATGGAGTGCAAGTCCCACACCATCCACTGGTCCGAGACATCTCAGGCTTACGTTCTGACCCACTGGGACCACAGGACTGGGCCAAGCAAGGAGCCAGGTCTTGGGAAAAGCATCTAGGACAAGATCCAAAATACACAGGGCTAATGGTTTGACACCTCTCTCCCACAACTTAGGGTCCTCTCCCTCCTCATTCTGAAGGCTACCCTTGGCAAATTCCTGCTTTTGACCAGTTGTACAAACACTGTTCCTTTCCCTCACCATTAGCCCTGGATATATAATTAGGATCTCCAGGGGACCCAGAGGGAGTTTTATATCCTTAGTTCCTAACGCAGGTCCCATAGCATACCCCTCTCTTACCAGTTACCCAGATTTTCAGGATATCACTAAAGAGTGAACCCCTGTATGATCCATCATAGTAAAAGCAGATATAATGTCCAGAATCTTGGATGTTCAAATTCGGGAAGAGGAAATATGCCTCGTTTTTTATTGGCTTCTTATGGTAAAAGGACTTCTCCAGGTCTTCAAGCTTCATTAAAGCAAAGGTGATTCCATAGATTGGCCCTTGGCACCTGAGGTTCAGGCTTTCTCCAGGTGCCATGATGGGCCCAGGATATGCTGTCAGAGTTGGTTTCGGGTAGAGTCCTAGAAAGGGAAGAGACTCTGGAGTGAGAGATAAGGTGATTCTTCTATTTTTTGTGCCCTAGCTTTTGTGGACACAAAGTGGTGTATTGAAGTCTGTCTACCAGCCCCCATCCTCGGATCTCTTCCTCGTCTAGGATGTAGCCAAGGGTAGGTTTACTTATGCTCTTTTCCCCTCACCAGATTCTGTCAGCTCCTCTGAGCTCTAATTGTGTGAATACCTACATATGGGATTTCCTGTTTCTGCTGGTTCCTAAAATGACAAACCATCCGAAAATCCAAACCTCTGAAAATTATTTAAGTCTGTATCTGTAGAACATAAAGGTTAGTATATATTGCTAAAGAGAGTTTTTAAAAACACATTAAACTCACTTCAAACCTGACTTCCAACATAAGATTGGAAGATGCTGTTAAAGAGAGTTGAGTCAATAATTCTAAAACCAAATAGAATCTCTGCTAATGGAGGAGTACCCTCATTTCTATAGAGTGTTCCTCTAAGGTGACTGGACTACAGATGTGATGTCCCATAGCACTCTTTCTTATTCTCATCCCAATCCCAGCTATACCATCCACAATAGAAGGGGCAGCTCTGTCATGCACTTATAGAACATTTAGGATGTGTCAGGCATTGTATATGAGTAGGTTTGTGAGGGCAAAGAAGACACAGTCCCTGTCCTCAAAATGATCATGGACTAATAGGAAATACTGGAGCATAGGAATCCACAGAAGTGTGTGTTAGTAGAATCTATACTGGAAGGGTGTGTGTAGAGCAAACATCCATACACGCAATTCAAGCAGGCAGTCCTCTGTTCTTTGATTCTCAATAAAAAGCTATACTAATAAAAGTAATAGCTAACATTTATTGAGAGCTTGTATGCCAGGCACTGTACACATATTTAAGTAATTCCTCACAACAGCACTGTGAGGTAAGCACTATTCTTATAGCAATTTTGCAGATCAGCAAACTGAGGCATAGAGAGCCGTTACACAATAGGTCAGAAAGATACTGTTATATCTTTTTCAAGTGGAAAAACCAAAGCACAGAGAAGTGAAGTGACTTGCTCAAGATCACACAGGGAGGCAGAGTCAGGGGTGGCACTAAAACCCAGGATTGCTGCTTCTAAGTCCAGGGTACTTTCTGTAGCATAGCTTTGCCCATGTCTATGTAGATTGATGGAGGGCCTAAAGTAAAGATGAGCAATTCCATCTAGAAGCATCCAGGCCATGGGTTGGCAGGTTATGGCTGAAGTGTGTGTATGGCATATGGACCTTCAGGGGAGCCACATTCTGTGTTTAAAGTTTCATTCTGTCTTACAATTTTCAAGTGATCTCAAAAACACAAATTATCTCTTTCTTCGTCATTTCTTTGGAATCACTACACTGACAGGTCATTTGATTTCCACACTTATAAATAATAATCACAAATAAATATACACTCAAACCATTTAAAAGTCAGTTTATGAGCCTGCACTGGCAGTGCCTGGCACATACTAGGGGCTCAATAAATACTGGTTAAGAGAATGAATGAAGGCATGATATTCAACAGATAGAGAACAACAGAGCTGGGATGAGCTGAAGCTGTGAGCAGTTCGCTGGGCTTACTCACAAGTCATGTGAATGGCTCCCATCTGTCTGCCTTGCAGCATGTACAATTCTAATTTGTGCCTCAGTGAAATGTCAAATGACTCTACCTCATGGACTTTGCAGGGTGTAGGAACTGGCCGAGGGAAGTAAAACCATCAACGCTGGCTCAACCAGCCATGATCCCAGGGAGAGTAATTGTCAGATGCCAGCATCCGCGGCCACACCCACCTGCTACAACCAGCTTCAGGGGGTTGCTGGGTTCTGACCACACAGTGGGGAGCATCTGGATATGAGTGCGGCAGATGTAAACCCCTTCTTTCTCAGGTGTCATGTGGTCAATGGAGAATACGGCCACTGTCCCGGTTGGGACTTGGTAATCCACTGGTTCTGCAAACCCCTCTTTAAACAGCATGAATACCAAATCCTGCAGCCAGCCATGGCAGAGGATGTTAACGTTACATCCAGGAAGAGGGGGTGTCTCAGCCTGGATCCAGAGGATGGGCTTGGGCAGCTGGCCTGGAAAGAAAGAATGAAATGGCATTGGGTACAGCAAAGATAGTGCTGCACAGGGAGCAGTGCACAAGAACTCTATTTTGGATGAGGCTTTCCTGTATGATCCTTATTGCTGCCCCTTCTTTCTCCCTGCCTGTTCCAGAGTCTGTATCCTTGCTGTGCAGTGTCTAATACAGAGTAGGTACTTATTTATTAACTGCTGAATGCATGTATATGTGCACACATTTGAAGTAAATGAATGAATTAAACAAACCATGTTCTAAAAAGGCAAGTTTGAATTCTAGGAGCTGGGTACTATTCTTAAATATCTATCTCGACCTTCTTACCTGGTGCTTCCAACTCTAGAATTTTACTGGGCTTTGACCAGCCTTTCTCCTTCCAGTAGCAGCACCTATAACGACCTGCATTGGATTCAGTGAGGGCACCTAAGAAGAATGACATCTGGAAGGTCTTTTGGGACAGGTGGACCCATGTCATGTGTGTCTTATCCTTCAGCAGCAGGAACTTCTTTGACATCTGAGAGGGGCTTCTGCACCAAAGTGTGATATTCTCCCAAGGAGCCTGTGGGTAGTTGGACTCTATCCACAGCTCCGCTTGAGATTCCATTGCTGTCATTTGCAAAAACCACAAAGATGTGAGCAGTCCAGACCCCTCCCTCCCATAATGCACCCCTCCCAACATACCTTAAAATTAGCACCAGACCCAAATCCTTCCCCTTGCCTCTGGAAATAAGAGTGTCTCCTCCTGTAGGGTATGGGACATCAACCCCATAATATTTATTCAAGGAACCCAAATGAGTTGGGGAATAAAGTGAAAATCTAGCCCCCTGTCCATCTAAGATAGAGCTTGTCATGATTCTGTGGGAACCAAGTCACAAAGGGAGAGGCTCTGATTCCCAAGCAGCTGCATCTGTCTTTAGGATCTCCACAAAGTTATATCAGGGTTATGCAGGCATGTCAATGTCTTGGCTCCTTCAGGAAAGAAGGTACCCAAAGGAGTGGAATTCACTTACCCATCGATGTCATACCCAGACTCAGCCCTGAAAAGAAAGATTATGGTGAAGGAGAGATCCCTCATCACCACTCTGTCCTCCATCCTCGATGCTCCCTTCTCCCTCCCCAAGGTACCCTTTCTCTGGGGCATCTAGGACAGAGTCACTTGCCCCTCACCCCTTCTGAGTACTCACGAATACAAAAGAGCAAGAGAGTGAATGTCCACAGCATGGTGGCCCCCTTCCCTTTTCTCTCCACGTCAAAAGGCTTTGCTCCTCAGCAGGTGGTGAGAACTAAAAACAGAACTCATGTTACTCAGGGGGATTGTCCTGCTCCTTAAAGATCCCTGAACTGCACTGGAGGACCCCTGCATTCCACCCCCTCACAGGCACGCAGGGGTATTACAAGGCCACCTGCCATTTCCTCTCCTTACCCCTTTTTCTCACTTCCCCATCCCTCCACCTAGTCTCTACTGCTATCTAAAACGTCATTTTTGTTGAAATGTCTATTTGTCTCGGGATCTCAGAGACTCAGAGAGTGGCCTACTAGTTGCCTGCAAAACCCCCACAAGATAGGAGGGTGCAGAGTCACCTTTTCGGATCCTTTCTTAAGTACACACATATACATGCCGAGTCCTCAGAGAACAGCTAAGGAGCCATTAATACCATCACCATTTTATTGATGAGGAAATAAATCTTAAAGAGGAAATGTAATTTTCCCAAAGTAAAAAGACACTGCATATTAAAGCCCGAATTCAAATCCATGCTTAACTCCAAGGCCTATTCTCAAAATCACCACTGAAATTTCCAGAGGTGGCCCTTGCCCCCCTCTTCATCCTCCCTTTCTCCTTCCCATCTCAAACGTTGGAGACTGTCCCTTGCATGAAATGCTTCAGATTCATATTACCCTCCCTCATCTCTTACCCCAAAATGCTTAATTCCCCACCAGCAAGTAGGTGTTGCAGAATCAAACTGCTTACACTTTATTAACATAAGGTATTAATGCTTCGTTAGCTCCCCATAACTTCTATGCAGCTTTGTTCACTGTCCAAGGAAAATGGAACTGGCTGTACTTTCAGGAAAACTAATAGAAATATTTGAGTTCAAGGAGGCCTTTTTGATTTTCCCAGAATTCACTATTGACTATAGATCTTTCCTATACTGGTGGCCCCCTGAGTTGTTGTACCTCCCTCTGACCCCAGTAACCTTTCACCAGGGGAAGGTGTGTACTCACTTCACAAACTCAGGCCAATTTTCCTGCACTGAAAATCTACTCTAAGTCAGAGGCACTGGCTGGCCTGGAGTGTTTGATCTTAGTTCAGCAGAGTGAGGTAGAGGCAGCTTTCAGAATGGAGAAAGGGGTGGATTTTGCCTCTCCAAACTCATCCCAGGACCTCAGCCCCCAACTTGGTTCAGTGCTACCGGTGGGCAACATGGAAAGGCAGGAAGAGGGGAAGAGTCATTTAAAAAGCATCTGGGCTGCAGAGTGCATGTAACAGTGAGAATTCAAGAAAGCAGGGCTCTGCTTAGCATTTTTCACTTTTCATTGAAGGATATCTCATTTGCCCTCCTTGAACATTCCATATCTGTTAAATAGGGGAATAATACCTACCTAGCAGTGTTGTTTTGGATTAAAGACAAAAAACGCACAGTGCCAGACACATAGTGAGCACTTCATATAAAAAGGTGGGCTTTTCCTTCTTTCCTAAGAGGGCTTTCAAATGGTGTAGGGCCCTAAAGATACTCTTCCCATCTTTTTTCCTGCAGCACCTCGTCCCTTTCCTCTGAGGGCCAGGCCAAAGCTTGGATGCCAGCCTGTTGCTCTATTCCCCTAAGGTGGTCTGGGCCAGGACAGATGGGGGAGCCAGGTTCTTTTGCCAAGGGAAAGGTTCAGGCTGGGCTTCTACCCAGGAAATGCAATCTGAGGTTCCACTTCCCACATGGACCACCAAATCAGCGCGCTTGCCTCCTCAGGGCTTGTGTGAAGCAGAAAAGCTGGACTTCTCAGGGTGACTGACCACTCTACGATTACTAAGGGAACTGTACAATTTCTACCCAGCCAAAATGAGGAATCTTATGCTCAGGAGATAAGGGAACAGCGCTAAGTTTCAGGTTAACTGGCCACGCCCATTTTGCCCTTTCACCCCCACCCCCCACTCCCAACTTAGGCTGTTTTTCACCTTTAGGCAGTACTGCAGTGCTTTGGAAGGGTAACATTCCCGAAATATCTAGTGGCTCGACCCTTGCACAGCTTTGAGGGCTCCAGGAATCAAAGGGGTTGGGCTCGCCGGAGTGCCGGGTACCTGCTCCGCTGAGGGTTTGGAGGGAAGACTGAGAAGGCAAAGGGAAGATAGCTACAGTGGCCAGACATGCTAGGCGAGGCACGGATGGGATCCGGGAAGGGAAAGAAGAAGGCAGGGATGAGGGGGATGAGGGGACAGACTAATGGGGGGCAGTTTGATTTACGGCGATTAATTACTGCAGGAAAACTCTCTCGGGGTTTTGTTTAGAATCTGGTGGCCAGTAATTAATCTTCAGCCACTGGACTATGCGCTCATCTGCAGGTACTTACGGTAGTTGAAGGCCCGCTCCGCTGTTGGAGGTTCTCCAGAGAGCTCCTTCAGATGCAGCGTACTGCCCGGCCTGAGGAGAGCTGTCTAAGGACTGCCTCTCCGGCTCCGAGCCCCGCCTCCCTCGCGCTCCCTCCCGCCGCA
>NW_022900951.1:107456306-107490537 GCF_012274545.1 Fukomys damarensis
CCCGACTCCCTGCAGAGGTTGCCGGAGCCAAACTCAGGCCCCTGCCCACTGCCTGTCTCTTAGAGTTTCTTTGGGTCACAGTATCCTGGAGGGGAGAAGGCCAGCCCTTAACGCAGCCGAACCTGTAGATCCTCCTGTCCAGCTCCCCAATGCCTTTAAAGGGATCTCAGGTCTTCCCGTGCTCCTTCAACGCCCCAGTGTATTCATAAACATTGCTAACATGGTTTAAATGCCTACTACACGACCCGGGGAACTCAGCATCTATTATTCCTAATCTTCACAGGAACCCAACAAGATAAGTGTTGCTTCCCAGAACTTTACAGAGGAGGAAATGAGTCTCAGAGAGGGTTAAGTAACTTGAACAGTCTTCAAAGTTCAGCTTGGGATAAACACCCAGGCATTAGACACATACAAACTGAGATTTCAGTTCAGGTTCCACATTCAATAGCTGTGTGGCCTCAAGCAAGTGAGTTAAATTCTCTGAGTCCCAGTTTCTGCATCTTTAAAATAAAGAAAACAGCAGAACCCAGTCCACAAGGATTTGGTGGGCCAATTCAAGTTAAACTGAAAGCGCAAAAGATCTAGCACATAGGAGGTTCTCGATAAAGGGTGTATGCTGCCACTGTTACTGTTAATAGTACTAATTACTATTATTAATCTGTACAGCCTTCCTCAACTACCTTATGACAATGTGATTTTTTTAAAACTACAGAGCAATCTTTCACAGATTTTTGTTAAGCATGACTTTTAAAAACGATAACGCACAGAGAAGACACTAACCAAAGTCCTTGACATGTAGTATGTGATGGCAATAAAATATAGCATCCGATGGACTCACAGACGAACTAGGAAGAAAAATCTACAGCACAGACCAATCGGCTGAAAAATAGACTTTTTTTTCTATATGCACATGTGCATTTCTACCTTCATAAGTGATTATGAATTATCAAATGAAAAATCTTTTAACTCAAGAACAATCTATGTAAAAAGTTAAGTAACAGCTCTCTTCATGTACTAATTGAATATGAGATCGTCATGCATCAGGTGATATCAAAGATGGCATTCTCAGCTCCTATACACCACTATAAACTGCAGACTGTTGTGTAATGATTACAATACTCAAATGAGTCTAAATATGTGCTTCTGGGCAAGCTTTTTTTTCACCTCTCCAAGTAAGATGGGGACAATAAGAGCATTTACTATCAGGCAGGGTTTTGGGTACAGCTGAATAAATCCTCCCCTGCAAAGCACTACATGGGGCTGGGGACCCAACAAGCAGCCATTAATTCAACAATTGTCTGTTGAGTACTTTCTTTGTAGCAGGTATTGTTCTTAATGCTGAGGATTCAGAGAGGCTGATGGTTTCTCCTCTTAAAGAGTCTGTAGTCAGAGGATAACTCGTGATAGAGCATGAGTAGGAGGGAGCCGGAGAAAAAGCCTTGAGAATCAGAGGATTGCAACAGGAAAGACCAGCAAGTGAAGTTCCATGTTGTGTGTTAGGAGACTTGCCAGTAATTTGCTGTTGTTACTGTGTGCCTAAAGTAGGGCAGGGGTAGCAGAGAAGGAGAGGGGAACAAAAGGTTTCGAAACATTCCGGAGGAAAAGTGGACAAACTTGACGTTTGTTTGGAACACCATAGTGATAGTTATTATCTGTCAGAGTGGAAATATTCATGCCAATTTTCAAAACATTTATATAGAAATCGCTATGATAGCACCAGGCACTAAGTGCTTTATGAATCTTAACTCGTTTAATCACCATAGCAACACTATGAAGTAGCTATCATTATCAGCCCCATTTTACAGATGAAGAAACTGAAAAACAGCCATTAAGCAAATTGCCCAGGGCCAGCACACACAGCAGTGGATTTCAATCTAGGCAGGCTGCATTCCATGTCCCTTGTCCTGAGCCAATGCCTTATGCTGCTTCTTCACTGGAGGCTGAGGATGACACCATTAACCTCAAAAGTATGAAAAGAGCCATGTGCATGTGTGAAAGTGCTTTGGAAGATAAAAAGCACCAATCAAATGCTAGAAACAATGTGGAAAGAAGGCAAAGAAGTGTCTGTCCCCTGGCTCTCTGCAAGACCAAGGGCAGAAAGCTTGTGCTCTTGGACCAGCAGGCTGAATCTAGAGCCCAGATTGCCCCCTCTCTGGCTGAGAAAGCCTGAGAAGGTCCTGAGTTGTGTGGTAAGAATAGCACTCACTCTCTCTCTCTCGCCTTTTGCTCTGGGACATTAAGGAGTCTTGAAGGGACTTATTATTCAGGCTTCATAGAAGCCCCTCATTCAAACTATGGCTAGCAATTGAGATGCCAGAAGCTCCGTCTCTAGGCTACCTCTGTCGGTTTTGAACCTTGCAGCCTGCAGAAAAAGAAACATTCTCTGTACAGCTCCCTGAAGAAACCTTGAGTGGCCCAGTAGTAGAAAGCTAGAAGGTGGGTCCCAAAAGGTTCCAGGGTTGGGACTGAGCAGAGATAGAGTTCTTGACGTTTACTCTGCTGGTCTTCCTCTATCAGGAGTACAGCAGGGCTGTGGTTCTGTGACTCTAAATCAATCTCTCTCTCTCCCTCTCTCTCTCTCTCTCTCTCTCTCTCTCTCTCTCTCTCTCACACATGTGCTTCTCTCCCAAGCTAGAAGGTGGGTCCCAAAAGGTTCCAGGGTTGGGACTGAGCAGAGATAGAGTTCTTGACGTTT
The DNA here is from genome assembly GCF_012274545.1 of Fukomys damarensis. Lineage (NCBI taxonomy): Eukaryota > Metazoa > Chordata > Mammalia > Rodentia > Bathyergidae > Fukomys > Fukomys damarensis. The sequence continues at coordinate 107,459,002 of NW_022900951.1, forward strand.
ACTCTGCTGGTCTTCCTCTATCAGGAGTACAGCAGGGCTGTGGTTCTGTGACTCTAAATCAATCTCTCTCTCTCCCTCTCTCTCTCTCTCTCTCTCTCTCTCTCTCTCTCTCTCTCTCAAACATGGGCTTCTCTCCCAGCTTGTTATTCTATAATAGCTTATATTAAACAACTCTTTTTTGTTGGTGTGTTTCTCAGGAGATGTTTTGGGCAGGTCTCCTTTGACTCTGGATTCCCTTGGTCTGGTGGACTGGTCTGGGAGGGCCCACTCTCATTGTACTCCTCAGAGGTGGTAAGAGGAGAGAATATGCGTGAAGCAAACTCCTTCTCACTTTCAGACTGAGAACTAGGACTGAAAGAAGGTTCTCTCCCACAAAAGCTTTAGATCATCTCACGTGGATTATGGCACAGCTGTCAAACCCCAGAGTTTACTGAGCACACACTCGATATTTTGAGGTAGGAAGTGTGGGAGAGTGTAGAGATGACAGTAAACTCACCTGTCAGATAGGGTTTCTGAGGCCAGAGACTTTGAGTCCAGAGAGAAGGAAAGAAAAGCTATTTTACAAAGCTGTCCTGAGGATCAGAGGAGCACTAGAAGTACTTTAAATTCAAAGGAAAGTGTGGAAGCACCAAGGGCCACAGGGTGACTTACAGAGCCTTTTGTAAACCACAATCCAGTCCAGTGTAAAATGATGAGTTCTGGGTCTATCTCGTAGTATCCCAAATAAGAGAAGCGCAGGGCCAAGTTGGCATCTGCCCAGCACTGTGCTGGAGCTTGCCGGCTCTGGCTCAGGACAGCAGAATGGGTGCAGTTCATCTTAGCCCGGCATTCAGTGACATGCAGTGGCAGCTTGAAATCTGTCATGGTCAGAGACTTTTCACTGTACAAGAATCCAACCCTTCAAATCAGGTGCTGCTCCTCTCCCAAGGGAGCTGTTTTTAAACATTTAACCGTAAACCACTTTTCTTTCCAGTTTTGTGTTTCAGGACAGTAAATGTCACTGCCAAATCAGAACTTTTCCAAATACCTGAGACTTCTGATGGCTTTCGCATGCTCTCAAAATAGTTATGAGTACCTGGCTGTGGTGGTGAGCCATGAAAGAATGTGTCAGATCCCTGAAATGTTGGGTGCACTCAAAGCTCAAAGGTCAACAGCATGTTCCAGCACCCTTCCCCACTCTTTGGTGGGTCACAGCCACAATCCTTTTCTGCCCTAGAGGAGATGGGTGTGGGGCAGAGGACTGACGCACTCAGGAGTACCAGGCAAGTGGTGTTCGGCAGCAGCAAGGAGACCCAATCAGACAGGATAGGCTCCACCAATGACACTGGATGGGGTTTAGGGTGTTAGGCTTTGGAGATGGGGAGTGTGGAGCTGGAAAAGGACACTTGGGCTGGCCACAGAGTCTGTCCTTCAACTTATCCTTTGCCAAGCATTTCAATTACTAAGGGTCCAGTATGGGGTACTGAGTCACTTGCAGAAGCTATAACTAAGGGTATTTTCAGGACAGGCAGGAAGCTTCCTCAAATAAATCAAATACAAGTGATGAACCAGATCTGAAACTTATTTAATCAAAACACTCATTGTGAGCCATAAGGCACTAGACAAAGTCCTGCATGATCAGCCTTCTGGATACCAGTCACAAAGCAAATGAGCAGTATGATTGCCTAGGTGAATTTAACTTAAAGTTAATGAGTGCATAGAGAATATGCAGTTTTGTTGGGTTCCAATATAGCAGGGCCACAAGTTTCTATTTACCAACAAGGTAAACTACTGGTCCATTGGCTCCAGATTACAATCCTCCCAGCACCCCCTTACTGCCTTTTGTTTATAAGAGGAAAGATGTGCATCTGAGTACACGGCAGGCAATGTGTGTGAGGAAGATAGACCTATAAAATGCACGAGGGCTCTGAGGGTTGAATACAAGGCCTGTCAGTAGCCCCTTTGCCTGTGCTGGCTGAAGTTGGTGGCTCTGAAAGGAAAGCAGATAGGTTGAGCCCTCTGCCCAGGGCAGGCAGGCAAGCAGGCAGAGAACAGTTTAGGTGGGACTGAGGCTGGATTGCTTCCAAGTGCTGGTGCCAGGAAAGCCTTTTTCTGCTTCAGAGTCTGACTTTCCCCCCCAGCACATCAAAACTGTTGGCATTTCACGGGGGCTTGGAGGGACCTAGGAGAGAAATGCCACTGAAGAATGTACAACTAGGCTTATTCTGTTTGCTTTTAATCATGTGTCCAAAGTATATATAAGTAGATATGTAAGTATGTAAGTCAACAATAGTGTTCTTTTATCCCATTTTTGTATGATTAAGCAATTATATAATTAACTTTAAATAGAGAGGTCTAAATTGCAAGAAAAACACAAATTAGCAACTTAAAAACACTCCACTACAACATAACCCTCCGTTTACAATCTATTTCAAAAAATATCAGCTTGTAGGCAATCATTTCAATGTACACGCATCCCTCTGAGTTCTACTTGTTTTGCGCCTTAGGATATAGTCAAAATTTCTAAAAGATCCATATGCCCTTGACAAAGAGGGGGGAAAGACTTTCTTTCGGTAAACAAGTCTGTTAATTTCTTATAGTTGATTGTATTTATTTTGACAATGAAAATTTTCCCTAGGAGATCTATGATATTTCAGTGCCTCCCTATCCCACCCTGAATTATCTTGCTCTACTCATATCCTTTCTGTCTTCATCCTTCTCTCATCTCTTCCCATTTACTTTTTAAAATGTCTTATCCCCCATTCCCATATAGTATGTATGCATGACTCTATATTCACACACACACACGTTTGCATAGATACAGGTGCACATACATAACAACAATAACAGTTAGTGTAACACTACATTCTTACTGTCTTATTCTACTAATTACCCTGGAAAAATGCAATTAATCATAAAAATAAGACCTACGTTCTATTTAGTAACTTGGCTTTCTGAATGAATTTAGTCACTTATCTCTAGGAGTACCTGCTCTTGAGCTCCAGCTGCCTCCAGTAAAGTCAGTAGTTTGGGAGTTTTCCTGACAAATGCCCTGAAGTCATCTTGACTGGAACATCAGCTTGGGTCAACGGCTTGAGTGGCGTTTCAGACCCAGGAACGTCAGCTGGAGAATCTTCTCCATCTCTCTTCCATGGCTACTAAAGCAATGTTAGGTGCTAGTACTGTCTTTATCTTGTTGAAAATTGTTTCTTTTTCTCTGAGAAGCTTGAAGGATGATTTGTTTCTTTCAAGTTTAATAACTGTACAATTACTTTCCTTAGAACATTTGTTTGAGAAGTATGTTTGAGTGGGGATCTGTACACTTCCTTTGTATAGAAGTTGAGATCTATGATTAGCTTTGGAAAGTTTTTTCAATAATTCCTTTAATAAGCGTTTCAAGGCTACAACATTTTCTGCACCTCCAAAGATGCCAGATACATGAATATTATATCACCTTGATGTGTTTTCAAGATCCATCACCTTTTCTTGTATCGTGAAGAGCTATTTGCATAAGATTTTTATCTTTTGAGACTGAAGCTCATTTTTTCTCATTTGTACTGATTCTCTCGTCCATGATATTTATTCAGCAGTTTCTGTCTCCCAGAGTTACTTTCAATCCCTCGACTTTCCTGTTCGCTTTTGCAAATGTCCACTGGACCTGCATCACTCTCAGGGTGGCAAGTGTCAGCTCCCTCATGTTGGGTCTTTCTCTGGATTCTGCCTGCTTCTCCACTGAACCAGCCACAGCTCTTAAATTCTGCAGCCCCCATTCCTTCTTTGCATCACAATACTTCTTGCTTGCTCCTAAGTTTGTTTTCAGTATTCTCTTTTAAGCTTAGGCAGTTTGGGATTTCTTTTTTCCTACTCTAACAATCCCAGGCTTCAACTGGCTTGGAGGTTTTTCCGAAATGCAGCCATTTGCTTCTGCACACAGCTGCTCTCTCTGTCCTCTCGCCTAGAAGCTCAAGAGCTGAGGTCTTTTAATTGAAATACAAGACCTATATTAAACTGAAATCCTCAGAAATCCTCTAAGAAATTAAGGTATAATCAACTGGTGTACTCTCATGTAATACCATAAGGGGTAAGAGCTTCACAACCCAGTAAGTGAAATAAAGGAATATATAAGTGCATGAATAAAAAAATCAGTGCATGCACATATAAATGCACAAGTATACTAAATACCTGAATACACAGACAAACATGCAAAACTAATACAAATAGTCACACAAATACATATACATGAAACAAATGCGTATATACTATAAGCTTCATGTGTTCAGAATATGTGGCTTCTGCTTGGCTAAAAGTTTACAGAATATTTCTCATTAGATAACTAGGTACATTAGAATTCGAATTATAAAGCAGAGAGTGAGAGTAGTTCACCTAAATGTTTCAGTGTTTGTAGAAAGGGATTTTGACTTCGTGTCAGGAAGCTTGAATTTCAATCCTGGCAGAGCAACTTACTAGCTGTGTAATCGTGTGACATTTGGCAAGCTACTGAAAGCTATTTGTGTCTCCATCTCCTCATCAGTCAAATGAGTATTCAATAGCTATGAGCTAAATGTGAATATAGAACTCCCTATTTGCTTCAATCTAATCAAATTTTTAATGTATCTCTTTACAGTGATATATGGGATTTAGATTGGTAAGATTGGAGGCAGGGCAGTGATGAAGAAGACAAAGTCTGAGTAGGACTCAAATGGACATTCTTCCAGGTCCTGTAGCATGGTCTGTCTTTTTAAACGATGAAAATGTATTCAACTTGAGTATATTCAATAGTAGAATCATGGAAAAATAAATTATACCTTCACAATTACGATCTGGGGCTGGGTTGCAGTTCCAAGGTAGTACGTGTGCAGTATGCTTGAGGTCCTGGACTCCATCCCTAGCACTACAAAACAAAAAATATTACAATCCAGTGGGTGCATCTCTGTATTCAGAGCTAAGGTTAATATAATACATAGCATGGTAAGCTTTGAAAGACAAAGTGTCAAAAAACAATACAATAGGCATGTGAAGGAGAAAGCACTTAATTCTGATGCACAGCACTTCAGAGTAATGCATTCAAGTGCCCCAGACTCAAGCATTGCTCTCGTTGGGTGTGGTTGGGGCATCTATTAGGCTTCCCACTCCAAACCCTCTGGCTTATCCACTGGATGTCTTCTTGACATTTCGCCATATAATTCACCTTGGTGGAAGTCCAAGGCAAAGAATCTCAAACTGTGTTGGCACATGGCATGCAGAGCAAGTGGCAGGAAATGAGGTTGGAGACATGGACAGAAGCCAAGTCCTTAAGAACTACTTGTGCCCTGAGACATTTTTTAGTAAAATTTCTTATTTGTGCCATATTGAAAGGTCAGGTCATGATCTAGGTCTGAAAGGAGGGCTTGTAACCATGCAGAAAATGACCTTCTCTAGATCCTAATGCTCGCCCTGATGCTAGTTATGCTATCTTGGGCACAGATCTTAAGGGACAGGGCTCAAAGGCCATTTTCTGAGCTGACAGTCTACCTCTCCCTCAAAATCAGAATCCTAGTAGTTCAGGTTTCAGTTTCAAAAGAAAACAAAAGTTGGAGATTAGGCAGTTTACAATAGTCGTAGATAATTAAATGTCCATGTATGACATTTGACCATTTTCAGGGGTTTGATAATTTGAAAATCAAGGTCTGTCTTAGACCACAGTGCATCCAAACAGGTGGCTCTTAGTGGGGTTATAGGAAAATAGTTTAGAGGGGGATGACATGTAGGGAAAAGAGAAACAAAATAAGGTCTGGTAAATTCAAGTGCAAAAGGTGATTTGATCAGATTCTCATATGAATTCTCAGAAACTCTCAAAATTGTTATGGAAAATTAATATAGACATGTGATGAGATATGCCTAATAAAAAGTTGAACAGTTGCTTTGTACCTCTGCATTCAAAACAACTAAAAAATAGTCTTTGGAGATGAGAATGTTTTGGATCTGCAAGATCTTAGTGCATTAAAAAAATAAAACATTGCACAGTTGTTTTGCTTTCTAGTTTTGAGGACGGATAACTAAAAAACAGAAAAAAATAATATGTTAATCAAGGAATGTTTTTACTATCTGTTTGAGAAGATACATTTTCTAATGCTTGAATATAAGACTATATTTTCCTTCTTTTATTAAAAACACAGATCTGTCTCTTACTGCAAACTATGGCAACTGAATTTTGGACATCATTTTAGTAGTATCCCAGATTGTTTGAGAGTGTTGATGACTCTGAATAGATTTTGAATGGTTCTATTACATTTCCTTTCCTTGAGCCCCTTTATTCAGAAACAAGTGACCAAGTAGGTCAGGAAGGGCAAGAGTGCAGGTGCAAGCCTATGGAATGTCCTCCACATATTTAAAAAGGGACAGACAAAAAGGTTTGGCCATGTAGTAAATCTCCTTTGGATTAATGATGTGACCTTTATCTACAGAAATTTTCTTCTTAATGTTTATAACAAAATTTTTAAAAACCCAGTATGGCCTAATTCATTGAGTGAAATTGCAGGGCTGAAGACAACTACCCTACAATTGTTGTTAGGGACTATGATGTTAAAAATACATATTAACTAATGGAAATAGTGCTGGACACTAATTAAAGTATCCAAATGACTTGTCATTATTAATAACCCTGGATTTCAACAAGGCGCACTTGCTGTGGAAGTTCTGTGACTATCCTGGGCACAGCATGACAAGATTTTAAAAATATGTGCACCACGAAAGATTCCCACTTGAAATAGCTGTAAGATGGGGCCAAAAAATTACCAAGTCTAACTCAGCACAGACTCAGAACAAAGTGGAAATTTATTCTGATGACTTCTAATTAGATGAAAAAGTATTTTGAATTTTATTCTTTTTGAAAAATATGTTGCAGACTTAGCATATGTGAATATGCTTTCACAGATTTGAAATGGTTAATACCACCTCTCATTCATTTAACCAACCATTATGGACTGCTCATCATAAACAAGGAACTCTCAACTATTTGGAGGAATAAAATGAGCAAAGAATGGAAGGGAGGACAAAAGAAAGCAAAACTCTCCATGCATACATTAGCGAGTAAAAGATTCATGTACAGAGTCTGCCAAAAAATGTCTACACACTTCAGAAAGAGAAAACTAGTATGATGTTTTTTCATCGGATGGTGTTACTCTCCTATGGGCGACCCTAGAGAATGTCACATACGGTAGAAAACCTGTTACATGGCTGGCCGTTAGAGAAGAAATTGAAAATGCATGTGCAGCAATCTCAATAGACCAAGGTTACACAAGCAGCAGTTCGCCGTACTAATAACTATCTCGAAGCTAGTGGCCACCATTTTGAGCAGTCCTTGTAATGGTAGAGGCCAAAGATAAGTGGTACTAATCTCATGTTGTCTTGGTAAATTTAGTATTAAAATATTTATACAAGTTTTTCTTTCCCTAAAGTGTGTATAAATTTTTGGCGGACTCTATATTTTCCACCCTATGTTTGATCCATTAAGACACATCAAGAAATAACAAGTAAAAAGTACAGAGTGCTCGTTTGAGAAGAAAAATGCAGAATAAAGTGGCCATGGGAGTTCAGTAAAGGTTAATGCTCTTTCCAGCTAAAGGAATCAGGGAAACTCTTGTGGTTAGAGTCACATATGAACTGAACTCTGAAGCATGGCTGAATCGACATGGGTGCTGTAAATACTAGATAGTTCTCCAAGAGTAGACAGGGTGACTTATTCCTTCGTGTACCTCCTGTGCCCAACACAAAAATAATGCTAATAACAGCAACTAGTTAGTAAGTCCCTCTAATTTGCCAGACCCCATGTTAAGCATTTTACATACGTAGTCACAACATAGCTGCACATCACTCCTACAAGGTGCTTACAACAATAACAACAGCAGCAACATTTATTGCATGCTGACTGAGAGTCAGGCACTGCTTGAAGAGCTTTCAATTACTTAATTAGCCTCGCTTTCCTATAGATGAGAAAACTGCCACTCAGAGAAGTTACGCAACATGCCCAAGATCACAGGAATTGGCAAGAGTCAGAGCTGTAATTTGCATTGGGGTCATCTTATTCCCAAACCTGTATTATAGTATCTGCTATTTTGAACCAGTTAATGAAAATGGAATGTGGAAAGAAGAGAAATATTGTGAAGTCAGAAACAACTGAATCTGGAAATAAGGTGGGGTGGAGGCAAGACAATGAGCAAAAGATAGGGAGGAATGGAAAGAAAATGTTTGTAAATGGGGAGGGGAGGAGGGGGTGAAGGGAGGGCAGGGACAAGGGGAAGAAATGAGAACCAAGACCTGTCATGTAAAGGTACAACATCCCAGTGATGAATGTAACTGTACTGTATACCTAAAATGTACCAATAAACTCAATGAGGAAAAAAAAAAGTTATTTTATGGTGCACTTGAGAAATGTTTTTAAAGGATATCCCTCATGAAGGCGTCCTAGAAAAACTTCAAAGAAATCACAGAGAATGTTCATATTTATTTTTTCATGTGATGGAGAATTATTGGTGGGGATATTCTATTTTCTTCAACTTTGTGTTTTCTACTATGACAAACACTATTTGTAATTTAAGAAAGAACTTTTCAAAAGGTGGGTGATATTTTAGTTCAGATTTTAGAACTAATCAGAATTATGTGTTGTTTGGAAATACATAAATATTTACTGTAGATGTGGCTATTATATTTTCAACTCATTTGTGAATGGCTCAAAAATAGAGAATATATTTGCAAGTGAAATGTTCTGAGTTTGAACCCCAGTACAAATGAATAAATAAATAAATGAAAAAATAGAGAATATATGTTACATATATATGTATATGAATATATGAATACATAATACAGAGAGAATCTGAACACCTGAAAGAAAGGTATCTGGGAATTTATTTATAATAAACTTACAATATTTTTCATTTGTCTAACTATAAATCTATGTTAAAATTAGAAAAATTTAACACTGGTTAGAACAGGTAAGGCAAAAAAGCCAAAAGAAATGATTATATAATTAGTTTAACACAGGTATGTATCATTTATATCTCTAGTTTATAGTTCATATATACAATACTTATTATAATTTTAGAATTTTTTTTAACTCATCATTAGAATAGTACAATTTCTGCTCTTCCCATAGCATTCATTTCTATTGATTTTCCATTTTCCCTAAAGTTGCTAGTTGTACCTAAAATAACCCGTTTTTAGGGCTACCTTATGTCCATTTTCCTAAATGGCGAGGTGTTAATTTTTTAAAATGAGTTTTCTAGAGCTAACTAGCTGATTAGTTGAATTTACTTAGGCTTTTGATAAAAGAATTTTCAGAGGTATAGTGGAGAGAATGGTTGGACTATTGGGGAGAAGTAGTCCAAAATGGTGAGCCTTTAATAAAAATACATACAGATTTCCATGAGAACTGGAGGAAAAAGAGGAGGGGGAGGAAAAGGAGGAAGAGGAGGAGGAAATAGAGGATGAGGAAAACATGAAAGTTGTGTAAAATTTCTTTTAGTTTTGCTCCAAATTCCATTAGGTCAGGTCTGATGACTGTTATTATTTTTATTATAATACCTTATCTACATATAGTATCAGTGTTCCTTTTCCCTTAATGCGCTAGTTGATCCTTTTTGATTCCTTTACCTTTACAACAATATTGTTGAACAATCTGGCTATATGGGCCAATGTTTATTTTTCTTAGCTAGCTTAATACACAGCATCCAATTGCAGAAAAACAATCTGTTTAGAAGTAATGGTACCTTTGTACTGAGCATTGATACATTATATGTAATATATCCATTATAATTGAAAATGAACATAAAAGCTTATGGCACTTCTGAAAGCTTCTACTAATAGTATTCTTAGTAGTCACAAAAGACAAGGCATAAGTTAAGGAAAACTGAAAATATAATAATTGTGTATCCTTACAAAAGTAACGTTGCAAAAATTTTCTTTGAATTTATGTTCCCTCAGAGTCTGGGGGAAATAAATAAGAGCTAAGAACAATGCACATTTTCTTTTAAAAGAGAAGACCATTCGGTGATTTCATAAATCCATCACCTTGTAACTTGGTGTCATCTGCTGATGATCATTCAAATGAAAAATATCAACAGAAAGGTTTTTCTAAGGCTCATGTTTATCACAAGGTAATAAGGTTAGATTGAATTATTTTAATACAATTTTAATTTTGGCTTTGAATAATTTGTATCTTTTCCAAGGTTAAAAACACAGAAAGTATACATAAACACTAAGATCTAAGATTTTCCTGAGATACATGTGCCAACCCGTTTATGTAACATATATCTTGCTTGTTTTTTACCATCTCAAAATCAAGCTAGATAAATAGATGCAAAACTGAAGGGAGTTTGATTTGTGACACTGTTCATTGGCTGGCAACAAAAGACTATGGTTGTTTTTCTCAACATCGCACCTATTTTAGGAGGCTAGGGACAGTCTAAGCATATGTCTCTCGTTTTTTTCCCCACTTTAGGCAAAAGGACTAGTTTAAATCTATCATTTGTCTAAAGGTTAAAATTGAGGACATTTACATTTTCAGGATAAATTTTGAAAATCTAAATGCCCTTTAATGCTTAATTATCTATGCCTTCAGTCTCAAAAAGCAATGTTTTAATTAATTTTTAGGAAGAAAACAAAACAGAATAGGACATTGGCTTGACTGTGGAATTGAGGAGACTTGTTTTTAAACACTTCAGAAATAAGCTTAATAATGCACCAAGAATAATTATTAAATATTCTCAAATATGGAACCCAAATGTAAAATCTTGCATTTGGGTCCAAAACAGGCAGATGGATAAGAAGAGGATGAGATATTGCTAAGTAGCAACCTTCGTAAAAAAGATATAGGGGTTTTCTAGGGACTGTAAACTCAATATTATTCGGCTGTGTTTAGTGGCTGCACAGAAAATGAAATCCATCTTCATCTGCATTAATAGAAAGAGTCAGAAACAAGGGAGTGATAGTGCCGCCCAGCACTATGCTTGGCAGACCTGTACTTGAAGTAGTCAATGTAAATAGTGGGATGGAGTGGAACATTTGGGTAGTGGCCAGAAGCTACAGTGCTTGTAGAAGGAGGAGAGCAGGTTGCACACGAATCGGTAAGTCTTGTTGGTGAGGGAGGGCTGAGAGCCCTAGGCTTCCTTAGCTTACAAATGAGAACTCTTGAGTTGGAAAGGGAGAAAAATGTTGTCTTGGAATCCTCCTTCGCCATTTGTGTCCTCTAGCCACCACTTTCTCTCTCCTTTGCCATTTTTCTCCTTTATTTTTCCTGTTCTTCCTCTCTAAGCAATTTGCCAGTTTGATTCTTTGGTGCTGGTATTATTTATATGCACATCTCAAAGACCACACTTCTCTGCATCCCCTTTTTGTTTATCCCTCGAGTCTTCTCATTCACAGCCAGCAAGAATGATTTACAGGAAATAAACTCCCTGACTCCTCCACCACTGCACTCACATTTCTTTTTTTAGGAAGGGCTTCCTGTCCCTGGGAAAGGAACAGAATATGAATTAATGAGCACAGACCCTTAAGCTGAGGCCTTGTGAAAAATAGCCTAGGTACAAAAGGAGCAATTCTAACAAAGCTACAAAATGAACTTCTTTTGTCCCCCTAAAGCTCACTGGCATTAGACATGGGAATCTAAGCAGAGTTCCTCATGGGTGGGCTGAAAGCACACCTGTAACACTAATCTAGGATACTTAAGTATCAGGTCCCTATTTCACAAGAAAAAGAAAAAGGGAGTTTTTAATACAAAATTTTGAACATAGAACATCGTCATCTAAATGATTAAACCTATTTTAGAGGGCTGAAATACTAATAACTTCAATTTGTCAAAACATGGAAGTTTTAATGGGGGCAGGAAGGTTTGGCAGTGGTATGCAGCACAGGAATCAACAACTGCCTACTTCAGAGCAAAACATAAAAGCTCTATCCGGCTGAAATTCTCAGAATCACTATAGGAAATTAGGTGTAATTGACTGATGTGATCTCATGTAACAGAAGTGGGACTGAGTGCTTAGGATCCTCACAGTTAAAACAAGTAAATAAAATGAGTAGGCAGTGCATAAAATGCTTATGGTGTGTAACAGTTCATGGAAATTAGCCACTTCTTTGATTGAAACATTTTGTAAAAATAAAATTCTATGCTAGAAGATAACAGATGGAAGGAAACAAGAATGGCAAGGAATGGAAAGTAGGAGATAAAAAGAAAATAAAGGACTAATAGAAAAGATCAGGGATCTAGCACATGAAAGGTCCTTGGTTTGATCCCCAGAAGTTAAAAAAAAAGGAAAAGAAGAGATAGGGAGAGGAAAAAGGAGTAAAAAGAGGAAGAGAAAAGGGTGCAAAAATAGATTTTAAAATAAATTTAAATAGGAAACTAGAGGAAACAGAAGGGGGAGAGGGAAGATGCAAATATTTGAGTGCTGCTGATGCATGGAAATTAAAAAAAAAAAAATCTTCGCCGAAGTGAGAAACCACAGGAGTTTTCAACTGGTGATCACTAATAACAATATCCTTGTAATATTACTGGTGAATTAGACTCAGTGGAGGGGAAGAGGAATATGAGTCTTGTTGGGGTCCTGCTCCAATGGTCTTTCCCAGGTATCTTTGCTCTGGGGGTGAGGGACTAGGCAAGCATACCAGCACTGCCTTTAAATATCTACAGCATTTTCATTCATAATAAACTCTCACCGTAAAACTTTTAAGTATATAAACTGATGAACAGATAAGGTGTGTTACTTCCAAATCACAGAATATTACTCAGCACAACAGCAACAACAAAAACCAGAGGTGAGGAATTAACTAGAGATGTGTTTGAGGACATCAGTGAATCTCAAGAAATATCATGCTAAATGAAAGAATCCAGACCTACAAGGCTATATATATGGTATGATTTCATTTATATTACATTGCTCAAAAGGGGAAATTATAAGTGTGGAAAACAAATTGGAGATTGTCATGGTCCAGGGTTGGGAATATAGAATTTCTGCAAAAGGAAGTGAAGGAACTTTTGGAAGTAAAAAAAAAAAAAAAGAAAGGTCTTTCTCTTCACGGTGGAGGAGGGGGCTACATGTCTATGTATTTTGGCATAACTGATGAAACTGTATGCTTACTATTGGTGAGTTCGAAATCATACCTCAAACGTGTTGATAAAAACAAAACGAAAAAAATTCATGCAAGGTAACCTACCTACTATTAATGGTGCTGCCCTTGATATTTTCTCCATTGTACTCAACAAGGAACAATGCTTAGAAAGAACATATCTTTAGCACAAAGCAAAAATTTAAAGATGTTTGTTCACAGATTTCCTCAGAATCAAGTTGAAATTCCTCAAACTAATATTCAAGGTCTTCAATAATCTGACCTGCCCTGGCTCTCTAACCTTAACTGCCCAAATTCCTATTACACATCCTTGGGATGATTGTTTTGAAGCCCTGCTCACTTCATACAATATCCTCTTCCTTCCTACTCTCCGAACATAAACACACACGTATTTCAATCTACTTGCCTTTGCCAATATGATTTCCCTCCATTTTCTGGCATGCCTTGCCCTCATTCCTTCAACAACTATTTATTAAGTGTCTACTATGTACCAAATAAAATGATAATAATTGTATATACAATAACAAGTCTATCTAAACAAGTACACTGAAGTCTCTCTTCACATAGCTCACAGGCAATTAAGCAGGCCATTACAGTGAAATGTGCAGAGGTCTTTGTGATAGGAGGAAAAACCAGCTATTAAATCAAACACAGATTTGGCAAGGGAAGGGTCAGGAGTAGCCTTTCAAAGGAAATGACTGCCAAGTAAAGACGTGAAAGATACTTTGGGGTTCTCCAGGCAACGGAGAAAAGTTCTCCATGTAGAAAGCACTAAGATGGAGAGAGGTCTAGAGTGAGCAAGACCGTGGAAAGACGCTCAACATAGAAAATAATGTAAGTGTGTCAAAAAATAGAAAAGAAAAGAGGCAGAAGATGATACTGGATAGAGCAACTGAGCAAAATTATGAAGGGCTTTTCACACTATTTCAAGGATTGTGAAATTTATCTTTAAGGAAATTAAGTTCCAATGAGAAGGTTTTAGTAAAGGCGTGTTTCCCTCATTTTGGAGGTGAGAAAGATGGTTTCATCTACAGTGTGGAGGATAGGTAACACAAAAAGAGACAGGGAGACCAGTTAATAGATGTTACATTTTTCGAAGGTGCTGGTTAGTGTAACAGAGATTTTAAAAGACAAAGGTAAAATTGGCATTATCTGCCAATAGATTTGATGATTTTTTTTTTTTTTTGGTACTGGGGATTGAACTCAGGTCCTTGTGCTTGCAAGGCAGGCCACCGAACCACTGAGCTAAATCCCCAGCCCTAGATTTGATGATTTGAGTGGAGAAAATAAGGTGGTATCAAGGCGGTATCAAGTCTGTGTTTGAAAAATGTGCTTCACAGTGATGCCATTCACTAAGATAGGAAAACAAGAAAGAGAAAAAAACGATCAATACATGTTCAATCTTGAATTTGTCAACTCTTATTTTGGTTACTTGACCACTCTTTCCCACATCAAACTCCTGTATGTGAAGCCTGAGTTCCTGAGCCATTTCCATGAGCCTTTCTCTTCCTACAGACTCTCTTAAAGAGAACGGGACATCCTTGGGGCCAGGAGTTCTTCCTGAGACTTCTGTCTCCTCACAGGCTCTATTGAGTGCTAAACACAGAGTGAGTTCTCAAAATACCTTGGTAATCAATTGAGTGCTACAATTGGTCATACCCACTATTGAATATGGTTAGTGAAATAGAATAGTTACAGTACAGATAAACAAATATATCAGGAAAGAGTTAAGCCATGTCACAGTTTACCCAACTAGAAAATTGAACTTCATAGGAAATCCATCAGGATATTTAGGTGATGAATATTGATAAATGATTTTGTAGAAGATATAATCCTTTAGTAATCAAAAGACTCATATCCTTTTGAGAGCCTTCAATTTGGGAGCGCCTTGCAAAGCTGTCCAGTTCAGCCTCCAGTTAATGCTGGAACTCCCTCCACAGCATGCCTACAGTGGTCATCTAATTGCTACTTATCTACTCTTAGTGACAGGGAAATCACTGCATCTCAACTCATCCCACACCACCTTCAGCCAGCTCTGATTGAGTGCTCTACCTTATAATTAACCTGGATGTGTCCCCTATAGTGAAATGCTTCATTTATGTATTACTCACTTGCATGCTCAAAAAAAGATAAAGATTATAGCCCTTTCAATTTTTCCATTCTCTAAATCAGCACTGATCAGTTTTCTTCAACTGTTCGTTATACAGTATAGTTTTTCATTCTGTACACATCCTGATCACTCATCTGGTGTGTGCTACTTTGTTTATATTCATCATGTATTCTGGCATCCAGGAATGGGACACATATGCCTCATGTCATCTTGCAAGGACAAAGAACAGCAACATTCCCATCTTGTCCATTTCAGGTATTTTATTCCTGTAAATATGTTATAAAGTGGGCAACTCTTTATCTATGGTTAACTGTAGATATAACTTGAATAAGTATTGACTTTAAAATCTGTATTTTTTACATGTGCTGCTATTCAACTATTTGTAGGAGCCAAGTGAAAACTTCCAAGGTCAATTCAAGTTGATTCTCTTCCAACTTATTTTATCAAGTTTCAGTTAAAACTTAGAGATTATATCTCTCTTCACTGAGGTTCATTTTTCCTTTTTGTCAGGTACATGAAGATTGTTCTTTAGTGATTCTTAGGTCATACAGGTGTTCTCCTTGTAGCTTGCATGGACTGAAAATTCATAGAGTGAAGCCCTAACCACTAATGTGACTGCATTTGGAGATAGAACCTTCTTGGAGGTAATTAAGGGTGAATGAAGTCACAAGAATAGGCTCTGATCCAATAGGATTGCTGTCCTTATAAGAAGAGACACCAGAGAGCTCACTCCCTCTCTGTCATATAAGGACACAGCAAGAAGGAAGCTCCCAGAAAGACAGCCCTCACCTAAAGTAAAATATTCCAGGACCTTGATCTTGGATTTCCAACCCCTGGAATCAACAGAAAATAAATTTCTGTGGTTGAAACTATTCACTCTGTGGTATTTTATCGCAGCAGCCTGAGCAGAATGATATAAAAGCCCCAGCCTAACATACTGCTTGGCATATTATCAAAGCTTAACAGAAGTCTAGCTATATGAATGATATAAACATTGTATAAAATATTTTAAATGAATTTTATAGTGTTGAGGATTGAATCCAGGGCCTCACACATGCTAACCAAGAAATCTACCACTGAGAAATATCTCCGGCTGAGGAAACTGAAAATTACTTTACTTCATAAATATTTCACCTTGACTTTTGGCATTTGCAGTAATATGGAGCCCTCTCACTGGTCATATAGAAGCCAGTTTGCAATCTGGAAATCATGCTCAAAATAACTTACAATCATTCTTCACCTTTGAAGAATAATTTCATTACCTGTAGAATTCTACGTTGATACCTTTTTATTTCAACACTTTAGAAGTTTCACTTCACTTTCTTCTTGGTTGTGTGGTTTCTGACAAGACCTCATTATACTTTTCTATGTAAGGTGTTTTCCCCCTGTCTTCCCTCAAGAGTTCTTCTTTGTATTTGAGTTTTACAGCCGTAATGGGCCTTTGGTTGTAGGTGTAGGCACCTGGAATTTATCTTCCTTGGTGTTCTCTGCACTTTTGTATCTCTGCTTTGACCTGTGTCACCAATTTTGAAATGCTCTTGACCATTGAGTCTTTAAAAAATTGTCCATCCTGTTCTTTCCTCTCTTCCTGTATTCGAAATACATCTGTATTGCCCCTTTGATACATTTCCATACCTTTTGATTATGTTTTTCATTTTTCTCGCTACTATGAAAGTCACAAGATTTTTTTATAGTCACTGTAAGAATGTTTGGAGTTTCTGAAGCAAAAGCTTCCAAAAGTGTGGTGAGTCCTTCTATGACTTGCACTCCCAGGAGTTTTCCACTGTGCAACTAGCCACTCTTAACTTCTAGCAATTTCTTATAATTAGTAGTGACTTAAGTACTCCTACAGTTTATGGCTTACAGCAAGACTTATCCATGTAAAAGACATGTTCATCTGTTGGGTAGCCCTGACATTTCAATACTGAGTCCAAAAATAATCGTATTTCTATGCATTGTCTGTCATGTTTTTCTTGTACAAATTAGAATATTAACTGTTATGCTACTATATGTCACAGATAAAGCAGAATTTCTCACAGTTTTTGTAACAGAAGCTCCCCATATTTTTTAAGAGAAAAAATTTTAAATATTTAATAAGATTTCTATGTTTTTCAATAATCTTGATTTCTTTCTGAATACCTGTTTCTAACTGACATTTCCATTTTGCCCAAATAAATTTCTTTAGCAGGTTTTATAGTACAGATCTGCTTCTGACTAATTTTGTTAGTTTTATTATGCATAGAAGTATTTTTATTTTGCCTTCATTATTGAGGAATGCTTTTACGTAATTTACAGTTTTTGGTTAATGGTTTGCTATTAAGTTTTAGTGCTTTCAGACATTGTTTCACTGTCTTGTAGGCTCCGTTGTTTATGATTAGAAATCCATGGACATTTGAATAGTTTTTCATCTGTACATAATGTATTATTTTTCTCTGGAGGCTTTAAAAACATTTCTCTATAAAAAGCATCCAAATTGGAAAGGAAGAGATAAAACAATTTCTGTTTACAGATTATGTAAACTTTGTACAGAAAATCTTTAAAAATCTACAAAAGCTCTGTTAAGCTAATAAGAAAATTTAGCAAATTTTGAATACAAAATCAACACACAAAAGTCTATAGGACTTCTATATATAATCAATGCACAATATGAAAAGACAACACACCTATTTATAAGAGCATCAAAAAAGAATAAAATACTTTGATATGAATTTAATGAAGTAGGTATAAGATTCATGCACTAAAAAATATAAACCATTATTAAAATAAATTAAAGAAAAGCTAAAGGAACGGAAGATATCTTGTGTTCATGGTTTTGGGGGGACACTATTTTTAAAGACAATAATATTATGCAAGGTGATCTACAAACAAAGCGCAATCTCTGTCAAAATCCCAATGTCCTCTTTTTGCAGGGATAGAAAAATCCATCCGAAAAATCTCAATGGATTCTGAAGAGCCAAAGTAATTCTAATACAGAAGAACAAAGTTAGAGGATTTGAAATCACACGTTGTGATTTCAGAACTTATTTCCATGCTGCTATAATCGAAAGAACATGGTATTATTATAAGGATAGACATACCAAAAAATGGAACCAAATTCAGAGCACAAAACTACTTAAACATTTGTGGTAAACTGATTCCAAATGGGGTACCAAGACCGTTCAATGGGAAAACGAGCCAGTTTTGTTGTTGTTGCTGTTTTTGTATTTTTTTTTTAAATGAGATTCGGACAACTAGATATACACATAGAATAAGTTGGACACTTCCCTTACACTACACACAAAAATTAACTCAAATTTTAAAAAACCTTAGTATGAGTGAAAAACCTAAAACTCTTAGAAAAAAACATAGGGGTAAATATTCATGACCTTTGATTCAACAATAGTCTCTTGACTATGACACAAAAATGTAAACAATGCAAGAAAAACATTGAACTACATCAAAATTAGAAAAGTTTATACATCAAAATGCACCATCAAGAGAGTGAATTGAAGAATGTATTTGCAAATGATATACCTAACAAATCACTTATATCTGGAATGTATAAGCAGCTTTAACTTAACAAAAAAAGAGAATCAACATGATTAAAAATGAAGAAACAATTTGAATAGGCATTTTCCCAAAGATAAGCAAAAGGCCAAGAATCATGTGACAAGATGCTCAAAGCCAACAGTTACTAAGGAAATGCAATTGAAAACTACAGTGAGGTACCACTTCACATGTACTCGGATAGTTATAATAAAAAGAAAGAAAGAAAAAAATCACGAGTGTCATGTCACAAAATCCAGAACTATCACACCCTGCAAGTTGCAGCCAGTTTAGAAAATCATCTCGCTGTTTCTTATACCATATGACCCAGCAATTCTGTTTCTAGTTTTATACACAAGAGAATGAAAGCAAGCTTTAAAATGCAGTTTTATAAATAAATGTTCAGTCAAAAGAAAGCACTGGTCCATGTTACAACATAGATGGAGCTTGAAAACAGTATGTTAGAAATTATAGAAGCCAAACAGAGAATGATACATATTCTAAGGATCTATTCTACGAAATCACTAGAATATGTAGATCTATAGAGACAAAAAGCAAGTAGTGATTGCTAGGGCCTGGCAGTGCACAGCAGTAGACTGTGACTCTTTTATGTAAGATTTCTTTCTGTAGTGATGAAAGGTTCTGGAACTGGATTGGGGTGATGGTTGTACAACATTTTCATTCTACTTAATACCAGTGAATTTTACACTTTTACAGTGGAAAAAAATTAAGTCTGGCATGGTGACACATGCCTCTAATCCCATTTCTCAACTAGCTGAGGCTGGATGAATTCAAGGCCAGCCTGGACTACCCAGAGACACTTTAAACAACAATGACAATGACGACAACAAAATAAAAAGGTATAAAATGGTGATTGTTATGCATGCAAATCAAACAAAGGTATAAAAATGATTTTACATCTTGGCCAGGTGGGATTTTTCCCAGTAATTACTTTAATATCTAAATTAAAAATGGAATATAATTATGTAGTTAACAGAATATATGACAAAAACTACGTAGTCGTCTGGATAAAGCAATATCCAATAACCAATCAAGATAGTGAAGAATGATCTCTCAACAAATCAGGAATACAAGAAAATATCACTGACCCAATAAAGGACTTTAACAAAATTCACAGCTAACATCACAGTCACTGTTGAAAGATGAAATGCTTTTCCCCTGAAATAGGGAACAATGCAAAAAGTCCACTTTTTCTCACTTATATTCAACAATATATTAAAAATTGCCAAGAGTAAAATGGGGACATTACAAAGAAAGAGAGGGAAGAAAGGAGTTAAATAGAATGGGAGAGAAGAAAATGAGAGTAACATCGAGGGGATGAAGTGATAGAAACATGCATTGAAAATTGCAAAACTTTGCTGATAATCAAAATTAAATTGGGGCAAAATCTGACCTGCCAACAAATCTGTAATTGGAACCAAGCCATGAGCATTTGTTCATGTATTATTTATAAAACGCAGAAAATAAGAATTTGTGACAGACTGTATGACCTGTAGAATCAAAACTACCTACTCTCTGGTTCTTTTCAGAAATTAAATTGCAAAAACTAATCTCAATTATGGAAGAGACATTTCATTTATAGATTGAAAAATTTGATAGGTCAAGATGGCAATTCCACCTTAATTGTTATTTACATTTGATGTAATCTATTAAGTTCCTAAGAGGCTCTTTCATAGAAAATGGCCCACTGATGTTCATGTAAAGGAAAGCTATTGATTTTTTTGTGTTGGCCTTGTATCTAGCTATGCTACTGAACTTTGTTAAATCTAGAAGACTTTTGGTGGAGTTCTTGGGGTCTGCTAGAGTATCATGTTGTCTGCAAGTAATGACAATATCACATCATCATTTCCTATCTTTATTCCTTTTATTTCTTTCATTTGTCTAACTGCTGCGGCTAATGTGTCTAAGACTATATCAAACAGGAGTGGTGATAGTGGGCATGCTTGTCTTGTTCCTGATTTTAACATGAAGGTTTTCAATTTTTGACCATTTAGTATGATGTTGGCTGTTAATTTTTCATAGATGCTTTGTTATCAGGTTGAGATAGAGACAGTCTATTCCAATTTTCTGTTGGTTTTGCTTTTTAATCATGAATGTGTGTTGGATTTTGTCAAATGGTTTTTCCACATCTATTGACGTGATCATATGGATGTTCTCCTTGGCTCTGTTAATATAGTGTATTACATTTATTGATTTACATATGTTGAACCACCCCTGCATCCCTGGGATGAATCCCACTTTGTCAGGGTGTATGATCTTCTTGGTGATCTTCTGCATTCTGTTTGCCAGTATCCAATTGAGGATTTTTGCATCTATGTTCATTAGGGAGATTGGCCTATAGTTCTCTTTTTTCAGTTGGGTCTTTCTCTGCTTTTGGGATCAAGGTGATGCTTGCTTCGAGGAATGAATTTGAGAGTATTGTTTCCCTATCAATTTCACTGAAGAGTTTAAACAGTAGTGGCAATAGTTCCTTTCTAAATGTCTTGCAGAATTCAGCAGTGAAGGTATCAAGACACGAAATTTTCTTAGTTGGTAAGTTTTTAATTGCATTTTCAATTTCATTGATTGATATTTGGTTGTGTAGAATATTTAGGTCTTCTTTTTTCAACTTTGGTAATTCAAATGTATTTAGAAATCTGTCCATTTCTTCTGTGTCTTACATCTTTTATGTGAAATAGGAAGAAAAGGTCCGTAGGGGTAGAGAAAGTGGGAGGGGAGGGGAATGTAAAGAAGGGAAAGCAATAAATATGAAAAAAACAAAGAATGGAAACAGTCTTTATACATAGGGAGGGATGTACAATATGTTGACATTTATTATTGGGAATTTGTACCTTTATATAATCTATCTTGGTTCTTATTTTTCCCCCATTCCCCTGCCCTCCCTTCAAACCCTCAAATCCTCCCTATTTACAAAGATTTTGTTTCCTTTTTTTTTTCTTTTCTCATGTCTACTCCTTTCCTTCTTTTCTTTCCCCTACCCCTCCCACTTTCCCTTCCCTTTGCACCTTTGCTTCCTTTTTCACATCCATTATACATTTTGATTCTTATTTACAGTTTTAGTTTCTCACACCAGAGAGACTATTTGGTAATTACACATGTGTGACCTATTTATTTCACTTAAGAGTATGTCCTCAATGTGCATTCACATAGTTAAAAATGTCTCTAATTTCTCATTCTTTATGGCCGAATATACTGCATTTTATATTTTTAAAAAGCTCACACATTTTCTTTATCCAGTCTCCAGTTGATGGGCAATTAGGCTGTTTCTAAGTTTTAGCTACTACAAAACGTAGCACTATAAACATGGGTGTACATAAATAGCTGTAGTTCAGATTCTTTTGATTCTTTTGGCAAAATATCCAGCATGAGAATAGCTAGGTCAAATGGAACCTCTAATTATAGTTTTTTAATGTTTCTCCATACTGATTTCCTTAGTGGTTGCACCAGTCTACATTCCTACCAGCAGCGGAGAAGGGTTCCTTTTTTCCCCACTGCCCTGCCAGCATTGGTTTTTGGTTGATATCATGATAGCAGCCATTCTTTGTGGAATGAGGTGGAATCTCAGTGTTTGCATCTGCATCTCTCTAATGACCAGTGATGTTGAAGATTTTTTCACGTGCATATTTTCTACTTTTACTTCTTTGTCTGAGAATATATAAAGAACTTTTAAAAAACCAGACCTTCCAAATTTCAAGACCCATTCCATACCTATTTTGATAAAGAACAAAGTAGGAGTACTTACACTACTCAGCCATAGTAATCAAGATTATGTTACTGGCACAAGGAGAGTTATACAGAACAATGAGAGCAAATTGAATATCCAGGAACAAATTTCTATAGTTACCATTTCAACAAGCATTTGAAGATAATTTGATGAAGAAAATTAGAATCTTTTCTACAAGTGATCCTGAGACAATTATATACCCAAATGCTAACAAAACAAAAACAAAAGTTAACCCAAAAATGTGTGCACTTACCTCATTTTATGAACAAAAATTAACTCAAATTGTGCATTAGACCTTCAATTAAAGAGCTAAAACTACAAAATTCTTTACACTGGAAAAAAATTGTAAGAGGAAAAAACGTTGTATTTTTAGTTTACAAAAAAGATTTCTTAGCTGCAATGACAAATGCACGTGTAACTGAAAAATAGTTTATGAATTTCTTTTTCATCAAAAGGAACACCATTTGAACATTAAAACACAACATTAAGAAAATGAAAACACAAAGCTAGTCTGGAGGAAAATATTTGGGTATTATATATCCACTAAAGCATTTTTATCCAGACTTTATGGAGAACTATTATAATTCAATAATAAGAAAATAAATAACAATTAAAGATGTGACTATTTAAATATTTTCACTAAAAGTAAATAAATGTTTAATACATGCATTAAAAATGCTCAATATAATTTATAATTATGTTTTACAAAAGAGTGTAGGTAAAAAAGGGAAGGTGAGCATAATCAATGCATGTTATATGCATATATGAAAATACCATAGTGAAACACATTGCTTTTTGCAATTTATGATGTAATAATTTCATAATATAGTAAGATAGTGTAGGTTATCAATACACTGGAACAGTTTGAACTATTGCTATGTGCTATAATCTGCGTGAATCTCAATAACATGCTAAATCAAAGAAGATAACAGCCAAACAAACATGATTTCATTCATATGAAACATCTAGGAAAAAAGTCAGTTTTGTACTTACACAACTATTGAGTGGCTGTTTAGGCCTTTTTTGTAGGAGGTAGGATTAACTATAAACAGACACAAGTAAACATGTTAGGGGAGTGAAAATGTTATAAAACTGGCCTATGGCAATGAAGGCATAAATCTATAAATCTAATAAAATAATTGAATTATTACAACGTGTGGATTTTATGGTATGTAAACCAAGTGTCAGTAAAACTGTGAAAAGAAAAATAATGAGAGGATATTATAGATCATTTTATGCCAGCAAATTTGGCAGAGCTCTTTAAAACAGAACTTACATAAAATGACTAGAGATGAACTTGAAATAAGGAAATGTGAGTACCCTCAAATCTATTTTTACATACTGAATTATCATAAACTTTTCTATTGAGAAACATCAGGCCCAGATGTTTTCATTAAAGAATTTTATTTTATTGTTTATTAGTGCATATATACATTCCTTGATACATGTACATAACACATTTTAATTCCTCTTCTCATCCTCTTCCTTGCTCTCTTTCTCTCTTCTTATTTGTGAAAGACCAATCTCCCTACTTCTTATTATCAATCTTTTATTTTACTTTTTATTTATATTTGGGTTTCTCACATAGGAAAGATCCTAGAAGGTATCCATCCATCTCCCTTTATGTGGCCAGCATAACTAATGCTTAAACCTGCAAAGACATTACAAATAAGCGAAAATAACAGATAAATAGCTCTCTTGAATATACATACAATTCTTTATCAAAATACTAACGAATCAAATCCAGCAAAAAGGAAGGATAATATGTCATGAAAAGCATGGTTTATCCCAAGAATGTCAGGTTCATTTAACATTTGCAAATAAAACATTTATTCATTACATCAAAAGAACAAAGGAGAAAAATAATTTCTATGACTACAGAAAGATATTTGATAAAATTCAGTCATAATTCATTATAAATAGGAATAGAATGGAACTTCCTTAATTTGATGAAGGGTATGTGTGAAGAACTTACAGCTGACAGCGTATTTATTGGTGAAATTTGAATAATTTACCCTGCTATTGCAAACAGGTAAGCATGTCTATTTAACTACTTCACAATTACTATTTAATGCTGTCTCAGAGGCCCTAGCTATTGTAATCAGGCAAGATAAAATATGCAGGGCATAAAGCTTTGGAAAATGCAAAGCTGTCTCAATTTGCATAAGATATAATTATTTACTTAAAAATCCTAAGGTAGCTATTAAATATCTCCTAGAATTAATAGGGTAATTTAACAATGTTTCAGAACACAAAGATATTACAAAAATTGTATTTTTTGATTAAACTATTTTAAGATCACAGCAGATTTGCATGAGTGTGTAAGAAAGAAAATCGCAAGATATAATCTACTCTTTATTCACCTTTCCAAATGATAACATCTTTCAATGCTGTATAACAATAATAAAACCTGGATACTTATATTGATGCAAAACAGTTTCATTCCCATTGAAGACCCTTCTCATTGTCCTTGTATCACCGTATTCACTTTTGGCTCTCACCCTGTTCTTACTCCCTGGCAACTACTGACTGTCCTCCATGTCCATATTTCTCTCATTTCAATAGTATTACATGAATGGAATCATACAATATAATACTTTTGTGACTGACATTTTCACTCCCATAATTCCCTGGATATTTGTCCAAGTCATCACATGTAGCTATAGTTAGTTCATTGTATTGCTGAGCCTCGCATTTCATGGAGCGCCACTGATTGTTATTCCTGAATCTAGTAAAGAACATGTTGGTTATTTCCATTCTTTGCCTATTATAAGTAAAGCTGCTATAATTATATTTAGGTTTTTGTGTGAACTTTTTGTGTTAACTGATTACTTCCTTGGAATAAAGGCCAGGACTCTAATCCCTCTTAGCACGGTAGTTGCATGTTTAGCTCTAGAGGAAAATGCCTGTTTGCCAGAGTTGCTACATTTCCTCTACCAATGAATCAGTGATAAGATTTCTCCCTACTCTCCTAAGAAGTTAGTGTTGTCACTGTTTTTAGATGTTTTTAGGTGTAGTGTTATTTCACTGTGCTTAAATTTGTATTGCTGTAATGGTTAGTGGTATTCAAAATCCTGTCTTGTATTCATTTAATATTTTTGTATACTTTTTGATGAAATATCTGCTTATGTCTTTTGTATACATTATAATTTTATTTATTTTATTTCCATTAAAATCTTTGGGTCGATGTGAGATAATGAAAAGATGAAAACAAAGTGTTTGTAGATGGGGGGGAGGTGGGGTGAAGGGAGGGCAGGGACAAGGGGAAAAAATGAGAACCAAGACTTGTCATGTAGAGGTACAAGATCCCAACAATGAATGTAACTGTGCTGTATCCCTAAAATGTACCAATAAACTCAATTAAAGCTGAAAAAAAAACTTTGGGTCATAATTCTTTGCAAACAGCTTCATTCTGTCTGTAATTTGTTTTCTATCCCCTTAATAGTGACTTTTTGCTGAGCACAATTTTTAAGATTTGATGATGTCCAAAGTATCAGTGTTTTTTTTATGGCACATACTTTTGATGTCATGTCTTCAAATGATTAGCGTAACATTGGATCTTGAGGATTTTTCTCTGAGACTTTTTCCTAAAAGTTTCATTAGTTTTAAATTTAATGTTTACATCCGTAATTCATTTTCAGTTAATTATTGTATAAGATCTGAGGTTCAGGTTAAGGTTCACTTGCATAGCTATGGATGTCTAGTCCCACACATGATTTGTTGAATAAGCTATCCTTTCTTCCATTAAGTAACCTTTATGCCTTTCTCAAAAATCAGTTGGCATATACCTCATCTTCGACAAAGGAGCCAAACACCCTCACTGGAGGAAAGATATTCTCTTTGATAAATGGTACTGGAAAAAATGTTTTGTTTTTTTTTAATGGTGTCAGGGATCAAACTTGGGCCCTTGCACTTGCGATGCAGGTGGTGGAACTGCTGAGCCAAATCCCTGGCCACAAAAACTGGGATTTAAATTACCAAAGATTAAAACTAGACCTGTATCACTCACCATGCACTAAATGAAAACAAAAATGGATTAAAGATCTAAATATTACAGCAAAAACACTAAACTGGCTGGAAGAGAGGTTAGGTAGAATTCTTGAAGATATTGGTGTAGGAAAAGATTTTATGAACAAAACCTCAGCCATATGTGAACTAGCACAAACAATCAACAAGTGGGATGTCTTCTTATTAAAAAGTTTCTGCACAACAAGAGAAACAAGCAACAGTGTGAAGGGGCAATTCACAATGTGGGAAAAACATTTCACCAGCTCTTCCTCAGACAAAGGTGTACTATCTAGAATATATAAAGAACTTAAAAAAAATCAGAACCCCAAATTTAAAGACCCAATCCAAAAATGGGCATCTGAAATAAACAGAAATTTATCAGACAAAGAAGTAGAAATAGCAAATAAAAATATAAAAATGTGCAACATTACTGGTCTTTCGAGATGAAAATGAAAACAATGAGATTCCACCTTGCTCTAGAAAGAATGGCTGCTATCATGTAATCAACCAATGACAAATTCTGGTGGGGCTGTGGGAAAGAGGAACCCACTGCTGGTGGGACTATAAAATGGTGAAACCACTGTGGAAATAAGTATGAAGATACCCTAAAGAACTAGGATTGGAGGTCCCATTTGAACCAGCTATCTCTCTGCTGGGCATCTTCCCCAAAGAATTAAAAGAATCATACCACAGTGATATGTGTGCACCCATATTCATAGCAGTATAATTCGTGAGAGGTGAAACGTGGAAGCCCAGTTGCCCATCAGCAGAAGACTGGAAAAAGAAAATGTTTGTTTGTTTTAAATAAAATGGAGTGCTACTCAGCCATAAAGAATGAGAAACTAGAGACATTTGTAGCTAAATGGATGCACATTGAGGTGACACTCTTAAGTGAAATAAATAGGACAAATGCAAATACTGAACAGTTTAGTGTGAGAAACTGAAAGTGTAAATAAGGACTAAAAGGTATACTAGATAATGTGAAATAGGAATAACAGATACAAAAGGGAAGGGGAAGTGAGAGGGGTAAGGGAAAAGAAAGAAGGCAATAGAATTAATTTGAGAAAAAGAAAAAAATGGAAATAAAGTCTTTGCAGATATGGAGGGGTGGAGGGGTTGAAGGGAGGGCAGGGGTATGGGGTGAAATAAGAACCAAGATGCAATATGCAAATTTCCAACTATCAATGTTATTGTATTGTATACCTTCTTATACACAAATAACAGACTCACTGAGAGAGAAATAAGGGCAAAAATTCCTTTTACAATAGCATCCCAAAAAATGAAGTATCTAGGAATCAATCTAACAAAAGAAGCAAAAGATCTCTACACTAAGCACTCTGAAAAAAGAAATTGAAAGGGATATAAGAAAATGGAAAAGATATCCCCTGCTCCTGGGTAGGAAGAATCAACATAGTGAAAATGGCCATACTACCAAAACTGCTATACCGATTCAATGCAATGCCAATTGAAATTCCAAGACAAAATAATCCAAAACTTCATTTGGAACCATAAGAGACCTAGAATAGCAAAAGCCATACTAGGCAACAGACATATGGCAGTGGGTATAGCAACTCCCAATTTGAAACTATACTACAAAGTCACTGTGATAAAAACAGCATGGTACTGGCAAAGAAACTGACCTGAGGATCAGTGGAACAGATTGGAAGACACAAAAACAAATCCCGATGTACTCAGCTAACTCATCTTTGACAAAGGAGCTGACCCTCCTCAATGAAGGAAAGATAGCCTCTTTAATAAATGGTGTTGGAAAAACTGGATTTCAACCTGCCGCAGATTAAAACTGGACCCTTATCTTTCACCATGCACCAAATTAAAATCCAAGTGGATTAAAGATCTAAATATTAAAACAGAAACACTAAACTTGCTGGAAGGCAAGTTAGGCAGAACTCTGGAAGACATTGGCATAGGAAAAGACTTTATGAACAAATCCTCAGTAGCATCAGAACTAGCAGAAAGAATCAACAACCGGGATCTCCCCTTATTAAAAAGCTTCTGTACTGCAAAAGAAACCATCAGCAGAACTAAGAGACAACCTACAATGTGGGAAAAAATTTTTACCAGCTGCTCCTCAGACAAAGGACTATTATCTAGAATGTATAAAGAACTCAAAACAATCAGACTCCCCAAATATAAAGACCCGATTCAAAAATGGGCATCCTAAATGAACAGACATTTCTCAGACAAAGAAGTAAAAGCAGCAAGTAAATATATGAAAAAATGCTCCACATCTCTGGTCATTTGAGAGATGCAGATGAAAGCAACACTGAGATTCCACCTCACCCCACAAAGAATGGCTGCTATCAAGAAATCACACAATAACAAATGTTGGCGGGGTTGTGGGGAGAAAGGATTCCTTCTCCAGGGCTTGTGGGTGTGCAGACTGGTGATACCACTATAGAAATCAATATGGAGATACCTCAAGAGCTGGGACTGGAGATTCCATTTGACCCAGCCATCCCTCGGCTGAGTATCTTTCCAAAAGCACCCATGTTTATAGCGGCACAGTTTGTAATAGCTAAAACTTTGAAAAAGCCCATTTGCCCATCAGCTGGTGACTGGATAAAGAAGATGTGGTTTTTCTATAAAATGGAATATTAACCATAAAGAATGAGAAAATAGATTCATTTGTAGGAAAATGGATATACATTGAAGATATACTCCTACATGAAATAAATAAGTCACACATGGTCTGAATAAACTGTAATAATACATAAGATACTAATGAGATTACTGACATTGTGAAATGGGAAGAAAGGGGCTAAAGGCATAGGGAAGGTGGGAATAAAATGGAATATTAACCATAAAGAATGAGAAAATAGATTCATTTGTAGGAAAATGGATATACATTGAAGATATACTCCTACATGAAATAAATAAGTCACACATGGTCTGAATAAACTGTAATAATACATAAGATACTAATGAGATTACTGACATTGTGAAATGGGAAGAAAGGGGCTAAAGGCATAGGGAAGGTGGGATGGGTAGGGGAAGGGTAATATAAGAATGTACAAATAAACTCAATTAAAGCTGGAAAAAAAAAACAGTTGCCATGCATGGTGGCATATTTCTCAATTCTGAATTTGTTATATCATTGTTACAGGATAGATTATTTCTGTATAATATAAGCTGCATTTTTAGCTAATGCCAGAAAAAGCCTTTGGAAAATTAAAATGAAAATTAACTCTATTTAAAATAGCCTCAAAATAATGAAATATTTTGGAATAGGTTTAACAGAACTTTTCAAGGCCTCTACATTAAAATTATAAAATTCTTCAGAAAAAAATAAATGTTAAGAAATGTTCAATGTTTAGAAGACTGAAAAGGATTTCTCCCAAATTTATCTGTAAGTTCAACATAATCACAATCAAAATATCAGTTGATTTTGATACAGAGATTGACAAATTGATTATAAGTTACTGTGACAAACTGAAATCAACATGGAAAAAGAACATGATTGAAAATTATACATCACTTTATGTAAGGCATTAATAGTAAGGTCAAGACAGTATGATACTCATCTAAGTAATGGAAGATTATCATTAGAATAGAATGATCCTGAAACAAACCCAAACTTATATACTTATGTGGTATTTTACGAAGGTGCTAAATTAATCCTGTTGGAAAAGGAAATATTTAAAAAAAATTTTTACCTTGATTTGCTTTTAACAGATGGGTCTGTAATAACTATATACAGAGGCAGAAAAATATCAATCTTAAACTTTTTATGCCAGTTTATATAAACATGTCCATGAAAAAAGAATAAATCTCAAATGTTTTGTCACAGCATAAACAAAAATTAATTCTAGATTAATTAGCCTTAAACATATGGGCAAAATTAGTAAAATCTGAAATTGCTGCTTGTAAAAAGACAACAGTAGAAATAGAAAATTCATGTACTGGGAGAAAATATTTGTAAAATAAGTATCTGACTAAAGCAGCTATTCAGGATATAACAAAAACTTTTATATCTTAGCAATGAAAAGATACAAAATGTAAAATGTGTAAAAGTTGCACAGCCAGTTTGAGAATCAATTTGGAAGATAATTAGTTCAACCCAAGTGAATAAAAAAATTTTATGCACACAAATAACTTCCTAAGGATTAAAGTGGTCTTTTTCTTCTTTCTTCAAATTGCAAACAACCTAGATATCATTAAAAAATTAATAGAGGAGGAAACTGAAGTGCCATGAATATCTCCAGGCAATCAAAAGAGATAAATGATTGACTTAGGCAATGACATGGAGGTGTCATGATTTAATTTTGCTAAGTGAAAGCATCATAACCACAAATGTTACATATTGTATGAATCCATTTGTATGATATTCTAGAAAAAGAAAAACTATAGAGACAGAAACCTGATCCGCAGTTTCCAGGAGTTGGAAGAGGGGCAGGAATTGATGACAAAGGGACCATATAAGGGAATTCTCAGTGTAATGGAGATGTTCTGTATGGTACTGTAGTTGTGAATACGAGGCTATGCACTTGTCAAACCCATAGTACTGTACATCAAGAAGAGTTCCTTACTGTAGGCATACGTTTTTAAATTTAGGGTGTCTAGGGAACCCCAGATAGAAGAAAGGTTATGGCAAATGTATTATAAATATGACATAACTTTATTGCAGTGGATTGTTAGAAAACCAGCTGACTTAATAACTATAGAAAATTGGTTTGTCACGATACAGTATTAAAGAGGAAAGCAAAAAATAACAGTATACAAACACTGTTCTCTAGATAACTATGTTTCTTACAAGGGTACAGTTTAACAATTCATACATATACACTTAGGCTGATTAAAAACAGTGTATTATAAATGATAAGAGCCAGTTTTCTCTGCCAAAGAAAGAATTAACAAACGATGAGGATGTATCAGTTTTCTATCATTGCCACAACAAATTACCACAAACTTTGTGGGTTAAAAATAGTGCAAATTTAATATCTTATAGTTTTGTCAGTAGAATTCTAACATGGGTCTCAATGGGGTAAAATTAAGGTGTTTTTTGTTTTTGTTTTTTGTTTTTTGGTTTTTTTTTTTTTTTTTTTTTTTT
>NW_022900951.1:107490558-107556306 GCF_012274545.1 Fukomys damarensis
TTTTTTTGGCGGTGTGTTCCTTTCTGGCTGAGATAAGATAATATGTTTCCTTTTCTTCTTCCTGTTTCTGAAGGCTACTCATATCCTTTGGCTCCTGGTGCCCTTACTTCATCAAAAAACAGCAATATTTTATTTCTTTGTGGCTTTCTTGCATAGTCACATCTCTCTCCTACTCTCTCTTTCATCTCCCTCATAGGGCTTTAAAGACTCTTGTGCTACAATAGGTCCACACAGATAAACCAGGATAGTCTTCAAGTTTTATGATCACTTGATTGGAAATTATAATTCCATCTACAAACTTAATTCCCTTTTGCCGTGTATGGTAATTTCTTTCAGAAATTAGGACATGAACATCTTTTGGGGTGGGGCATCACTCTGCCTACTACAGGAGGAATAATATGAAATAAGCCCTATAGTGCTGGACTGGAATCAGAAGCATCAGTGTAAACTGGTGTTTACCTTAACATTTACACAGGTTGATACAGGATAAAATAGAGATATGCATATATATATTTCCTGGCTCTCTCCACTAATAGGACCTAAAATCAGTAATACTTCAGTACCAAAAATCACACCTATGTCTAGATCTTTGTTCCTAACTATTATTCTCTGATTGAAACAGGTAGGAAACCAAGTAATGTTTGATTCTAAGTTTAGGGCAGGAAATATATAAGACAAATCTAAATTATCTTGTAGTGATAGACAATGTGTTTACAAAAACAGCCATGAGAATACAGTCATGTCCAAAGAATAGAGAGCCTGACTTGGAAGAACCCTTAATGGCTGGAGAAATTGGAGCAACGAACTAAATAAAGGTAGTATTGCAACTTTAGCCAAAGAGTAAGTCCATACTGATATAAGTAAATAATTGAATAAATAAATGGAGAAAAGAGAATGACTCTTCTCTACAGAAGAATTCTAATTACTAAGCATTAAAGAAACAAGGGAACAAGATAATCACCCTTGAGATAGCAAAGTAATGTCTGCAAGCATGATCCACTGATATGTGTTAAAATTATTGAATGAAACTGAATAGAGAAATGGCATATTTTCATCTCCTCCAAATATGATGAATTGTGGTATTTTAATATGTGTTCAAAGATTATTTGGTACTTCTCCCTCTGGTAAGTGAAGTTTCATTCTTCTTGATTTAAGTGTGAGACAGGCTTAAAGATTTGCTTCTACTGGAAAGAGTACGAACAGTTACCAACTATATGGAGTATATGCACTGAGTGTGTATGTTACCTGGAAAAATTACTTCATATTGAAGGAAACCCAAAAGACATCATCTTGACCAAATGACCAAGGTTAACATCACCACTGATAAATCCCGTGTCCCTGATATGATAGACTGAGAAGGGTACTTTGCCTCTGTGGTACTTTTCTACTTGATTCCAGTCTAATATTGACAAAACATCAGACAAAGCCAAATTGAGGGACATTTTACAATACTGCAAAGCATCAAGGTGATAAAAAAAGGAAGTCTAAGGAACTGCCACAGGTAGGAGGAGACTAAGGTACAATGACAAGTAAATACAATGTGGCATCGTGGGTCTTATACTGGTACAAACGAAATCAGTAGAAAACTTGAGGGAGTCCTAACTATTTAGAGTTTCGTCAATGGTAATCTGCCAATGTTAATTTTTTTGATAAATGTAGGTATCACGGTTATATAACAATGCTAATATTAGGAGAAACTGGATGAAATTACACAGAAATACTCTATATCATTCTTGCAACTCTTCCAGAAATCTAAATTTATTTCAAAATATTTTAAAGGAGCACAAGGTTGAAACAAGTATTTCACAAGAGCAAATATATAAATGCCAATACATATGAATAAAGTGCTCAGTATCATTTGTCATCAGAGGAAAGCAAATTAAAACCACAAGGAGACTTCAATATACATTTATCTCAACAGGTAATATTCAGAAAATTGTCAATGTCAAATATGGGCAAGGAAATGAATTAACTAGAATTTTCCTACTTTGGATGGAAGTGTACAATGGTACAATTTTTTAATGTTTCAGCAATTTTTTCTAAAATGGAATTATCCTATAACCAAGCAAATGCCCTTCTACATAGTCAATCTAAGTGAAAACCTGCCTACATAAAAATTTGCTCGTGAACATTCACACAGATTTCATCATAATAGCAAAAACTGACAACAGCCTAGAAATCTGTCAATATGAGAATGGATGAGCAAACTTTGATGTATTCATAAAAGAGAATACTATTCACAGTAATATGTATGCAACTACTCTGGAGCATGGAATAAAGTGGATGAATCTGAAGAAATTATTTTGTGTGAACGAAGCATTGTATAAAAATGCTTAATCTCTTATTAAGTTTCAGAATGGATAATATTGCTCTACTGTGGGAAAAAATCAGAAAAAAGTTTGCCTCTTGGGAGTTTGGGGCAAGGATCAACTGGGTTGGGAAACAAGAGCTGTCTGGGATGATGGTGGCATTTTATATTTTGAAAGGTATTTAAGATATAAAAATATGCATTTGTCAAAACTCTACAAATGTGGATTTATGTCCTTTGCATTTCATTGTATGTAAATTTTACATGAAAAACTATAAATTCTCAACCCTAGCTAAAGTTAAAATTTCTGAGGGATTTGGGAAATGTATATTGATATTTGCAATTCACTTTGAAATGCATGAACAAGTAAGATGGGTTGATGGATACAAAGAGAAATGGTTTAACTGATATATATGTAATTGGAAAATTTTAGTTTTATATTTACCAGTATTCACTTAAAATATTCTTACTTTTTCTCTGAAAATTATGAAGATGTTTATAAAAAGTTTTGGAAATAGTACATTTATTAAATGGTCAATTTCCATTGAATAATATCAAAGGAATATCAAAGAAGTAATGCTCAATACCATTTTCAGGGATTATATTTTGAGCAAATTAATATCAAAACAAATTTAAAAATTGGCACTTAAAAACTGATCAAGAGAGAAGCGAGAGAACATATAAGCCATGAAATTTTAATTACCTGGATATCAAAAGTTTGGTGGCTTAGTGTCCAGAGATTTGAAGGTATCAGAAACTCAAACAGTAGCCCAGACTTTAAGGTTATTAGGCAATGATCGATTGTGACCAAATATCACTAAGCGTAGGCCAGTTGACCTATCTTAAGAAAGAACTGAAACATTAAATGGGAAGAATCAGTGGCATAGTGCTGAGTGGCAGCACATATTCAAGAGATCAAAGCAGGACCAGAGTGGCACACAAGACAGCGAAGGCCATGCTTCCTTGTTATCATTATCAGGATCTCAGCAGTATGTCTCTCTGACCCTTGTAAGAAAGTCACCAGAGACATTTCAAAGACAGGAAAATCCAACTAATGGAGATTCCCACATCCTAGGAAAATAATTTCCTGATACTAGTTGACTAGTCTGCCTTTTCCTTACTGGGCTTGCTTCCATTTGTATCCAATCTATGCCCTGTTGTCTGCCTGACACCCCCCCCCCACACACACTCATTTAAAAAAAAATAAAGGAAGATTTGTTTCATGTAGAGGTACAAGATCCCAATAATGAATGTAACTGTACTATATACCTAAAATGTACCAATAAAATCAATTTTAAAAAGGAAGATTTGTTTCATGTAGAGGTACAAGATCCCAATAATGAATGTAACTGTACTATATACCTAAAATGTACCAATAAAATCAATTTTAAAAAGGAAGATTTGTTACTTATGCACATGACCTATAGCATATATTTCATATGCAGCTAAAGACAAATCCTCTTCACTCAATGTGGCCAGACACCCATTCTGGAGTACTAATTCTCAAAAAGGAAAGCTCTGTACATGGGGATGTGTTTGGGTAATTATGAGAGCATTTTTGTGTTTGAGTAATTATGAGAGCATTATAGATGCCGTAGTGCTTAGGCGGTGCTGTTGACATTTAGTGGATGGGGACTTATGATGCTATTTGTCCTGAAATGCACAGAATGTCACAGAACTAAGAGTTGTCCTATATCCCACATAGCTTTCAAATATTCTGATGAGGCATATGATACAGATGATCACAACTGTTTATATGAATCTTGTCTTATTTTAACAGCATTTCTATTCCACTATTTTCTTGCATCCCTGACTTTTATGATTTCCTTTCTTATACATAATGACTCTCAATCCTCTGAAATATAAACTTATTTATTGCAAGTTGGTACAATCATGTATTTCATTATGATGTCTGATGTAGCCATGCCCTTGCATTGATACATTGAAATACATATCACTTTATTGAAATTACTGTCCTTTTATTCCTCATTTATATTTGTCAGGTCATTGTATTGATTTTTAAAAATTATGTATGCAGGCAGGTCATATTATCTATGAACTTCATTTCAGGATAGGGAAGGGGGAGTCAGAAGATATTTGTTATTAAGAGGGAATATTGGTTCTCATAAGAACGAGAAATACTGATCTAGAGCTAAGAATGAATGGTGAATATGGATAATGTAATGACGAGGTTTTTAAAAGCACAGCTCATTATTCCCCTAGTGAGAGAAGCAAATCTCTAGTGGGAGTGAACAGCATACAGAAACAGAAAATTTCTGCCTGAGAGGAAGCATGATTGGTGGGTGTCAAGCCCTTTTCATCATCATGTCAATTTATTGCCACGATGATCCAGTAAGATCGATTTTATTATTATCCCCATTTTTGAGATGACCTAACAAGTTCTCTCAGTTGGTGAGCGGTAGAGCCTAGAACAGAACTTAGGTCTCTCTCATACCACAGCCAAGTACTTTCTCTTATCCTGTTCAGCCTCTCTAGAAGAATGCTGGAAAAAAAAGTGCCAGACATCGCTGTTCCTCTACAGAGGAGTCTGCCTTTGAGGATTAATGAAGAGGATCTTCAGCATTTGAAGAGTGCTTCAAGCTGGGCTGAGGAATCACAAAAAAATAAAATCAGAGTCTCTTACCTTCGAGGCAATCTAGTTCATTAGATTAGATTTCTAATCCAATTGGACATGGAGGATATATAATCAGTGCAAGGTTAATTTAGAGGAAGAAGAGACAATGGTAGTAGTTGAAAGAATATCAAAGATAATTTATGTGTGTGCCTGTGTTTCCACTGTATCCCATCTATATCTGAAGGAAGCATCAGCAAGGATTTACTGATTGCCCATTATGTGCATGGCAAAAATTCCAAGAAGAAACTGAAGACAGTGAAATACTGGGAGAGGTAATCAGTCTTTGGGGAGGCCCGAGAGAAGGGACCAAATCACAGATGAAAGGCATACCTATTTATCAGAGGTCAGAGGCCCACAGAAAAGGAGACTGCAACATGAAAAAAGTGGAATCCAGACTAGAGAGGCACCAACCAGACAAACTGTGCAAAGGCCAGCAGGAGATCATCCTTACCCACTGAGCAAGAGTCAAGAGAGGAGGGAGTAAACTGAGAGGCCAAGGAGATTAGAAAAGGTTTGGAACATGCTGTGGACATGAATACAGCCAACGAATCAGCAATAAATGCATAAAAGACTGTGGAGCTGCCTGCAGGCTCCGGTGAAGTTAAGCTGCCGAGATTTATGCATTTGTTGATTATTCACTTTTTGCACTACGCATAGTAAATATTCAACCCCAGGCAGCCACCTCTACATCTTCCCTACTCTCGGCCCCCCAGCCAATGTTCTGTCCCATTTATTCCTAAGTTGTGAGCAATCTGGGCAGCAAATTATAAAGACAGAGCACACACACACATAGGGTTTGATGTTATAATCAAAATTTACAGCAAAATTAATCTGACACATATTTAATGATATGCATAATTGTTATTGTGCTGGGTGGCAATTAGGCATACATTGTAAACAGTTCATATAAATGCCTGTGATTAGAATTACTTCCAAACAGTTAAACCAAATTCTTACTGTGTTTCCTGAGTTTGTCAGCCTTTGTATATTTTTCATCTATATCCACATCAGCAGGTGCAGTTGCTGAGTTGGTGTCAATCATTTCCTTCATCAACCACTTGTTATTGCTGCGGGGCAAAATCTAGGGTCTCTGTCCGACAACTATCTCTGTCTGCTACTCAAAAGGCCCTCTCTTCTGAAGTACCCAGTAAGAGTCAGCTGTCTCATGCTGTCCTCAGCCAACGTCAGAGAGGGCTCCCTGTGCCCTCCAGAGGAATCTCAGGTGCGGCCAAAGGGTTAGTTCTTGGCTAGTGGTGGCAACACAGGGAAGGAAAGGGGATCTGAGTCTCAGTATCTAGAGTTCTGTAGGCAAGTGGAACACAGAGTGAGAGAATGGTTGAATTCTTTATGCACACACCCTCCTCCTGCCCCTGATGCCATGAACTGACTAATGTGATCATCTTGACATGTGTCCTTAAGGAAATAGATTCTCACTATAAAGGAAATCCTGCCCCAGCCTTACCCTCAAAAATCCCTCTCCTATTCAACGATCCTATTGTCTGAAATACCTTTAAAATTCAGACATGGGTTGCTTTTCTTTTGTCATTAAAAATAAATGGTTTGAATATCCCAAGGAAGCTGGCCTACCCATGGGACTCCATATCAGTAGACTGAAGTGGAGAAACGGATAGATAGGCCTAGGCAGTGAAATTTTGGTACATACCTTCTCTGAACCTCAATTTCCTTGTTGGTAAAATGGTGATAGTAATAGTGTCTATCTCACATGGCTTTTATGAGGATTTCATGGGATCGCATACAGGAAATATTGGAACATGGTAAAATTTCATTTACTGTTAGATGCACTTGTCATTTTTGTGGCTATTGCTACTTTTAGCCATAGTCCTGGCTTCTCATCCCTGCAACAGTCCCTCTGTGTGTTTACTCCTGTAGGAAACAGGAAGGCAGGAAATGAATGTATGAAATGCTAGTGGTGAAGTCTAGATGCTGAAGCTACAGATGACCTTAAATCAAACAGAAAAGCACAGATGGCTCAGACCCTCTTCTCTATTCCGTATTTGTTAGAGGAAGGCTGTTGCTAACCTGGAACACGGCAAAGCTTGACATTTAAAGGAGACCAAAATAAGTCCAAGTGAAAATTATTATTACAAACATTCACTTCATCATCAAACAAAACAATGTATTCACTGAACATTCAGTGCACTGCCCTGGAGAGATAAGGGGTACAGGTGAGATATCTTAAAGGGGGAGAAAGGACATGTGAGTTAACATGTACAACAGGTATGATGAGGCTACTAATGGTCAGTATGGTGGTGACAGCAGGATGCAGGAAGTATGCACTGAATATATAAATATAATAAATCATACAACAAATTAAAAATCCAGTGTCAGAAGGATTTTTTGCCCTCGGGCTGAAGTTTATGAAATTAGTAAAAGAATTTGAAAGTGATTTGTACCTCCTGAAATGACATGAATTGCATGGCCACTATTCCAGTTACCACTCCTCTTTAAAATCATCTGCCAAATTCGTGGACTGAATCTTAAATTGAATTGTGCTTATGCGTACTATGGGTCAGGAATCTAGACAGGGTACACTGGGAATAACATCTCAATCCCACAGTGTCTGGCATCTCAGCTTGGAAAATTTTATGACTGCAGTGGCATGACAGCAAAGAAGTGAGTGTTACCTGGACACATATGCACTTACATGTGCATGGTGGTTGCTGTCAACCTTTAGTGCCCTGGTCATGCTGTATTTGTCAAAGCCATTTCTGCATTTCCATGTTCAAGGGGGAGGGAACAGAGATCTCAATTTCCAATGGGGAGAATAGAAAATAATTTGAAAACACGGAATAGACCCTATAAATCATGGATGGGCATCACTTCTTCTACATGGGTTCTTCATGTGACTTTTCACAGTGTGTGGACTTCAGGAAAATCAGACATCTTACATGACATTTCAGTGATACAAAATCAAGTTTATAGCAAACAAGATGAAAGGTACATCACTCTCTCTGACCCAGCTGTTGGAAAGAGACTATCACTTCCTCTATCTGAAAGTTAATATTATGCCCAGAATACATTGTTGGTGTCATATTGTATCGATCCCTATATTACCAAGCGCTTTGAAATTCACAGAGGAGGATATTGATTCCATGTATTCGTAGAAAAAACATTAACAAATGAGTGGATATATTTTAAATTATCTTTTGTCATCCATTTATCAAACCACAACCACTGAAGAGCTACCCTTTGACTAACTACAGGGTGAGAATTCCAAAGGCATTTGTTCAGTCACTTTTTTCACCAAATACATACTTAATGCAAACTATGGGACAGGCATAGAAGTTTTGAGAGATAGGCATTGAAAATATAAGTATAAAAACAATTATATAATTACCACTTTGCAAGGTGGTAATAAGAGAATGATGAGGTACTGAACTGGAGATCAACTAGGTGGGGTGGGTGATGGTGTAGGCAGGAAATTTAATTTAGATGAGGTGGCTAGTAAATGTCAAGTTTAACGTGAAAGCAGAAAGCTAAGAAGGAACCAACTATATCAAGATTTGGCATAGAGTGTTCTTAGCAGAGGGAATATCATCTGCAAACATTCTTAGGCACAAAAGAATTTACAAATTGAAAGAACTTCAATTAAATTGAAGATGAGGATTAAAGAAGGCAGAGTGGTGGGAGGCAGAAGTTCAGTCTCCCTGAGCCTCAGAATGCAGACACTAGAAAATAACAACTTGGGAAAGAAAAAAAAAAAGAGAAAGAAGTAAGTAGATCTCTAGGAACTGACAAGAAAATTAAAAGTTATAGAAAAGTTGAAGAGATGGACCACAATGCAAAGAAGGGGATGAAACATGCTGGGCTCTCTCCTCCGACTCCAGTGCCCAGCTCATGAGGAAACGAGCCTGACTTTGAAAAAGAAAGGTAAGTTCTGGGGGCTCCAGGGGCCTCCAGGGGCCTCCAGGAAGAAATGGCAATGGTGGACTGGGCCACCAGGCTATTGTGATATGCAGGGGTAGCATGGGGCTTTGCTTCTATAGGAGTCCTTCCATATGTCAAGCAACACCCTACAAGGGACCCCAGCCCAGTTGGCCACCATACTGCTGGGGAGGTTGGTGCCTTTCTCTGAAAAGGTTGAGTGTTTAAAACTGGGATTCACAATAACTGTGGGCTGACTTCACCTCAGGATTCCCAGCATTATCCCCTCATGATGACTGAGTGAGAGCAGACAGGGGACAGGAGACAGATGCAGATAGAGAACATGCTAGAAAGAGATCTTATGAGGGGTTTGAGCTCAGGCCAGAAGAGACACGAGCCCTGCCTTCCATGAAAATGTTGGCATTGAGTACTGGAGACCTCATCCTACCGCCAACATCTGGTGTGGATCTGGGGACAGACTACCTTTCTTATTTATCAATGAATGGGGCATGTCTTAGCTTGGACACTGCCACACCCTGCACAGAGGAGCCTCAGGAATGGGGAGAGGTGTGCCTCAATAAACCACAGGCTTTAACGCTAGGTAGAAGCAACTGAATAGCTACACTCCAAAATTGCAGATTTCAGAAGACACTCACTCATTCCAAACCCCAATTTTTTGGACTCTTTTTAAAAAATTGTTTTTCGTTTTTTCATTTTTCCCCTTCAATTTCATCTTTTTTCTGTTAACTTTCCTTTGAATTTTTATATTTCTATATTCTGCATATTCTTTTTCTTCTCCCTTTTTAGTTTATCTTCTATTTTTTCTTTGTTTTTGTTATCTTTAACTAATTTTATAACTTATTCTTCTACTCCGCAACAGTACCTTTTATCTCACTTCTCAATCCTCTTTCTGATCTAATATAGTTTGTTTTCAAATTTTGCTTCTTACATTCCCCCAATCCCAAGCCTCTATATTTTTAATAGTACGAACAATAGGATTTATTAATTCTTTAGATAGTTAATTCTGTACAATTCTTATTGAATTATTTGCAATCACTAGTGGAGATATAGCTGTCACATTTAGTACATATTAGTTGTAAATCAATACCTGGATTGTCTTAATGTTTGTTTATACCATAATTGTAGATTTCTTCTCCAGGATTAGGATGGTACATAATTGATTCTTCTGGTATGTTAACATCCAGTTTCTATTGGATGATACTACTGTAGATGATTTGTTTGATATTATCAGGGTCCCATAATTGTTGCTATTAAGGGATTTTTCTCTGTAACCTAGCACGTTATTACCATTGTGATATTAAGAATACTGGTACGTTCCTAGAGAAGTTAATGTCAGGCCAATTACACTGTATCCTCCCCTCCCAAATTCATCAAAGCAGCGTAATCTTGAGGGCAGAGACAAAGGACTATAGTTAGCTATACCCAAAGGACATTGCTGAAAAGTGACTGACTAAAGAAATCTCTACACCAGCAACAAAGTCTTTACTCTATAAGCATCCAAAAATCTCAGCACAAAACAAAACAATAAAAACAAGAGAAGACAAGGCAGTAAAATAACTCCCCCATCTCCCAACTCCCCCAAATCCGATCAGGGAAATCAGGGAGGGAATAGCAAAAGCCACATATTTGAATTATTTGAAATAATAACAGGGGAGGCTAAAAAAGTGGATCAAAATGTTGATTAATGGGATCACAGAAAATATAACTAAACAAATTCTGGAAGTAATAAAATTATCAGGTGGCTAATAGACCCTAATCAAAAGCCAGCCAAGCTATGCAAAATGATACAAAGTATGAATGACTAGTTAAGCAGAGATTTAGAATCCATGAGAAAGTTTCACAGAGATACGCAGGAGATTAAAAATAACACCGAAAGTACAGGCAGCAGAAAAAAATCAAGGGCAGGGCAGGATTTCAGAATGAAAAGACAAGGATACTTTCAAAGACCAACTATTCAACGATACCTTAAAAAACAACAAAAGAACGTGAAAAT
Source organism: Fukomys damarensis (assembly GCF_012274545.1). Taxonomy (NCBI): domain Eukaryota; kingdom Metazoa; phylum Chordata; class Mammalia; order Rodentia; family Bathyergidae; genus Fukomys; species Fukomys damarensis. Next base: position 107,501,401 of record NW_022900951.1, read on the forward strand.
GGATCCAACAGCTGCTAGATGACCCAAAAAGGACTAATCTAAGGCTAAATGCAATAAGTGAAAAACCAGAACACAGAAAAAAATGTCATAAAAATCTTGTTTACAGAAATTATAGCAAAAAATATCACAGACAGAGAGAAAGAAATAAAAATACAGGTAAGTGAGGCATACAGAAACTCAAACAGACAAGATCGAAAGACTAACATTCTACCTCACTTTATAGTCAAAACACCAGAAGTCCAGCACAGGAGGGAAAAAAAAAACCTTAAAAGATGTTACAGAAAAGCAATGAATCACTTATAAAGGTAAACTCATTATAATTATGGCAGATTTCTCAACACAAACTTTAAAGGCCAGGATAGGGGCATGTAGTGAAGGGTTTCAAGCCAGAAAACATAATGACTTCTAACCAAGACTAATATATCCTGCAAATATTTTTCTTCAAAATTGACAGAGAAATAAGCTATTTCCATAACAAGGAGCACAGGAAGAAATTCATAACCACTATATTAATGTCACAAAAACTTACCAAGGATATCCTAGAAAGACACAGTGAAGCCAACCATGCCAATATGAGAAATAGAATAAATAAACCTGGCAGACTGAGAACTTAATCTGAAGTGAAAAAATAAGAAAATCAACAAAAAGAAAATAATACAATGACAGGAATAAGTTAATATGTTTCAGTAATAACTCTCAATATTCATCATCTCAATTCCCCAATCAAAAGCATGGATTGGCAGAATGAATCAGGCAGCAAAACCCAATGATATGTAGTATACAAGAAACACAATGAATTAAAAAATCACATAAACAAGGAAACTCATAGACTAAACATCAAAGGATAGAAAGCAGTATTCCATGCAACAGGAACCAGAAAAAAAGCACTTGTAGACATTCTAATTTCAGCCAAAGTGGATTTGAAGCCAAAACTGAGCAGAAGAGACAAGGAAGGTCAGTGCATATTGGTAAAGGGAAAAATTTAACAATAAGTGATAACAGTGATAAACATTTATGCACCAAATACCGGCACACCCCAATTCATAAAACACACACTACTGGGACAAAAATATCAGATAAACTTCAACAAAGCTAATGGGGCACCTTAACATCCAACTATTACAAATAGACAAACTGTACAAAAAATCAAAGAAATATCAGAGTTGAATCAAACTCTCAAACAAATGGACTTAGTAGATATTTACAAAATGTCCAGTCAACAACAGAATACATATTCTTCTCAATAGCACATGGGACTTCCTCCAAAATAGAACACATGCTAGTCCATAAAGCATACTTAAATAAATGCAAAGAAGTTGAAACTTTCCAATGGATATTATCAGATCACAGTTGCAATGAAACTAAAAATCAATAGCAAAAAAATGGCAGAAATTTTGTAAACAATTAGAATTTGAACAATAATCTCTTGAATGGTCAATGGGTCACAGAAAAAATCAAGGAAGAAATTAGACAATTCATAGAATGAAATGATCATGTGAGGACAATACACTGAAACCTGTGTCACACATGACAATGAGACTGCATGGAAAAAGGAGCACTTCTTCGCTGTTTGTGTGAGTATAAAGTAGTATAACCAGAATGGAGATCACTATGCATATTTCTAAAATTACTAAAAATATAAATTCCATTTGACCCAGTTTTTCCCCTTCTGGGCATCATTCCCAAAGAGTTAAGACATGTTACAATGACACCTACATACCCATGTTTGTATCGGCACAATGTACAATAGCTAAATCTTAGAAGAGGTCAATATGTCTGTCCATGAAGAGATAAATTGATAAAAGAAAATATATTTATAAGAACTAAAAGGTATAATAGATAATGTGAAATAGGAAGAAAAGGGGCAAAAGGGAAGGGGAAAAGAGAGGGGCAGGGGAAAGGAAAGAAGGGAATGAAATTAATATGAGAAAAAGAAAAATGGAAACAAAGTCTTTGCAGATAGGGAGAGATGGAGGGGTTGAAGGGTGGGCAGGGGAATGGGGAAAAAATAAGAACCAAGATGGATTACGTAAGGGTGCAAATTTCCAATGATAAATGTCAATATATTGCATACTTTAAATTTACCAATAAAATTAATTTAAAAAGAAAATATATTTATACACAATAGAGTACTAGTTTGTCATAAAGAAGGATAGACTTTTATGCCTCTGTACTTATCTTTTCTTATTTGGTTGATTTTTTTTTAGTTTCCCAGACTAGTCATAAACAGGTAGCCACCCCTACTGTTTGTTACATTATCATGTTGCCATAGAAACTAAGCATAAAAGCTGTTATATCAGTCCCTCCATCTCCTGCCAAGACTGGCCATACCCTGACCAGCAGGCCATTTTCCTCCCTTCTGGGAGGAGCAGGCTTTTACTACATAATTTAGCAAAGCAGGTCCAGAGCACCAACATGAAGATCTACTTTACCATGCTACTCATGATTTTAAGTACTTTATCAGTCAGAATCCAATGAGGAACAGAATTCTACCCAAGTAGTTCAAATGAAGAGATTTTATTGCAGGAGTACGTTTTTGGATATTTTTTGTTAACTTATTTTTATTGGTGTATAGTTTTAAAACATAAAAATTGCATTTGCTTTGGGGAATCGGTAACTACAAATACATCACATCTTGAAAATTTTCTTATCTTCCTTTCCTCCCCTGTGCTCACCTTTCCCTAATCCCCTTCCCCATTGTCTTCTTATTACCTAACATCTCTGCTTAATTTTACTCCATAATTTCTTTTTATTTTGAGTTTCTCAAATAAGAACTGCTTTAGGACAGGTGTGTGGGGTGACAGAATACTGAGTCATTCATACATTAACTACAACAGGAATTCCTACCAGGCCTAGGAACAAAGGGTCAAAGAGTGACCTTGTACCCCAAGGGAACACAAAGAGAGCTACAATTATGCAGAAGGGGTCATCCACTGGAAGATCTGGCCATGAATGTCTGCAATTAGTGCTAAATATACCTGAAAAGAGTGGCCCTATCAGGGAAGCCATTCTTTGACCTCTCTTGGCTGAGTGGAAGTGGAAGTGAATCAATACTGGAAGCCAGAGGTGTTCTTTGGAGTCAACTTCCTGTCACAGGACAATTCATGGGAAGGAAAAGGGATCTGTGGTTAATGAGGAGCCAGGGAGAGCTGCAAGTGGAAAGTGGGCTACAGGTTCAAGTCTACCATCAGGCATCCGATTATCCAGGCCTCAGGTGAGAGCACAAGTAATGACAGCAGCCATGTTGGAGTGACAGCCATATTACTTAAGTAAAAAGCAAACGGGAGAATCAGCAGAGCTACCACAATCACTTTGAGGATGACTCCGAATGACTTATGGACTCCCAAGGGGCTCCATCTCTCTATAGTGACACCCTGGCAAGCAAGTCATTACTAATGGGCCATTAGGAGACATTTAATATGCATTTGATATCAGAAAGTGATGGTCAAAGTGCCTGTGTTGCTTAAGGTCACACAGCTGACCAAGAAATGGAGAGAGGCAGGAAAGAGGGGAGAGGAAGGAAACTTTAAAGGAATTAAGATGTTGTGTATGTGTATCAACTTCACGCAAGATGCCATTGTTATGTACCACAAACATAGACTAATGAAAATAAAAATGAAGAAAAATCAACTAAAAATAAAGAAGGATAAACTGGAGCCATTTGTAGGAAAATGGATGCACCTTGAGACCATAATGTTAAATCAAATAAATTAGACACACAAGCTTCAATATCACACGGCTTCTCTTATACAAGAAATGCAAAATATGAATAAAGAGCAAAAATAAAAAATAGGCAATTGGAAATAGTCAACCAAGGAATGGAGGAGGGGGCACGGAGGGGACAAAAATGGAATTTTTAGAAAAGAGGTAATCATGATGTGTTGTATATATGTACCAAGTCCACAAAGATATGTGATCATTATACACTAATAACAAGTAGAAAAAAATAGAAGGTGTCCAGGAGATGGAGGGAGGGGGAGAAGAGAGGAGGAAAATGAGATAAAAAAAGAATTCAGGTATGTCATATATATATATATATCAACTCTCCAAGATGAATGCAGTCATAGTGTACTACAAACACGCACTAATTAAAAAATAATAAAAATTGAAGAGACTGAGAGGATTGCAATGTGAACATTTCACACAAAGAGAATCACATTACATGAAGAAATTGGACTAATAAGCAGGAGTCAAATTCTCAGCAGCTTAATAGGCCCATTCCCTCTTAGTCTGATTTTTTCTCTAATTAATCACATCCTTCATTTACTTTCACACTACTATTGTCAGAAGGGTATAAGGATGTTTGTTCTATGTAAGAAAGACATAAGAAATAAGTAAAAAGAGAAGGAAATATGGTTCTTGCAGAAAGATTAAGGTGAATTCAACCTGATGATATTGTTTGAGCAGCTAGTAAAAGCCACTGTTGGGCAGCAAGGCCCGAAGTCTTCACAAAGATGTCCTGTTATATAAAATACCTTAGTGTATAGCTTGTGTTTTGCTTGCCAACAATGATAGTAAACTCAGACCTACCAAAACTGAGAAGTCTCAGATATTTGCCTCTCATTTTCCAGCATGGGTTTTCAGCTCTCAGACCACTTCATAGTTTCTCAGATACCTCCCTGGTCCATACTTCTTTACTATTTCAAAGCAAGAAAGATCCCAATAGCATCCAACAATGATAATGATAACTATTAAAATAATGATTAACACCTATCAAATACCTCCCATTTGTGAAGAACTTTCCATGCATTATCTCCTAATCTCCCTAGCAGCCCTGGGAGGCAAGGTACTACTAGTATGTCTATTTTACACGAGAGACTTGAAGATCAAGCCACGTTAGTTACCTGAGGTCATAGAGCCACTACAAACTTGTTTGAGTTATGAGCCTACTTTTTAAAACACTATTGAATAGCACTATAATTTTTCAAGATAGCAAAAAATACAGTTAGGCACTCGAAGACTTTGCATAAGCAGTGTCCCTAAAGGTGAATATTTACCTAATTTTTCATTTTTATCCAGATGCCTGGCTTCATATACGCCAAATTAAATTGTGCAAAATTACCTACCTTTTTCTAAGTAATTGTCTTCATACACTAATTAATGCTCCCTCAAATAAATTATTATTTGCATTCTGCTTTTAGAATTAAGACTCTAAACTTATACAAACCACCACTTGGAGCTTTAGTTATCCTTGGAGAGCATGACATATAATCAGCCTCCTTAACTATTTTGAATTAAGCGATATGCAAAATACAGTTTGCCTTTAATAGATATCCTTACCTGATTTCAACAGGACCTTGCTGAGGGTATTAAAAGGAAGAAACCCAATTAGTTCTAATTGCTGCTCTCCATGGCCATGTTTCCTTGTCATCGGCAGCTACCATTGTGGAGGAAGCAATGACAATGTTTCCAGCTGGAAACATCCCTATGCCTGATTTGGAGTTCCTCTCAGTTAGGGAGATCATGAATCATGGTGTTAGGCATGGATTGGACTCAGATTCCAATTCTGATTTCAGCACTGTCTACTTAAATGGTCTTGAAAAAGTGGATTAATCTTTCAGTCTCAATAAAGTAGAGATAATAACCAAAGCCACATTTCAGCATTTCTGTGAGGCTTTAGCACAACAATCCATGAAAAGGATTCACCCAGTACTGGAAACTTATGCTCAGCAAATGAAACATAACACAGAAGTCGATGAAACAAGGGAAAACTCATCAGTTACAAGTTAAATATTCTCGTCAATATGGAAATATTTCATCTTTGTTGGGATGTTCATTAAGTGATTAGAGTCACTAAAAATTCTAAACTTTCTTTTGATGAGGTCTGTGTCCCGCACAGCACCAATTTTCTCAGAGCTACATTGTTCTTCAGAATGTAAACGACAGGGCTGAAGGAGATAGATAAACTTGCAAACAGAAGGAAAAGCAACTTCAATGTATCTTCTTGCTGAGGACCTGGTGGGAAATCATTGATAATGCCCAGTGTCCCATAATAGAGACTGACAAGTGTCAGGCGGAAGGAACCTGTGGAGAAAATTTGCTGCTTCCTTGAGGGAGAAAAAAATCCTCAGAATGGTGAAAATGATGTGAGGATAGAAAGTCAGGGTTAGCAGGAATGGGCCAAAGACTAATAATGAGGTACATATAAAAAAGGACATCTCAGCTACTTGAGTATCAGTGCAAGCTAGTTTCATGAAGGCCTTCAAATCACAGAAGAAGCGGTCAATTTTGGTGACAGGACAGAACATTAAATAAAAAAATGAGGACCATGAGAAGGATGGGGGTCAGAAATCCAGCCACCAGCTACCTGTAAGCAAGCCCCAGAGGATCCATGTTGCAGGTGTAGTGCTGACTAGGTAGTAATCATAGAACAATGCATCCTGGAAGAAATGTTCTGTAACCACCAAGGTCACACACACACACACACACACACACACACACACACACACACAAATTAAACTGGCAGACTGGCAGACACAGGGTAGGAAGGAAATAGGAAGATGAGCTGATAACAACATTCTCAGTACTACAGGTTCAAATGCAGCAGTGTATCCAGTCTCTAGGACAAACGGGCCAGTAAAGAACTACTTGGGCCTGTGAAGGAAGCAATCAGCCGACAGCACAGTTGGATCACAATGTTGCCCATAACAGTCATTGGAAAAGTGGTCAGAAATATCCCCAAAAGAAGAAACTGAAGGCCATGGAGATCCCCAAAGCCAAAAGGATACTTCCTGAATTTCGAGTCCCATTTTCTTCCTCAGCACTAGTCATTATTTGAATCTAAAATAAATAAATAAATAATTTTGAAGATTAACCATTGATCCAATACTATTTTTAAAAAGAAGTCAAACTGCTTAGAGGTTTCGTATATATCAAACATAATTTGCTCCTTTCTAAAAGTTCAGGATTCTTAATATGTTTGACCACAAGTCTTCAGGGGGCCATTTGGAGAGTTAATCCATGTCTTCAATTGCCTCATTACATTTAGAATATATAAGTTCTCAAAACTTTGTCTATGACACATTTTGTTTCGATGTTTATTTTGAAAAATATGAGGAAATATTCAGTCCTGGGAGATTTTACTGCACTTGTTTCTACTGGTACTGGTGGTATTAATGAATATCCCTAGTCACCTGTGTAAAAATTACATACAATCTACAGTCAAGTTTTTCTCCTGTTTTAGAAGTTCTGTAACAACTAAATGCACTTGTATTATATTTTAGCATGAGAAAGGATGTCTAGACCTTAAAACTTACTGGACAGCAAGTTCTCTAAACAATAGTAAAGGAAGTATAATAGAGCAAGAATGAACGTGTGGTGAGGGGAGATGGTATGGTGCAGTGAAAAGAGTCGTTTGACATTTACTGGCTGTGTGTCCTTGAGCAAATCATGCTACTTCTCTGACAGTCATTTTCCTCATCTATAGAATAGCATATTAATTATGTATAACCAATTGAGCATGATTATTAGGCCATATTAGGCCCTTGATGCATTCATTAATTATTCAGCATCTATGTACTGAATGTCACTGTTTGCCAAACTCAATGACAGGTGCTTAGAATAAGTAGTGAAAAAGTCAAGAATAGACGGTTAACAAGACATGCATGCACTCTACGTTTCACGGGGCTGACATTGTAATGGGATAGAATGACAGAAAAAAAAAGTAGAGACCCATAAAATAATTTTGAGCTGGTTGTTATGAGTGTAACAAACAAAAACTCAAAATATGAAATGTGTGTGTGTGTGTTTGTGTGTGTGTGTGTGTGTGTGGGTGTTTCAGAGAAGGTTACTTTGTTTAAGACAGAAAAGGAAAATCTAAAATATTTAAAACCTAAAAAATGGGAAGGAGATAGTATATTGTTACACTATAATTATAATGCAAGATTTTGGAGTAGAGATGAGACGAGTATGATAGGCAGAAGGAATGAACTTTGAGCAAGGAAGACTGAGATTTAGATTTAGAAAACCCAAAATAAATTAGGGGGGGAAGGAAAGAAGAAAGGAAGAAACCAAGGAAGGAAGGAAGGAAGGAGGGAAGGAAGGAAAACAGGACAGATCATTCAGGTTCTTATGTCACACTAAGGAATTTATATTTTTCAACACTATACAAATCCACTGGTGGGTGCTAAGCAGCAACATAATCCTGTTTATATTTTAAAATTATTTCTGATATTGTGGAGTAAATCAACTACAGGGAGAATTTCATGGAAAAGATGAGAAAGTTAAGAGACTTTTTCAGTGGACCAGGTGAGAGATGATGAGAGTACCTGAACGAAATGGTAGGAGTCAAGAGAGAAAAGAGATTCAGGGTACATTTGAGAGGTAGGAATGCCAGGACTATCTGATGCATTATTAGATATGAAGAGTGATGAAAAATGAACTATCAGAGATGACTCACAGTTTTCTAGTTTGAGTAACTGGTGCCTCTTGTGGTGAATCTTGTGTGGAGGAAAACTCTGGGGGAAACATGAGTTCAATTTGTATTATGTTTTAAATATCTATGAGAATTCTGGGCAGAGAAGAGAAGCAAACAGCTAGGTTTGTGGTTGTATAGACAAAAAGGCCTAGACTGGGATACTAATTTAGAAGTTATCTGAATATAGGTAATATTCAAAGACATCAGAATAGCTGAGATGGCCTATATTATAGATATATACCCTACACTGAGCTTTTATATCCTCTTTACTTTAGAACCACCACAGAGGAGAAGCCAGAACAAGAGATAATAAAGGACATCACTAAGGCAGGAATGAAAGCCAGGAGGAACATTTCAGGAGAATTGTTGATTGTCTTAAAAGCTGTCCTGAGATTGAGATGAAGATAGAACAGTCACTTATATTTGGTTACATGGCTAATCAACTCAGTGCAGTGATAGAGACCGAAGGAAAGTAGAGAAACTTGGCAGTAACTGTAGAGAGATGAGCATGGCTATATTTTATACCTCAGTGGGAATGATCTAACAAGGAGAGGGTATTGATGATGCCTAAGTAAATGAGGAGCTCATTTGGGAGACGACATCATCTAGAAAGTGCCAGATGGGATGGGATATGGAGCACAATTGGAGGGGTAAAAGTGTGATAAAGAAAAGAACACTTCATTTTTCAACAAGAAAAAGGCCAGAGAAAATAGCTGTAATTATAGTTAAGTTACTATATGTAATCCTAGGAAGATGAATTTGCTTCTATGATTTCTGTTTTTTTAATAAAGTATGAAAAGATGTCATCTTCTGAAAGTGAGGGGAGGGGAGGGCATGTGAGAAGTTTGATAGTGGAGGAAAAGCTGCAAAAGAGTCACAGCTGGAAGTGAGAAAACTATCACTTCCAGACAGTATTAAGAGGCAGTTTGCTGTTTGAAATCAGGAATTTAAGACTATGCAATCAGACTGCTTTTCTTGTATGATCTTCTTTAGCCATGTTTAGCTTCCAGTGTAGAGTAGACAGATAATTTAACTCAAATTTGGAGTCTGTCAAGGTAAACCAATGAAAGAGAGAAGAAAATTAGGGGACATTTATAAAAACTCATACTATGGACTATATGATAAAGTTAAAACTTTCCCACTTCATGTCATTGATTATCAAGTTATGGGATATTGAAGTTGGAAAGGACCTTTAAAATATCATGTGACCAGTCCTCTAACTTTCTAACTTAGAAAGACGAGCCAGAGAGATAAAATGTCATGTTGGGGGTCTGAGTCAATAACAGAGGCAGAATGGACACAAAGTTTTCATTACAAGTTCTTTGTTCTTTCCATTAAAATGTGGTCTTATAATTTTTACTCTCTTTTTATCTTCTTTCAGTGCTCGGAAGAAAGATCTTAATGTATAATATATAAGTACATTAAAATAGACATACCTTCCATTTAGTAATGTACATGTCTGGAGCATAATATCTTTTGAAGAACTTTCAGACCCTTTGTTATTCAGATCCATTACTATTTTTAGTCCTTGCAACTATTGTGTGACATATTTGGAAGTAGGTCTTTGATTTATGTTATTGGATTTATAGATGAGAAAATTGCAAATGATGATGGGACTATTGCCACATTGTGATTGTATTCCAATTATGACTGCTCCTCTTAGAGATAAAAAGTTAATCTTATGCCTGTTTGTGTAAACATGAATTCACAAGGTTCAAATTACACTATGATCCAGGAGTTTTGGTCAGGTAACTGGATAATAGGAACCATATGGTGCTATCGTCATCTGAGCTGAACAACAAATCTAAGACATTGACGGAGATATTTTTGATGAAAATTTAACAGAAGACCTGGTTAGAAAATGGGGGCTTGTAGCATGGAATTTAAATTGTTTCAGAGCATTGGAGGTTATCCAGAAAAAGGACTACTTTCTCAGGAGAAAAGAAGGAGGCATTTAAAGCATAGGGGATTATGTGCGAAAAGGTCTAGTGACCTGAGGATTGTGCTGGTTGGAAACAGTTTTCTAAAAAAAGTGAGTAGGGGGCTGAGGACAAAAATGGCAGGAACACAAATACTTCTGAAGGAAGAAAAATAATGACTGATTTCAAAAAATAAGTCAGGAAAGTAGGAGAAACAGGGAAAATGATGGCCCAGAGTCTACAAAAGAGGTGAAGCCATCAGAATTGCTAATAAAAAAAAAAAGTTTCCATGAATCTGTAGATGCGGAGGAAAGGAATTATGATTGCAAGAAAGTGAGGAGACTAAAACCACAACAACAAATGTGAACTATAATTGTTTAAAGGGTTGTTTGTACATGAGGGAGGAAAAAGAGCCCAAAAGAAGAGAGGACCGAAGGGAGATTTTTGTTCTCACATATTATCCTACATTAAAAGAGAAAATCTACCAAGATTGTAGGCAAAGAGTGTAACTCCAAAAAGAAGGAAGCGTGAAAGACATGCAAAAAGATGACTTATAGAGCAAGGAGGCTCTCCAAGAAGACTGGAGGGAATAGGATGGAGAAATACACATCTGGAAGCATTAAATTCAAGCGGGATAAAAAGCTCACCCTTTAGAAAAGATGGTAGGGGATAAAGGTGGATAGAGGTTACAAAATAATTACCTCACCTCTCTCCTTGATTTTACAGTCCTTAGGTTGCTATGATGAGCCTATGATAGAGATGTTCACTTTGATTCCTCAGAGCTTGTCTATTGCTCCATGTATATTTGTGGAGCCTAAATACTTAGCAGAGACCAAGGGGCTGGTTTGCGGCAGCGCTACTGTGTTGTATTACTACAAGTAAATCCAGCAATAACAAACGCATGGCAGATAAATTGCTAAGATACATGGAATCTTTGCTAAGATCACAGGGAACCTTAAGAATCACAGCTTTTCCACCTTTCCTTTTATACCCCCAGAAGCATTCTTTTCTAACTTCTCACAAGACTTCCGAAAAGAAGAACGAAGAGTTTGTCACATAAAGGCATTACTAGTTTTCACGTGATTATGGCCAAAACATTTTTAGCCCCTGTCTTGCCCTCCTTTTGGTTTAGCAAGTTCATAATGCTTGCCAATGTATGTAATCTTTTCAACACTCCGACAGCTTTCTGCAGCAGGGACTGGCAGATACAGTTCAAATAAGAAAACCAATTATCTTTAAAGTTTGGCTCCCAGGGGAGCTTTGCTTTTTAATTGAGAGATCGATGTTTGATTTTCATGACATCCTGAACTTGTACTCAGTGACTGCTGACTAATGGTGTGAAATTGGATATTGGAGTATCTGAAATGTCATGAGACTTAGAGAAATCATCCATCTATGCCAGGCTCCAGAGGCTGAGGAAAGTACCAGGCAATAGTATGGGGAAGGTACAGTGTGTAAAGGTCCAAAACTAGTGTAGAAAATCCAGGTTCTAGACCTAGATATCCCACTGCCTGTGCAACCTGGTGTGTCACTTACATTCTCTAAATCCCAGTGTTTCCCTCGTTTGAATTCCTGTCCGGCCCACCTCATGAGGCGACAGTGGGTCTCAGACGTTCTGTAGATGGGAAACCCCTTTATTGACCATGGAGCTCTCTGTTTTATGCCACTATCATATTTAAGGAGCAAGTGAATAACATTGCTGATTGAAGAAGTTGAGGATGGTTTTTGCCTTAGGTTACAAGGAGGGCTGGATTCGTAAAACTGGAAGGAGAACTCTTCCTTTTTGTATCATTAAATGTAGCCTGAAAAAATATAAATTCCCTTTCCCCCAAACTTTCAGTCCACCTTAAGCGAATTCCACATCCTAATTAAGAGCACAACTGCTAAGAGTGTGGTATTTGTAATCAAATGAGAAGTCCTCTTATATAAGCTGTCAGAAGCAGTTTTTCAAAGCAATTACCTCATCACTTTTCCATCCTTGTGGATTGCAGATGCCTCCTGTGTAAGTTACCTTTGTGTTTTCACTGCTTTCCATGCTGTACAGAACAGAGACTGGAGGAGAGGAACTTTCTGTGCAGCACTTAAGTGAGGCCTCTCCCCTATTTCTTTGATTGCTCTGTGAGCACGATATAAAACAGAGTGCTTGCAGAGACATGACCATTGCCTATGTTATCCTAGTCAATTCTCATTGTCATCATTCAGCTATCAAGGGCACAAGAAAATTGGCTCCTTCCTCTGTGCCGAACAATACTCTTAATGTAGGTGATAGAAAAGTGAAGAATGTTTGTACAATGATTCTATAATGTAGGACCTTACCGTCTACTGGAAGTGGCAGACATGTAAATAAAGCAATCAAAATTGCACCACAATAAATATAAGGAGCTTCTATATAGTGTGTAAGGAGTAGTAATAGTGAAGGTCTATTGGATGATCTGCCATTTGCATTGTTTTGTGTATTTATTCCCCAAAGTAATTTTTCATTTATCTTCACAATGTCTTGGGGTTTGAAGAATAAATAGAAGTCTAGCAAGGCAACAAGGGGATACAAAAAGTTGCAGCCAGAGGGAGTACCCACCAAGGAAAGGTACAAAAGGATGCTGGAGACATAGGCAGGCACCATGATGCACAGCACCCTAAGGAATGTGAACTGCCCTGAGGTTGGTGAGGAGCCATGAAAGGTTTTAAGTAGGGAAGTAGCATAAATATGCTTGTGTTATAGAATACTATAACTATTTGGTGGGTATGCAAATAAAATTATAACTAAAGAAAGAGACAAGTTGAAATGCAGCAAGGAAACTGTCTCTTAAATCTCAGAAAGAATGGTAGCCACTGGAAAAGAGAACAATAATTATGGTATCCCCGAGACCATCTTCTCTCACCATTGCTCAATTTTATCGAAGTAATTCTAGCAGAAACAATTTTCCTGAATGTTCCTTAATATATGGATTGATCATAACTCTGATGTTCATGTGAAATTTGATTTGTAGGTGTCAACTCACATTTCCTGTAGAAACAATAGCAGTACCATATCCCTGGCCTTCCATAAGTAACCCAAATAAAATATAAACTATTGGAAAGACTTCATGCATGTAGTGAAATATAGTTGTTCTCTGACTGAACACATTAAACAATATAGATAGGGCTATTATTTGCTAACAAGACAAGCATAACTTACTAACAAGGCTCTATATTCCTATGGTGGAAAACGTAATATTTCTTAGATATACCACTTAGCTTTGAAGAAAATGAAAAAATCTTTTAACTGAAAAGCTCAACAACAGGACACCTCCTGCCTAATTGCCAGCTTACAAGTCACGAAGACTCAGTAGGAAGCTTGATTAAAGATAATTCAGTAAATGTCACCTAATTTCTTGTATGCAACTAACTAAAACACACAAAATGTTGGATCTCTCAAGTTTTTGAACTTTTTAAAATCTAAATTTAATAAATCATATGTAATTCACACGTAGTAAATAACTAAAACAGTATAGCTAAGCCATCCTTCAGCTTCTGACCTGCAACTACTATAAGCAGACTTTTTGGCAATAAATATATTGGTACATTTCAGGCATACAATACAGCTAGATTCACCAATGGGAAATTGTACCCTTACATGATGTATCTTGGTTCTTATTATTTCCTCATTTCTCTAGCCCTTAAAGCCCTCCACCCTTCCTTTTTATACAACCTTTGTTTCAATTTTCACATATTAATTCCATTCTCTTCTTTCCTTTCCCCAAACCCTCCCACTTCCCCTTCCCCTTTGGACCTTTTACCCCCCATTAAGTTTATTGGTACGTTTTAGGTATACAACATAGTTACATTCATCATTGGAATGTTCTATCTTTGCATGATGTATTTTGGTTGTTATTTTGCCCCACTCCCCTGCTCTCCCTTCACCCCTCCACCCCTATCCACTTAGAAGGATTTTGTTTCCATTTTTTCCTTTTCTCATATTTTTTCTTTTCCCTTCTTTCCTTTCCCCTACCTTTTCCACTTCCCCTGCTCCTTTAGACATTTTCACTACTCAGCCATAAAGAATGAGAAACTGGAGACATTCAAAACAGGTCCTGCTTCACATTATCTATTAGACATTTTGATCTTCATTTACATGTTTAGTTTTTCACACCAGCGAAAGTAGTCAGTACTTACACACGTGTGTCCTCTTTATTTCACTTAAGAGTATGGCCTCAATGTGTATCCATTTAGCTATAAATGTCTCTAGTTTCTCATTCTTTATGGCTGAATAATACTCTGTTTTATTTTTAAAAACCCCACATCTTCTTTATCCTGTCTCCAGTTCATGGACAAGTGGGCTGTTTCCAAGCTTTACCTATTACAAACAGTGCCACTATGATTATGGGTGCACATACATCACTGTGGTATGATTCATTTAATTCTTTGGGGAACATACCCAGCAGAGGGATGGCTGAGTCGAATGGGACCTCTTATTTTAGTCCTTTGAGGTATCTCTATACTGATTCCTATAGTGGTTACACCAGTCTTTACTCCCACAAGCAATGGAGAAGGGTTCTTTTCTCTCCACAACCCCACCAGCATTTGTTATTGGTTGATTTCATGACAGCAGCCACTCTTTCTTGGATGAGGTGGAATCTCAGTGTTGTTTTCATATGCATCTCTCGAATGGCCAGTGATGTGGAACATTTTTTCATATGTGCATTTGTTGCTTTTACTTCTTTGTCTGAGAAATGTGTGTTTACTTCAGGTGCCCATTTTTGAAACCGATCTTTATATTTGGGAGGTCTGATTTTTTAAAAGTTCTTTATATTTCTAGATAGTAGTCCTTTGTCTGAGGAGCAGCTGATAAAATTTTTTTCCCACATTGTAGGTTGTTTCTCAGTTCTGTTGGTGGTTTCTCTTCCAGTGAAGATTTTGGTAAGATGAGATTGAAGTTGTTGATTCTGTGTTAGTTCATGTGCTACTGAGGTTTTGTTCATAAAGTCTTTTCCTTTGACAGATGCCAGTGTCTTCAAGAGTTCTATCTATCTTCCAGCAAGTTTAGTACTTTTGTTTCAATATTTAGATATTTAATCTACTTCGATTTTAGTTAAGTGCATGGTAAAGGTATGGGTCTACTTTTAATCGTTGGCAGATTGAAATTCAGTTTTTCCAACACCATTTATTAAAGAGGCTGTCTTTCTTCCAAGGAGGATAGTTGGCTCCTTTGTCAAAGAGGAAGTGGCTGAGTGTGGCTGGAATTGTTTCTGCATCTTCTAATCTGTTCCAATGGTCCTCAGGTCATTTTCTTTGCTAGTACCATGCTGTTTTTATCACAGTGGCTTTGTAGTGTAGTTTCAAGTTGGGTATTGGGATACCCCCTGCAATGCCTATGTTGCCTAGGTTGCTTCTGCTATTCTAGGTCTCTTCTGGTTCCAAATGAATTTTTGGATTGTTTTCTCTTGTTCTGTGAAATATACCATAGAATTTCAATTGGGATTGCGCTGAATCTGTATAGAAGTTTTGGAAGTATGGCCATTTTCACTATACTGGTTCTTCCTACCCAGGAACAGGGTATGTCTTCCCGTTTTCTTATATCCTCCTTGATCTCTTTTTTCAGAATGCAGTAATTCTCAGTGTAAAGGTTTTCCACTTCTTTAATTAGACTGATTCCTAGATACTTCATTTTTTAGATGCTCTTGTGAAAGTAATTGTTTCCCTAATTTCTCTCTCAGTAAGTCTGTTTTGTGTGTACAAGAAAGCTATTGATTTTTGAGGGTTGACCTTGCGCCCAGCCACTCTACTGAATCTATCAATTCAGTGTAGAAGTTTTTGCAGGGAGTTTTTTGGTTTTTCTATGTAGAGTATAATGTCATCAACAAATAATGACAGTTAAACTTCCTCCTTTCCTATCTTAATTCCTTTTATTCCTTTCTTTTGTCTAATTATAAGCAGAGTTTTGTAAGTGCCTTATGTGTTATGTACTTATTCCAGCCTTTGTACATTTATATTTTTCCATATTTGAAAAAGTGATCACACAATACATAATAATTTTATAACTATATATATATAACTATATATATATATATATATATATATAGTTATATATATATTGGAGATCTTTCTGCATCTGAGCACATAGAACAATCTCATTCATTTTTACTTTTGTGTCATATTCTAGCATATGGACGAGCCTTTATTTTTGTTTGAGAGCTTGTGTTAAAAGAAATAAAACATTATAGATATGGCAAAAATTGCTTTTTCTCCTGAATCCCATTTTTCTTGAGTGCAAAGAGCAACTATTTTCCTAAAGTTGGATTGTGTCTTCCACATTCATATCTGTCTATGACATACAAATGTACCCATGAGCAACCCATGCTAGTATTCCACGATTTAAATTTCACACAAATGACATCATAACAATCGTCGACTTGTTTTGTTTTGTTCCTTATTTCACATTTACATTGTCATTTGTACTCCTGTTAATACATACACTTCCTTTCCACTCGTGGCTGATTTTCCTTGCTACTCATTATGCTGAACTCTTGTGGTTTGTTTTTCCATATAGTTTACTTGTTAAAAACAGGAAGATAGATCTTTTGCAAAAAAGAGCGGGGCTGAGAGATGGAGGGAGGGGGGCTGGAGGAGAAAGGAAGGAGTGAAAAAAGAATTCACATCTGTTATGTACATGTACCAACTCCCCACAAGGAAAGAATCCATTATATACTGCAAACATATACTGATAAAAAAATAAAAATTTTTAAAAGGCATAGCAGGAAACAGTAAACAAAAAAAGGACTCTTAGAACTATAGTTATCATTCTCCCATCTCTGTTTTGAAGTCACACTGAATGAATTAATAAGAAGGGAGAAATTCTTATAATTGAAATAGAAAATACACTAAAAACCTGAAATTTGGAAGGTCAGAAAATAAAGGGCACTTTTGTTAATATATTTTAGCCATTACAAATGTTGTCGTGAACATCCTTAAGGTACCTGGGAGTTGAAGTGCTGACTCAGAGCATACACATATTTTCAATTTTACTAAGTATTGCCAAATTGTTCTCTAAAGTGGGTGTATAACCTCACATTCCCAGAAGCTGTATTCAACAGTTTGTTTCCTTATATTCTTGCTGTATTGTGGTATTATCAGATGTTTTTATTTGGGGCAATCTAATGGGTATGGAATAACATCACAATGCTAATTTAACTCGCATATTCCCTTCTACACTTGATTGTTTTCGAGGGTTTTTTGTTTCATAGAGAAGTGTCAACCTTTATTTTTTAAAAATGAGATGAATACATGTTGTATTTATTCAGTTTAAGGTAGTGACAGTGACTTATAACAGATTTTTGTAAAGGTAAACTATGCTTTAAATCCCAGAATCAAACCCATTTGGTTATAATGTATCATTTTTATACATTTGTTGAGTGTGATTTACTAACATTTTAACATATTGATGCATATCCACTGTACATATCTTGGGGGTACCATGTCACATTTCAAAAAGTCCTATTAGCTATTTTGAAATATACAATCCATTATTGTCAACTATATTTGTATAATTGTGCTACAGAACATGATAAATTATTCTTTCTACCTAGCTGAAAACTTGTGCCAGTTAACCATCCATTCTATAACCTTTTCGCCTGCAAATCCTGCAAAGATCTGGTAATCATTATTCTCTTTTATTTCAGTGAGGTCAACTCTTTAGTTTCCACATTTGAGTAAGAACATGTGAAATTTGTCTTTTTGTGCCTGATGTAATTCACTTAACAGTGTCCTTTAGTTCCATCCCTGATCCTGCAAATAAAAAGATTTCATTCTCTTTATGGATGAATAATATGCTATTTTATCAATACACCATATGTTATTTATCCATCTATCGATTCACAAGCTCCTAGATTGTTCCTGTATCTTGGTCATTCTGAATAGTGCTGCAATAAATATAAAAGTGCAGGTATCTCTTCAACCTACTGATTTCATTTCCTTTGGATCTATGCCCATTAGTACATTGATGAATTATATGGCAGTTTTAGTTTTTGCTTTTTGAGAAACTTCCATAAGGTTTTCCACAGTGGTTGTAGTAATTTTCCTTTCTACCAACATTTATGAATGCTCCCATTTCTCTGCCTCCTTGCTCTCATTTGTAGCATTTTGTGTTTTTTTATAATAGCTATACTAACTGGGGTGACATAATATCTCATAATGATTTTGATTTGTATTTCTTTGATGACCAGTATTGTTGAGAATTGTTCATATATGCGTTGGTAATTTTGTATATTTCTTTTCAGAAATTTCCACTCAGGTCATTTTCCCATTATGTTAATCATATTATTGTTATCATCATCATTATTATTATTCCTACTGAGTTGTTTGAGCTCCTTATTTTTTATGGATATTAACCCCTTTTCAGATGTACAGTTTATAAATATTTCCTCCCATTATGTAGATTTTCTCTTCATTCAGTTGATTGTCTCCTTTGCTGTATAGAGCATTTTAGTTTTATGTAATCCCATGTGTTATTTTCTGCTACTGTTGCCTGTAGTCTGGAAGTCATATCCAAAATGTTTTGCTGAGGTAAATGTTCTGAAGTGTTTCCCATTTCTCCTGTTTCTTCATAATTTGCATATATATATGTATATATGTATGTATGGTTCATCTTTAGTTTATTTTTATATATGGTTTACTTTTGTGTATGCATTCTTCTGCATATGAACATTCAATCTCTCAGCCTCATCTATTGAATCTCTTTTTCTTTCTCCAGTGTACGGTGCTTCCATCATTGTTAAAGGGATCCAGAGAAGCAGGGAAGAGGGAGGAGAGGAGGGAGTAAAAAAATTAAGAAATATCATGCAAATATACCAACTCCTCGTGATGAATGTAATCATCACATGTATTAACTAATTAATATGGCAGGATGTAAGCTGTTCCATAAGTGCTGTGTAGTATGAAAGTTGCAACGTTTTCTATATCATATGAAGTTGACAAACTGGCAGAAAAACATTGTGTGTTTCAGTGATAACAAGGTTTAGAAACTATAAGGTAGTAATACATTTAATTATTTTGCAGAATAATATTGGCATCCATTTCTATTAATTATATAGAAATAACCATTGCCCAGAGAATGTAGGGAAGCCATACCTACAGTAACCAAAATTAAGAATCAATATGTGGTTAATATACATATACCAACTTCCCACAATGAATAAAATCAATATGTACTGCAAACATGTACATTTAAAAAATTTTTAAATTAGAAAAGAAAATCAACAGGCTATCAAATGGGTAGATTTGTTTTTACAATTTACCAATATTTTAATTAAGACTTTTATGACATTTTATAAAAAATGAGAAATGTCTAATTTTTTATCTAATAATCTTGTCTGGTTTGAGTATCAAATTTTACTAGCAGCTTAAGGTAAGTTGGACATTTTGTCCTCTTTTTCTGTTGTCCAAATTTTTTTATAATGCAGAGATTACCTGTTCTTTGGTAGTAAGATGAAACTTGCTTGCAAAGCCATATGGGGCCTGGTGTCCTGTTTCAGAGGAGTTAGGTAATTATTGATTTTCTTCAATACTTAATGGCTTTTCATGTTTTCAATTAGTTCTTGAATAAAATTTTGGAGACTTTTGTTTTTGTACAGAAAGCTACATTTTATCAACGTTTTCATATTTAATGACAAACAGTTCATAATGTACTTATTATTTTATAATTTTGAAATATTTATTTTTGTTTTTATTGCTAATGTTTAATCAGATCTTCATTCTTTGCACCTTAGTGTTATCAAAGTAGTGCCTATTTTATAGTCTTTTAAAGATTATGTTTTGGTCTTAAGCACTTTTCCTTGATATGGTTGTTTCCTATTTTATTAATTTCTATTTTGAAATTTGTTTCCTTTCTTTTACTTCAAGGCTGTTTTTCTAATTGCATAAATATTTACATATTATTGTGTTACCTATTGCATGCATCACATTTTCTTCTAAGTATCATATTTCCTACACCCCTAAGTGTAGTATATGTCACTGTTATGCTTATTTATAATTTCCATTCACTTTTGTCTTTATTCTGTGTAGAAGGATTTTGCCCAAACATGAAGGAATTAATATATTTTATTAACATCATTTTTGTCTCATTTTAATGAAAATATTAATATGATAAGGCTCTTTTTTAATTCACTGAGACTTTCTTTGATGCTTGATTTTGTAAGTGTTTCAAATGTGACTGGAAATAATGTCTATTCTATATTTGGTAGGCCTAATGTTCAACACGTATCAATTTCTGTTTTAAGTCAAGCTTGATAATTGTGTTTTTTATATTACATATTCTTACATATCTGCTTTATCAGTTTCTGGGGGGGTGTTAAAATATCTTGATATTAGTAAAGTCTTGTAAATTTTGCTCTTGTTCTGTCAAATTGCTTAATCTTTCAGAGCTTCAGTTTTTTGTTTTGTTTTGTTTTGTTGTAAAATGAAATAAGAAACTGGGGAAAACAGCAGCTATTGGTATTGATACATAATATGATCTCAAAAAGCCGGAGGTCCTCTGTTTCATTGCTATTATTTGTATATATATTAGTAACATGGATGTGTCCAAATCCTCCCTCAGCAAGATGCTCTCTAGTTGGCTTAGTTATTGAGGATGAGGCAGATAAGTGAAAATGAAGCCAAGGAAGAACCCTAAATTTAGTTACTTGTCACATCACCTAGGCAGGGCCAGTGACAAAGATTGCCTTATCCACTAGGAAAATCATCGGTTTCTAGAGTGAGTATGTCAAGGCACCTAAGAAGAGTGGTTTGGGGGTGGGGTAGACAATGATAGAACAAAACTGAGGCCAGACCTTGGAATTCTTGCTTCAGTCCAACATGGCATTGAAGGTTCGTAAAAAACTGAGGAAGGCACAGCAAACAAGAGCTTCTAGTATTGGCTAGACATGCTTTAGCCATTTTGGTCTCTCTGCCTTTAGACGTGAAGTGACTTCACTTGGCCACATTTTCTTAAAAATTGCCCAAATATACCTTAGCATGGGTTTGCCCTCTGTGATCGAGAATTCAAATGTGTTGGTCATCTGGCCGATCTGAAGAGTGTGGACTGCATGTAGCCAATAGAGTAAACCCATTGGTCTTGGTACCATAGCACTTGATTGTTACCAAAACTCTAAGCAGTCATATACACAAATCCATCTCAGGTCACTTAGAGAAGTCAGGCACCTATATTTTTCAGGAATGTTAGTAGATGATTATTTATATGCTAGTGAGACCTATAAGGAGGTTACTGTAGACAGTATCTCTGCCCAGCCATCTTCTCATTGCCTCAGTAATTTTGCATTCTAAATATGCCTTACCCCTGCTCTAGGCAAACAAGGCCTCCATACATCTGGGTCCTTTGATCTCAGCCTTTTGATTTCTAGTTACTGTCATTCCCTTCACTACTCGTGACTATGCCTACCATTCATCACTCTTTTTAGACTTTGTTAAAATCACCTGCCGCCTCTTAGGTGTGCTCTTATTAACCCAATTACTTTGCTTCCCATCTCTTCAATAGCAGCCTCACAGCTCATATCATGTCAGTAGGGCTTATTAGTTGACATCATGGTAATTCAGGGGATGATAGAGTACCGTGGGAGGAACATTAGTTCTTTGGACAAACCTACATAGATTTAAAGCTTTTATTCACCATTCATTAGCTGTGTGGCTTTAAATGAGATACATAGTGCTTTTTTTTTAGTACCACTTCTTATCTGTATAATGGCAGCAACAATAGTAACCACCTCACAGAGTTTTCAAGAGGACACAATGAGGTATCTGAGCTTGGTATGGTGGTGCATGCCTGTAATCTCAGCACTTGAGAAGCTGAGGCAGGAGGATCATCTGGAGTTCAAGAACAGTCTGGGATACAAAGTGAGTTCAAGGTCAGCCTGGACTACATAATGAGACCCTGCCTCAAAACAAACAAACCATAAAACAATCAAACAAGACAGATATCTGATTTTAGAATTTAGCAAATAGAAAGCACCCAATAAATGTTTATTGAAATAAAAACATAATTTATCTTCTAGGTAGATCTTCTGTCTTCTACAAATTGAAAGTATTCAAAAGGTAGTGACCATAGCTCTCTGCTTTGAGGTCCCTCCCCACCTACATCTAGAATACAATGCCATAGACAATAGGTGCTCAATTAATTTAGTGGCATGATTAGGCATGATACAAAACAACAGATAGTGAACCAGGTATGGGAAAAGAAGTTAGTCTCAGGAGTCTGAGTGTATTATAAATTTGAGAGACAAATTTCATTGGATAGAAAAAAATTTTGAAAACTTGTGGCTCTGAGCATACAGAGAGAGGGTAGCATCTTGCATTGTATTGCAAGAGAGTAAGAGTAAGATAGCATAAATGAATTACACAGAGAGACGGTCCCGAATTGAAATCCACGTTTCACTGCAAACAACTTGTATGAAGGACCTTGAGTAAATCAACAAACCACTCAGGGCCTCAATTTACTCATCAATGAACTAAGAATGGTAAACCCTGACTTCCACTGTGTGTGTGTGTGTGTGTGTGTGTGTGTGTGTGTGTGTCTGTGTGTAAAGGATTCAAGGCACTATCTGTTTAAAATTTTTAGAATACTACCTGAGAAATGCTCAGCAACAGAAATATCTCCATTTCCTGCCCTTTCTTTATTGCTTTTTATATAGCAGAAATCTTGGCATAATAAAGCCTTTCTGAGGATGTCCCCAGATGTTTCCTTCATGTCTTTGTTTCTCAGACCAGGGCTGAACATGGGAATGATCCCAATGTCCAATATGGAGATCAATTTGTCCCTGCGTAGGAAGTACTTAGAAGAAAAGGGACACTGTGCTTTCATAGTACAGACTGACCAAAGTCACATAAGCAGTACAAGTAGTAATGTCCTGGGTCCAAGAGATTCCCATCATAAAAAGAAAGACAAAATATAGGAGAAAAGATCATTGTCAGGAACACAAACACTCACTGAAGCTACTATAGGCAAAGGTAAGAAGATGGAGGACCTGGGTGTTAGGGCAGAAGAGATTTAAAGGGGGCCTTGAGAGAAATCACAGAAGTAGTGAGAGGTGGCCAGAGTTTTTACGGAAGGTCAGATGAAAAGATTGTGGAACTGAAGACACTGTGTTCGTCAGGCCCACTGCCTCATTGGCCACCACCAGCTGAGAGCAGAGGCTTGAGATCATGAGGGTATTGCAGAGCAAAGGATTAAAGTGGGCCACATAGCAGTGACAGGCCATGATAGCCAAGGGGAAGAATGAGTGACAACAAAGACACAAACGCAGCTCAGTTGGGCCACACCAGCAAAGTAAAAAGATGGTTTGGTACTCAGAGAACTTTATCATCATTTTGGGACTGTTACTGAAGATAACCAAGGTTAGCAAAGGATAGGTTGCTGTGGAAAAAATGCATGGGGCTGCAAGGCAAAGTACTGAGCACAGTGAAGGCAGGGAGGGCTCCCGCCACAGCGACGGCATAGGGCGGGAGGAAGAGGACGAAAAAGATGGCTGAAGCTGAGGCTGATCGGTGAGCCCTCAACTTTCTGGTGGTGCCTTGTTTGAAGTAATCACTGCATGCTCAGATCCTTAAATAGGTACCTTTTGGGGCTGGCCCTGGCCCTCTGGAAAGTGGCATGTCTTGTGTGTTAACTATGACAAAAGCTTCACCATGGCTCCATCCTCTCTTGTCACTCTCCAGCCTATTGACTGCAAATTTTAAATATACGAAGAAAAAATTTGGATAAGAAGAATGGTTCTGAATCTCATCTTTGACCCTGAGACAATGACTTAACCTCTCCAAATCTTTCCTACAACAGGCATAAACCACCTGTCTGGGAACAGTGGTTGTGGGGAGAGAATATGTTGGTGAGTGAGCATAAAGTGCCTAGGATAGAATGAGCAGAAGAGTAGTTGCCCGATGAATTCTAACTTCCTTCCTCTTCTACATCTTTCATCTTCCCCACATCCAACCAGTTCTCCACTAATGCCCAGCCTGAGCAGAGTCAAGGACACAAATTTTACACTGGGAAAGGCCCTAGAAACTTGTTAGTCCTTTTGTTATCAGTTTTGTGTCAATGTGGAGAGGAGTAGATGAAAAAGGCATATCAAGCAGTATAATACAGGAGGAAGAGGAACTCTTCTAGGTTATGCCCACATGGGTTAGGATCCAACTCTGACTTATGAACTGGGTGTGCTTATGCAAACTAATCTTTTGGAGATTCAGTTCCCTCATTCGTAAGAGGAGAGTGCCAACAATCTCTTACTTTGCTAATTTATTTGAAGAAGAATTTAGATAGTTCAAATAAATAACATAGCAGTATCTAGTATGTGGTAAATGTTAGTCATTGTTATGATTAAGGATATCCTGGTAGGTTTGTTCAAATCCCACACAAGTTCCTTTTAGACTTTGTTGCTTGCCCTCTGCCAAGAAAACCTACAGTACTGAGTTCCTGTTATTAATTATTGTTTTGTAAGTCTCTAGTGCTTTGAGGAAGTATAAAGTGTGAGAACCACTTCATCTAACACTATTTTAAAGAAGAAGAGTTTATATCCATAGGAAATGAATATGTCAAAGAGACATTTGTATGCCCATGTTCATTGCAGCACTACCCATATGACCCAAGAGACAGAACTAATCTAAGTGTTCATCATTGAATGAATGGATAATGAAATATGGTATATATTCACAACGGAATACTATTCAGCCAAAAAAGGATGGAATTTTACCATTTTTAACAACATTAATGGAGCTGGACATCATTATGCTAAGGGAAATAAGCCAGGCACAGAAAGACAAATACTGAAGAATCTCACTCATTTTTAGAACCTAAAAAAGCTGTTCTCATAGAAGTTGAGAGTAATAGTGGCTGTGAAGGGTAGAAGGTGGGAAAGACGAGGAGAGTTTGGGTACAATGTATGCTTAGATAGAAGTGATCAGTTCTGGTGTTTTATGGCACAGTGGGGTGAATATAGTAAAAAACAATAATACATCATATATTTTTAAATAGCTAAAAGTGAGAATTTTCAGTGTTCTCACCACAAAAGAATAATCCTGATTTGATTATTGCACAATGTATACATGTATCAAAATATCACACTGTGGGACATAAGTGTGTGCAATTATTACATGTGTATAAATATTTGAAAGGCAAAAATTTCTTAAAAATCACTGTAAAAATAAGTAAACAAAAACACAGAAATCCATAAACTAGGGCCCCAAACTGGCACCCAGATGACTTGTGTACAGCCTTCTTCCCACCAGGGGGTCACAGCCTCTGATCTCTCCTCTTTTAGAAACATAGAATTATTGTCTTCATCAGAACACAGGGACAGAAGGCAGTTTCATGAAGGATTGCCTGAGAAATAACAATGTTTAATTCAGTTTAGGGCCATGTTTACCCTTTCTATTAATAAGGGAATAGCCAACATCTGACTGTATTTTATTTTAATATTGTTTTCCTGTTACAGGGTAGGATAGTGAAGGATAAGCTGTAGCGTTGCACATAGGATTTGTATCTCTGGATTTAGTGTCAGAACAGCTGGGTTTGAGTTTTGATACATATTATTTGAGATCTATTGCCTTTAGCAAATCCTTTCTGAGTTATAGGATCTTCATTTGTAAAATGAGAGTAATAACACTTGCTCTTCTAATCTCACAGGTTTGCCGCAAAGATGTAGTGAAAGCTTCTGGAAACAATGTTGTATAAACTGTAAATATAGCCAGGGTCGATCCTTAGAGATTATGCACTTGAGATGGTCAAATCAACAAATTGTTTCTATGAAAATTGCTAAGGTGATACTCCTAAGGCCCATCCTCCATGGATGCTTCCTGCTTCCCTCCAGCCCATCACAGATTTTTTATTGGCTTACATCTTTTTGTGGGATCCCAGCCAGAGCCTGAAAGAGAAAACTGGATTAGCTTCTGGCAACCTGAAAAGTAAATCCCTGGGGATCTTCTGCCCCCTCTCAGGCTGCATCTGCTTGCTTTTTATGAATTTTCTATTAAAGTCCCCTTTATGACCATTTTTCCATACAGTACAAAACTAGTTCTTGAACATTTAAATTTTATCCTAAATAGAATAAATAGATACCATTAACAAAGTATCTAATAGGTGCAACACTTTGTGTTGGGTAATTAATGTGATTTAATCTTCTAAAAACCCTAGGCAGTGTCTTCTATGATCATTACAACCTTATAAACCAGACCACTGAGGGCTCAATTTTTCTCAGATGAGTTTGTACCAGAACCTACTTTCCAACACAGCATGATTGCTTTAGACATGCTCTCTTTTCTGAATATTGTGTCCCACAGTTGAAGATTACTAAAGTTTCTTCAAGGTATTCACAAATCTTTTGTTTCATCGTGCTAATTTTGAAGATAATCAAGAATGTTTGTCTTAATTTTGCCGGTGATGAAGAGTACCACATATAAAAGCATTAGGTGCCTTATCCCTTGGTATGCATGTAGTTATTCACTCCGCAGATGTTCATTAGGTGCTTGGTGTGTGTCAGGTGGTGTGATATGAACTAAGATTAAAACTGGAAATCTTGACCTATTTGCTACTCTAATGGACTTTACAGTCTAAAGGAAAAGATGGGCAACAAATATAAAATAATTAAATAAATAGAACTCACATTAACTATAAAGAAAATAAAACAAAAAAAACTGAATAGAGCTCAGGGCAGAAGGGGCAGCAGTGGGTAGAGTGGCAAGGAAATCTTCTCTGAAGTGACATTGAACTCTGAATGGTGAGGTGCCAGCAATGTAAAGATACACAATACACAACAAGATGCTTAGTAACAAAGTTAAGAGCAGAATTCAGGTTTCCCAAATTCTACACAGGACTGCTGTCTCTAGATGGTAGCAGAGCCCAAGTAGAAGCTTATGGGTGTGGCTGGATATGAAGGATGTGGAATCTTTTGTCTACAAACATCCCTGTCCTTCATCACCCACTTTATTTGAATGTCTCTCAAAATTCCAAGAATTCACTGGCCACTTTCTGGTTTCTAAACTCCTCCAAATGCTTCAGCCTGCCTTTGGTGGTTGAGCTCTTTCCAGATGTTCCCTTGGCAGGCACAAAAAAAGTTCACGTGTTATAACAGTAAAGCCTCTGAAACTAAGCTCCAAGTTACAATCCTCTCTGATTTCCCCCTCCGGACTTGGCCATTTTTTCGTAAGTGGTAGAATCATTTATGTGGCAAAACTTCTCCCTTCTTGACTGGTCTCCTGAGACTCCCAGAAAAGTAAGCCAGGGGGCTGAGCAGCTGTGACAGCCAGGGTGGCTGGAGCAGTCAGCAGAGCCTGCCCCAATGGGATGTTTCACTGACTCCTACTGAGTTTGGGGACCTGTGGTTACCACTGTTATGTTTTAGAAATAATTGGAAGAATTCAGTTGCCTATGAGATGTTTTGTGTTGTAAACTTTTTAAATCTAAAATACATTTTTAGTCACATTGAAAAATCTTAGCAACAATTAAAATACCAGTTGTTTCTCAAATTGTAGGGACTCTAGGAATCATGTGCAAAATGATCCAGAGAGAAGATGATAGTAAGAATGTAACTCATTTTATGATCTGTCATATCAACTTGTTTATGCAACTATTTACTCTAATTATAAACTATCAATTATTTTTAAATATCAAAGAATTATTTATTTAGTTTTTAATGTGCTAAATAAAGTTTCTGAGTGTCACTCAGTATTCTAATAAAATACTCTTGCACCTGGGGTCTCTGTGGTAGCCAGATAAATTTTACTACACTTTTTAATCAAATGAGTTTTGGATCATGGATGCCTTGTTTCTGTATTTCTTATATTAGTTTTTCCATCCAATATATGTTTATCATTCTAGGAGCTGGGGATACAAAATGAATAGTACCTTAATAATATCCACTGTATACACTGTTTTCCTGCCCCCCAGTAAATGCACACCTACACCTGTGTAACTATGCACACGGACACGCAAAAGCACTCAATTATTTCCTTTGAAAAGTAAAAGCAGCTTCAGTCACTTGGATGCTGGCACATTAGCAGCTTTTATAGAAAATTTCAGTTATTAAGCATTTAAAGGGCTAAACTATTGATTTTTAAAGCAAAAAATTACTTTAAAAGCAGACTTTATAGGCATTTCCCTTGTGGACAGATTTATTTAATCTACTGCTGGGCCATGCAGAATTCTGAAGCAATTTCAAGTAGAAAAATTGTCCCTTTTTCAAGTTAAATTTTAGCACATTAGGTGATTAGGTGATATTTGAACCGATTTATGAGCTTTGGACTAGCCTGATGGGCTGATTGCATGTATTGAAGACCGCTGTCCCAGATTTAATTACTTTAGGGTATCACCACTTCGTAGGATAAAATGAGTGATTTTGTTCACTGCATCTGCAGCCTGTGCTGAGATAGAGGTTATGGGATAACAACTTACAGGCTAACTCGTTAATTCTTGGGATTAACGATGCAATATGTCCACAGGCCACGTGGGTGCCCAAACGTTTCCATCTAGAGACCTATCTCTGCCCCATGTTGTAAGGTAATGGGGATGTCTTTATTCATCTTCCCTCTGCCTGTAGACAGTTGCATAACATAGATGCAGTGCCTCCCGGGCACCCAGCCCCAAGCACTGTCAATTTCTCAAAGTCCAAAGGTCTCTTGGTAGCCAAAAGCAAAATTCTGATGATGTCATTAAGGGCTGAATTCATAGGGATTCAAACCACAGCATCAGTGAAGTCCTTGCTGTTTTCTCATAGGTGTTTACTTGAGAGCACCATCCCTAACTATTGGATCAGACAGTGGGGGAAATTAGACCTCCAAATGGTGAAACCTATGGATTTATGCCTGGCTGAGAGCACTCCCTTCCTCCTTGTAGTGTCAAAGCTGATGACCTCTGCAACATTAATTTGTTTTTTCCTTCTGTGCCATGTATTGTGGGAGGATGTGAGGAATGGGTTTGATGTTGTGCAAATGTATTTCCTCTTTTCTGTATTGCTGAACTGATGACTTGATGGAGGAGTTACCTATACCAGGGACCAATTTTGGGCATGTCCTTTCACCAGTCTGCAGTGAATGAAGCCAGCAGATTGTTCTGCATGAAGCCTTGAAGTGAGTGTCCTCCCTTGATGTGATGTCATGCTAGCTATTTGCTGTCCCAAATCACATTTTCTCCTACATTTTTCTAGCTCTGGAATAGGTATTGTGTATCTCAGAGGTTACCATCTCATGTTACATATTTTTAAATGATTTATTGAAAACTCAGTACAAACAACTGTATGAAATTCAGCTACATAATTTTATGTTATTCTTACAATAACCCTATAAGGTAGGTACAACATTTATTTCTTTTTAACAGGTAAAAAAATGTGAAACTTCAATAAAGTAAATAATGTCCTCAGGTTCATATCTGTGGTATGTACCTAAGCCAGGAATTTACTAAAGTTCTGGTCTAAAACCTCTACTCATTCTGCCATAGCATATAGATTTTTTCTTGAACTGGAGATTGAACCTAGACCCTTCTCGCTGACCTACATACCCACCCACTCACCTTTAAAAAAGTTTTGGGACAGGGTCTTGCCATGTTTCCCAGGCCAGGCCTGAACACACAGTCCTTCTGCTTCAGTCTCCCGGCATGCTGGGATTATACATGTGTACCATGCCCCTCCAGGTGAAATCACTTTTAAAGAAAATTTATTTTATTTTTTAAACTTCTCAGCCCTTTTATTTAAACCAAATGTCTCTCAACTCTGGTTGCACATTTAGATCATCTGAGAGCTCAAGAAAATATCATGCCCAGATCTTGTTCCCAAAAGCTTGTACTACTGATCTAAGGAGGGGCAAGAAACCTATTATTCAAAAGCATTTTAATTAACTGTGATAGATGCCCAGAGTTTAAAACTGCTAATTTATTATTAAACTTTAAGTTTAGTTTTATCTAATACACAAATATCAAAATTATATGTATTTATGGGGTACCATATGATCTTTTGATACCTGTATATATTGCAAAATGTTGAAGCATGCGTATGTCCTCAAACAGGCATCATTTTTTTCTTACTGTGAAAACATTCAAATTTTTCTCTTTTATTTTTTTGGAAGGTACAATTCATAATTATCTATACTCATTCTACTAGATAATAGCATACTGGAACTCCTTGCTGCTACCTAAGTATAACTTAGCAACCGTTACCATTCATCAACCTCTCCCTGTCCTTCCTCAACCCATGCTCCACAGCCTCTGGTAACCACCATTCCACTCTTCTACGAAATAAACTCTTTTAGCTTCCCTATATGGGCCAGATCACATGGTACATTGCTTTTTGCACCTTACTTAGTTCACGTAACATAACCCCCTCCAGTTCCATCCATGTTCAGGAATGACACGATTTCATTATTTTTATTGGTACATAGTATTCCACTATACATATAAAACAGATTTTATTTATTCATCTGCAATGATGGCTATTGTGAATAGTGCTGCAGTGAACATGGAAGAGGAGATTTCTTTTCAATATACCGATTCAATTTCCTTTAAATAAACACCTAGGAGTGCTGACTGTTGGATCAAAAGGTAGTTCCATTTTTGATTTTTTGAGGCCCTCCATAGTATTTTTCATGATGGGTGTACTAATTCACATTCCCACCAACAGTGCAAAAGGATTTCTTTTTCTCTATATCCTTACCAGTACTTGCTAGCTTTTGTCTTTTTCATATGAGCCATTCTTATTGGTTTGAGGTGTTTTATATTAATGAGTTTCTTTTCTTGTTTCCTGGTTGCAAGAATCATATTTAACCCTACTTGTGCAATTTCTCACAGGGCTTAAGGAACAGTTTGGATTTTTCACTCCACACAACAATTTTAGGGAGAGATCCTTTCTCAATGGTTAAGGACTGTTGCTTTTGGATTCTCCTTTGCTACAGAATCTTGGCCATTATTGCAATGGGGAACTGCACTGCTAGACAAATGCAAAGAAGTGTAGAAGTAAAAGGCATTGCAGAAGTGACTGTAGGCACCATCATCACCTCCTTTCCACAAGAATATCTGCTGAGACATCATCAATCTGAACATTCAAAGTCATGTGTCACTTTCATTGAGGAGTACTCTTTTCTTTTATATAACAAAATATTATTGAACAGCCACTTATGTTGCATATTAGTAGTTTTCAATCATGGTGATATTCTCCTAATAAGTTGCAACTGTAATTGCATGGCTTTTCCCCCTTTTGGCATTATTAGGGTTTGATCCCAGGGCTCAGGGGTTGAACCCATTCCTAGCCTTCCTTCCTTTCCTTCTCTCTCTCTCTCTCTCTCTCTCTCTCTCTCTTTTAATACAGGGACTTGCTGAGCTGCTAAGTTTGCCAGGCTGGATTCCAACTTATGATCCTTCTGCCTTAGCTTGCAAAGTGCAAGGACTACAGGAATGCACCAGATGGAAGTTCTTTTCATTGTGAAATGACTGGGAAAAAATACTGATAGTATAAATTCATAGGTGTCCAGGTATGTTAAATGTTTTGTAATGCTCAAGACTGTTGCTCATTTCTCATGAACAGCATTATCTCACACTAAATGCCCCAAAGCACTTTTCCTGAACAATGATAACACAAAAATCATCTTGGGGATTTGACATCTTGTCCCTCTTAAGAGTGTGGTGATAATTACCATCATCCTGCTCCTGCTGAGGATTGTTTGAAGGACTTTTAGGTCTCGCACTTTGTCACAGAGCGACTATTGAGTTCTTATTTTACACTGAAGCCTTAACAGGCATATCTGAAAGGAAAATAAACTTTAGAAAAATTATACTATAATTGGAAAGATACAATATGCATCTGAGAATAAAATTTAAGAACATTGCCCAAACATCAGGTCAACTAATACATATATCCAGCCAAAAGTGGAGTGATATAATTTGAGAAACACCCATAATATTCAAAATCTGGCAAAACATCATTCAAATTGTAGCCTCAAAATTTTATTTTGCTCCTGGGTATGGTACTCAACATGGATCAGTATCAGTTTTCTAATCCATAAAATAGGATATATACTTGTAAGATTTAAATAAGTATTACAAATAATGCATGTAATTGTCTAATAAAACATTGATAACAGAAAATACTGAGTAAATAACATAGTATTATTAAAATGTAATATGGGGATTTCTAGGAGATAGTGGAGTGGGAAGCTGAAGCAAGTCAACCTCTCCGAGATTTGAAATGTGTACACTAGAAAATAACAACTTGAGGATGAAAACAAGGAGGGAGGTGAATCTGTGGGACCCAGGGACAATCTGAAGGGAAAAGTAGAGCACACAGAAATTAAAGAGACAAACTTCAATGCAGAAAAAGGAGGGGACAAACTTTCTCCTTGGTTTCTGCCTCATGGCATGAGAGAAGAGGATCAAATCTATAGAAACACAGTGAGGCTTGGTGAATCCAGAGTCCTCTAGGAAGAAATGAGCTAGTGGAACTGAGCAGTAGATGCTGTGCATTATAACAGCTGGTGGGTGACTTTGGTCCAAGCAAATGTGGTGTGCTCCGGAGAGGGTGCTTGGATGAATGTTATTTTAGGGAGGACACAACTGAAACTGGGACTCAGAGCAGCTGTGAGTCGGCTTCATCTCAGGGCTCCCAGTGTTGAAATCCCAGAGTAACTGGGTGAGTGACAGCCACAAAACACATGTAGGGTCATCTGTTAGGCACTGAAGAGATACCTAGAGGGTTACTGTAGGCTGAACAACTCAGGTCTCAGCTCCATAACCAGACACTAGGATCAGCCTGAAATTCGGTGGATTTGCAAGTACCAGAATTGGCAATCCACTCCAATCCTGCTGTGGTATGCACCCAACCCTAATCGTACTACAGGCTTGCTAGGGTTATCCAGCATGGATTTGGGTCTATCTGCCTCATTTGTCTGACAGTTACAGCAGAGTCACAACCTGAATTGAACACTACCACAAAACTGTAGGCTCCAAAAGATAACAACAAGCTAAAAATCACAGAGAAATTTCTTTTGTTTTCCCTCTGCTTTTTTTGTTTGTTTTTATTGTTTTGGGTTTTTTTTAATAAGTGTTAATATTGCTTTCACTGTATTATTTTGTTTTGTTCTTGTTTTATTTTTTTGTACCTTATGCTTTTTGTTCTTATTCTTTACCAGTTTCCTGAGGCTTGGGTAATCTTCTTTTGTCCTTTAGCTTTGCTTCTAACATATTTCCCTTCTTTTATTTCTCTATTTTTTCCTCTTAGCTCTTTAAAAATTTCTCCCCTTAGGGCAAAACCACTCTATTGGGAGGATATATATACCACATATTATTTTCAGATTGTCTTAGATTTTTTGATATAACTAGAAATCTTTCACTTATGGTTAAAGGTGGCAAATTACTGGTTATCACAGTTGTCATTTTCTAGTCTGTACTTGACGCTATTGTTATTACTGGTTGTACTACTTTATGTAACATGACATAGTTGTTGTGATCAATTGATCTTCCTTGCATGCCAATACCAAGATTGTCTGATGATCATAAAATCTACTATAGTGGTGAACCAAAGAACTGGGCACTAGGCAAAACAAGTAGCAATGATTCATATCTAATAAATGCAATTGGCAGGATCTTGGGACAGACTCAAAAGCTAAAACCAAGCTACATATAGAAGATATTTCAGAAAAGTAGTCATTTCCTAAAGATATCTCAATACTAGAAATGAAGCTACCTGCCAGAAGCAATTTATATGCCTCAATGCATAAAGCAAATAAACAACAACAACAAAAAGAAAAAGACAAAATATGGAAGCAAAATACAACATATTGTCCTCAACTCACCCAAAGCAAATCAAAGCAGCATTGAGGTAGAACAACTTAAAAGCCACTCAGCTGAGTTTTATAAAATGGTGGCAGTAGAAGTAACAAAGCAAATCAGTAAGATTCTTCACAGGAACAAAAATAATTAAAATATAAATAATTAAAGAAATTATAACAATTATAAAGGAGAAGGTTAGTGAATGTATAATCAATACACATGAAAAAATAGAGGTACTTTGGAAAGGTATGGAAACCATTATGTCCCAACACAAAAAAAGAGTGGATTCTATGAAAGAGACTCAAATACAAACCCAGGAAATTAACAATTCTGCTGAAACTATATGTAACACAGTCAATCAATGTGAAGATAGAATATCAGATTGGTTGGTAAACATCATATGAAAGACCACTTAAAAATAACAAGGGATCACACAAAAATTAATTCAACAGCTGCTAGATAATGCAAAGAAGACAATTAAAGGATAATGCCAGTAGAAAACATCAGAACTTATGGGATGTACTGAAAGAGGGCCTATGAGGAAAATTTATAGCACTAAATTCCTACATCAGAAAAACAAGATGAGCTCAAATAAATTAACTAATGTTGAAATTCAAGCTTCTAGAAAAATAGGAGAAAATCAAGCCCAAATATCATACAAAAGAAGAAATTATAAAGGTTAGAGCAGAAGTTGACCCAATGCAGACTGAAACAGTTGAATGAAAATAATATAAAGCACCAATGAATTGAATAGTAGCTTCGTTGAAAGATTAAATAAAATTGAAAAATCCTTAGCCAATCTTATCAAAAAAAGTGAAGACTCAAAGCCATGCAATTAGGAATGAATATGGTGAAATCACAATGAAATCTGCAAAGCTACAGAAGATCATCAATACGTACTTCAAGAATTTGTATTCTAATAAGATGGGAAACACAGAAGAAATGGACAGAATCCTGGATACATATGAATTACCAAAGCTTAATCAAGAAGATATAAATATTCCAAATAATCCAATATCAGTCAAAGAAATTACACATGTAGCCCAGGTCCCGAAGGATACACTGCTGAATTCTACAAGAATTTTAGAAAAGATCTAATGCCACTGGTGCTCTAACTCTTTAATGAAATTGAAAGGGAAGCAATACTCTCAGACTCATTCCTGAAAACAACCATTATTACCATGATACAAAAATTAGAAAAGGACTCAACCAAAAGAAAAAGAACTATGTGCTAATCTCCTTAATCAACATAGATGCAAAAATTCTGAACAAGATACTGCCAAACAGAATGCAGCAAATCATCAAGAAGATTATATACTATGACCAATTAGGATTCATCCCAGGGATGCAGGGATGGTTCAACATATGCAAATCAGTAGAGGTTATACACTGCATGAACAGATCCAAGGACAAAAACCACACGAACATCTCAATAGACAAAGGAAAAGCATTTCACAAAGTCCAGCACCAATTCATGATTTAAAAAATGCTACAAATAAAATGGAATATATGGTTTTTATCTCCATCTGATAAAAGCCATCGATTACAAACCAACAACCATCATCATACTAAATGGTCAAAAACTGAAAGCTTTCACTCTAAAAACAAGAACAAAGATTACCATTACACCACTCTTATTCAAGATAGATCTGAAAACATTAGCCAGAGCAATTAGACAAGAGAAAGAAATAAAAGGAATAAGGTAGGAAAGGAAGAAGTTAAATTGTTATTGTTTGCAGATAGTATGATATTCTACATGGAAGATCCCAAAAACTCCAACACAGATTTCTAGGTTTAATACCCAAATTCAGTAACATATCTGGATAAAAAGTGAATAGTGAAAATTAAATAGCATTCCTGTGTACAAATAAGAAACTTACTGAAAAAGAAGTTAGGAAAACAACATCTTTCACATCAGCATAAAAAAATGAAATACTGGGCTGGGGATTTAGTTCAGTGGTAACACTGCCTGCTTCACAAGTGCAAGGTCCTGAGTTCAATCCCCGGTACAAACAAACAAACAAAACAAAGAAATACTCAGGAATCAATCTAATAAAGGAAATAAAAGACCTTTACATTGAAAACCACAGTATATTTTAAAAGGAGATTGAAATGGATATCAGAAAATGGAGAAATATCTCTTGTTCTTGGGTAGGAAGAAGCAGTATAGTGAAAAATGTCAAACTCGCAAAATGGTTTATACAGATTTAATGCAATCCCAATAAAAATATCAATAGAATACCTCAGAGAATAAGAGAAAATACTCCTAAAATTTATTTGGAACCAGAAGAGACCTAGAATAGCAAAAACAATTCTTGGCAACAGAGACAAGGCAGAGAGCATCACAATCCCTGAATTTAAATTATACAACAAAGCTACAGTGATACAAACAGCATAGTCTTGACAAAAAATCAAACCCAAGAATCAAAAGAACAGATTAAAAGATGCAGAAACAATTCCAAACATGGTTAGTCACTTTATTTTTTTACTTTTTTTCATTAAGTATATTGGTACTTTTTAGGTACATAGTACAGTTACTTTCAACATTGGGATCTTGTGCCTTTACATGATGTATCATGGTTCTTACTTTTTATGTCATACCCATGGCCTTCACCCCCTCCACCCTTCCCTATTTATACTTTGTTTAGATTTTTCCTTTTCTCCTATTTTTTCTTTTCCCTTCTTTCCTTTTCCCTACCCTTCCCCCATTCCTTTAGCACTTTTCTTCCTATTTCACATTGTCAATTATAAAATTTGAACCTTATTACACTTTTAGTTTTTAACCACAGAGAAACTATTCAGTATTTACACACGTGTGCCCTATTTATTTCACTTAAAAGTATGGCCTTAATGTGCTTCCATTTAGCTGTAAATGCCGCTAGTTTCTTGTTCTTTATGGCTGAGTAGTACTCCATTTTATAGAAAAAGCACGTCTTCTTTATCCAGTCTCCAGTTGATGGACATTTGGGCTGTTTCCAATTTTAGCTGTTACAAACTGAGGTGCTATAAACTTGGTTGTGCATATATTGCTGTGGTATGATTCTTTTAATTCTTTTGGAAAGATACCCAGCAGAAGCATACCTGGGTCAAATCAGCCACCTTATTTTTGACAGATGGGCCAAATCCCTTCACTAGAGCATCTTTAATAAATGGTGCTGTAAAAGTGGCATTCCACATGCCAAAGATAAAACCTAGGCCCATATCTCTCACAATACACTAAAATAAAATTCAAATGCTTCAAAGCTCTAAATGTTAAATCAGAAACAGTCTGATGGATGATAGCCTAGTAGAACTCTTGAAGACATCAGTGTAGCCCAAGATTTTAAAAACAAAATCTTAAATGCAGAGAAAATATAGAATCAACAGCTGGAATCTCATCTTATTATAAAGCTTTTGCATAGCAAAAGAAAAAAAATAAAGTGAAAAGACAAAGTATAGAGTGAGGAAAATTTTTGCCAGTTGTCCTCAAAGAACTAATATCTAAAATATACAAAAAACTCAAAAAAATCAGACCTACTAAAGTAAAAGACTCAATTAAAAAATGACCATTTGAAATGAGACATTTCTGACATAAAGAAGTAGAAATGGCATATAAATACATGAAAAAATGTTCAATATCACTGGTTATTGGAGAAATGCAAATTAAAACAATACCGAGATTCCATCTCACTCCAGAAAGAATGGCTATTATTGAGAAATCAACCAATGACAAATGCTCTTGGGGCTGTGGAGAAAAAGGAACACTTCTCCACTGTTAGTGGGAATGTAAACTGGTGCAACACCTGTGGAAATAAGTGAGGCAATTCCTCGAAAACACTAAAACTGAAGGTTCCATTTGCCACAGCTATTCCTCTTTGGGGTATCTTCCCAAAAGAATTAAAAGCACCACACCACTGTGATATATGCATACCCATGTTTATGGCAGCACAATTTGTAATAGCTAAATCTTATAAAACAGACCAAATACCCATCAACCAATGAATGGGTACAGAAAATGTGTTTTTTAATGTAATAGAGTACTACTCTGCCACAAAGAAGTATAAACTTGAGACATTTCTATGTAAATGGATGCATCTTGAGACTAAGTGAAATAAATTGGATACACATATGTAAATATTGCATGGTTTCTCTGGTGAGAAGCCAAAAGGGTAAATAAAGACCAAAATATAATACACATTGTTAAATAAGAAGAAATTTTTGAGAAGGGAAAGGGAACTGGGGAGGGATAAGGAGGAAAGGAAGGGGAAAGGAAATTAAAAAAGAGAAGAAAAATGGAAACAAAGCTCTTTTAAATAAGGAGAGGAAGAGGGATTGAAAGGAGGGAGGTGGTAAAAGAAGAATCAAGATATGTCATGTACAGGTGCAAATTCTCTATTAACTTTAGTTTAAAAAGAGATCAACCAATAATAAATGCTGGTGAAGTTGTGAGAAAAAAGGAAACCTTCTCCATTGCTAGTGAAAATCTAAACTGGTACACCTGCTATGGAAATAAATATGGTGATTACTCACATAAAGAAGTAGGAATGGCATATAAATATATAAAAAAATGTTCAATATCACTGGTTATTGGAGAAATGCAAATTCAAATTCAAATTAGAGATTCCATTTGACCAAGCTCTTCCTTTTCCAGATGTCTTCCCAAAAGAGTTAAATCATCATACCACAGTGATATAGTATATGCACACCCATATTTATAGCAGCACAATTTATAACAGCTAAATCTTAGAAACAGCCCATATGCCCATAAAAAGATGAATGGGTAAAGAAAATTCAGTATTTATATATACTGAAGTACTACTGTGCCATAAAGAAGGATGAATGAGTAATTTTTAGGAAAAAGGATGCTATTCAAGACTGTAATCTTAAGTACAATAAATTGGACACACAAATTTAAACATCACATGGTTTATCTTTCATGAGAAACTCAAAGGATACATAAGGAGTATAATGGAGGATAGGTATTGGGATGTAGGAAGAACACATTCAAAGGTGCAGAGGAAGAAGGGAGGAGGGAGGGGAAAGGTAAGGAAGAGAAAAGGGAAAAAACCCAATGGAAGGACAAAAAGACAACAAAGCTTTTCTAAATGGGGAGGGAGAGAAAGGTTGAAGGGAGCAAAGGTGAATGGGGGAAAAGAAGAAATATTAATTATAGGAACAAATTTCTTATGGTGCATGTGATCAAAATATATGATCAATACGTACTTATAAAAAATAAAGCTAAAAATATTTTTAAAAGGAGAAAGTCTAGAGAGACAGCAAAAGTGATACAATTAAAAGCATCTGACTATCTTCGTGGTAAAATAATTTTATTTATTGCATTATCTTATCTGAACCTCTGTGGCAAAAATTGTGGCTTCAAAATTATACAAAGCTGTAAATAGTTTTTATTGACCTCAAACATTCTACCATTTTGTTTTAGTATTGTTTCAGATGTAATACTTGATTATTATTCTAGGTTGTGACTTGGTAGGCTATAGCTCATGCATGGTATATATTTAGTGAAATTCAGCATTTTAAGAGAAAATAAAACATCAACTAACTGGAAACAGTTGATATTTATAGAACACTCTACTCAGCAGAATGTATTTACCAGTATAGACAGTATCTCAGTCATACACCAAACTACTGCATATTCAAAAATAATTGAAATTGTATAAAATATGGTCTCTGCCTATAATTGATTTTAAAAGGAAAATAATAAAAGAAATGTATCAAGAAAAATCTCCAATCACTTGGAAATTTAAAAATGTACTCATAAATAATCCATGGACGAAAGAGGAAATCTCAAAGAAAATTAGAAAATTTTTGCAATGGAATTAAAAAAAATACAAATCAAAAGCCAAAAGATATTAATTCTCATATACGGAAACAAAGTCTTTATAGATGGGGGCAGGGAGGGAGGGACTGAAAGGAGGGCTGGGGAATGGGAAAAAATAAGAACCAAGTTTGATTATATAAAAATACAAATTTCCAACAATGAATGTTATTATATTGCATACATTAAATATATCAATGCAATCAATTTTTTAAAAGTGTGACAGTGAAGCCAGGGATAACAGAAAAAAAAGAAAACCAAAAGATAACAAATATTGACAAAGACAGGAAAATAATGAGAAACTTCATACATGGTTAGTGAGAATCTAAAATATTGCAGCCACTGTTGAAATCAACATGAATTTCCTCAAATAATGAAAAACAGAACTATCATATGATCCAGCAAGTTCACTTATGCATACATATACAAAAAATTGAAATTAGGATCTTGAAGAAAGTCACTCACCCTCATGTTCATTATACCACTATTTATAATAGCTGGGATATAGAGACAACTCAAGTGTTCACTGACATGCAGTATGCCAATACAATGAACTATTAGCTTTAAAAAGAAAACCCAGCCACTTTCAGTAAAATAGATGACTCTGGAGGACATTATGTTAAGTGAAGTAAAACAGGCACAGAGAGAAAAATACTGCATATTCTAAAATATATGTAGAAATTACAGAAAGTTGATACCATAGAAGTTGAAAGTAGGGTAGTTACCAAAAGCACTGGAGAATAGGGAGTAGAGGGGATGAGGAAAAGGTGACCAATGGTACAATGATGCACTTAGATAAGAGGAAGATCCTCTTTCATGACACGGTAAGGTCAGTATAATCAATAATAATGTTTTTATATACTTTACAATTGCTAGAAGAGAAGATTCTGAAT
Organism: Fukomys damarensis; assembly: GCF_012274545.1. Classification (NCBI taxonomy): domain Eukaryota; kingdom Metazoa; phylum Chordata; class Mammalia; order Rodentia; family Bathyergidae; genus Fukomys; species Fukomys damarensis. The sequence goes on from NW_022900951.1 coordinate 107,542,199, forward strand.
TTTGTACTACAAAAAATGGTAAATGTCAATAAGTTAATTGCACTGACTTGATCATTAAACAATGTATACATGTCCCTTGAAATATAACACTATAACACATAAATATGTATATTTGTTACGTGTGAATACAAAATTAAAACTAAATGTGAAAATTAAAAAGAATGAAATTTGGTCATATGCGCTAACTTCTAATAACTTTGAGAGCATTATGCTAAACCAGTAAGTACACAAATACTGCATTATTGTACTTAGATATTTAACATAGTTGAACATGTAGAAATAGTAACATAGTAGTGGTTGCTAGGGGCTGGCAGAGGAATAAAGTGAAAGTTACTGTTTAATGGGTATAAAATTTCAGTTGCAATAGGTGAATAAATTTCTAGAGATCTACTCTTTAACATAGTGCTTTTAGTTAACAATACTGCACTGTAAATTTCATTATTAAGTGAGATATCATATTAAGTGTTCTTACTATCAAAACAGAAAAAAGGAAAAAACAAAAATCAGACACACAGAAACTTTAGGAGATGGTGAATATAATCCATTACCTTGATTATACTGGTGGTATCACAAGGATCTCCATGTGTCCAAACCCATCAAATTGCACATATTAAATATATATGGTTCTTTGCATATCACTTATATCTCAATAAAGCTATCAAAATAAAATTTAAAAAATTAAACTAACTAGAAGGAACAGAGAAAGGAAAAAAAGAAGGAAATTACAGTATAAAAGAAAAAACGATTTGATGCTTAGGATGTGGCTCACTACGAGAGCATCTGCCTAGGCTTGGGTTTGATCCCCAGAACCACAAGAAAAAAGAATAAACAAGGAATTGTCTCCATTTCTTGTATGCTTTTCTGCTTAGAAAATCCTAGGTAATTTTCAAAGAAGACATTCTAGAACAAATAAATGAATCTAGGGGGATCAAAGGATACAAGGTCAGTGCACAAGTTTAAATCGTATTTCTAAATATAAGTAATGAAAACTGGGAATCAAAATTATAAAAGTATATATATTAAGCAATAATATTATAAAATTTATGCAGTATCTGTAAGCAGAAAACTACAAAATGAGGAAGAAAAATATGAAAGAGGACCTATATATATATATTGAAAAATGAATTGGAGAATTCAACATATTAAAGGTGTTTATTAAAGGCTTTTCCTAATGTATTCTATGCATTTAATGCTATGATAATGAAAATTTTGTTCTTATGGCTGCTCTGCTGTAGGCAACAGAAATTTCTAAAACTCTCAATTCTAAAATTGTTATGACAAAACAGGCAAATAAAATATCTAAAACATTTTTTAAAAGAATAAAGTTGGAGAACACATATGTCAGTTGTAAAATTCACTATAAAAGTACAGTAGTAAATAAAGTACAGATTAGAAAAGGAAAAATTACTTAGATTGATGGACTAGAATAGAAACTCCGAAATAGATGTACACAAATACATATTTAATACATATATAGGCATTTGGTCTTGGAAAAATGTGGAAAGCAATCCATTGGAGAAAAGAGTAATCTTTTCTACAAATATAACAAGCATTCATGCACATGCAAAAGCCTAAAAATAAACCGTGACTTCACCCTCACACCTTATACAAACAGTTCAAAATAGTACAGAGATAGAATTATAAAACTTTGAGAAAACACAAGAGAGAAATCTATATAATCTGAGCCTAGGCCAAAAGTCCTTTAAAAAGAAACCAAAAGCATAACACATAAAACAAAAATAACAGATTAGATTTTACAAAAATTAAGAAAGTTTCTCTGTCAAAGGCACTGTTATGAAAATGAAAGATAAGCTAGAGAGTTATAGAAAATATTTGCAATATATCCAACAAAGGATTTAAGCCAGAATATATAAATAACTGAAAGCACAATACCAAAAAGCAATAAAAATGCAATTAGAAAAGGGGCCAAAGGTGTTTTCACTGAAGAAGATATACAGATGTTAAATATTTACAGGATAAGGTATTCAACATGACCTTACCACTAAGTGAATTTAAATTAAAAATGGAATATTACTCAGCCATAAAGAGCAAGAGAATAGATTCATTCATAGGAAAATGGATACATATTGAAGATATACACCTAAGTGAAATAAATAAGTCCCACATGTGTAAATACCAAATAGTTTCCCTGGTGTGAATATTCTGCAACAACGCATAAGATTCTAATAAGATTACTGACATTTAGAAATGGGAGGAAAGGAGCTAAAGGTGTAGGGAAGGTGTGATACGTAGGGGAAGAACAAAAAGGGAAAAGAAAAAAATGTGAGAGAATGAAAAGATGAAAATAAAGTGTTTGTAGATGGGGAGGGGAGGAGGGGGTGAAGGGAGGGCAGAGGTAAGGGGAAAAAAATGAGAATCAAGACTTGCCATGTAAAGGTACATGATCCCAACAATGAATGTAACTATACTGTATCCCTAAATGTACCAATAAACTCAATTAAAAAAAAACAACAATACTGTACAACTATTGGAATATCTTTAAAAAATAGTGGAGTACAAGTGTAGTGAGAATGTGGAGCAGCTAGGACTCTTCTGCACTACTGCCGGGGATACAAAATGGTAAACCACTTAAAAAAACATTGAAAGTTGCTTGCCATGCTAAAAATGCGCTTACCATATGACTATGAAATAGTTCTATTGTTAATTTTTTCCTAGATAAATGGAAACATACATTGTACTCAGGGGAAAAACCTGGACAGATCTGTTAATGGAAGTTTTGTTCACAATACTGAAAAGCTGGAAACAGCCTAAATGTCCCTTGTGGACATTTGGGCCAGTGGTTAAAACAACCAGTGGTACAAGCTTGCAATGGAATACTACTCAGCAAAAATGTTTCCAGCTTTGGAGTCACTCAAAGTCTCAGACAAATGCACGCAAATGTAAGGATATGCAGACATTAAATAAATGCATTTGACTTACTCATTAGCTCAAAGAAAATCAAACTGACTGTGATTGTCATGTTGTGGGTGAGGCTTTCTAGAGGTAGAACAGAATAGGTAGGAAAATAATGAAACATGAGTCAGGAAAGCAGGCCCTGGGCATTTATGAAGATCTGGATGAGCTGTTTGGTGCACTATCATTGCAATGGGGGCTGCAAAGCTTAAATATTATTGTACAAAGAAACGTATACGTAGTTTCAGTAGAAAACTAGGGGTTATAGATTAAGTGAATTTATAACAAATTAAGGGCAAATAGCCTGCCATATATAAAATCATATTTTCTGTTATGACTGGAAATATGTAGGATTCTTATTTCAGCCATTCTAAAATAAACTTCACATTCAGGATGGGAATTTTTGATTCAAAAAGCATACTGCTCAAATAAATGAGAATGCCAATACAACATACAGGAATCTTTGGGACACAATGAAAGCAGTTCTACGTGGAAAATTCATAACATTGAATGCCCACACTAGGAAAACAGAGCGGGCTCAAATAAACAACTTAACGATGAAACTTAGACTCCTAGAAAAACAAGAGCAAGAAAAACCCAAAGCTCGAACAAGAGAGGAAATTATAAAGATCCGAGCAGAAATCAATGCAATTGAAATTAAGAAAACGATACAAAAAATAAATGAAACAAAGAGCTGGTTTTTTGAAAGAATAAATAAAATTGACAAACCCTTAGCTAATCTTATCAAAAAAAGGAAAGAAAAGGCTCAGATCCATGCAATTAGGAATGAAAAAGGCGAAGTCACAACAGATCCGAAAGAAATCCAGAGGATCATGAACACCTACTTTGAGAACCTGTACTCTAATAAAATGGAAAACACAGAAGAAATGGACAGATTTCTAGATACTTATGAATTACCAAAGTTGAACGAAGAAGATAAAAACATTTTAAACACCCCAATCACAATCAGTGAAATTGAAAATGTAATTAAAAACTTACCAACAAAGAAAAGCCCAGGCCCTGATGGATTCACTGCTGAATTTTACAAGACATTTAGAGAAGAACTACTACCATTACTCTTCAAACTTTTCAATGAAATTGAAAGAGAAGCTATACTTCCAAATTCATTCCTGGAAGCAAGTATCACTCTGATTCCCAAACCAGAGAAAGATACAACCAAAAAGGAGAACTACAGACCAATCTCCTTAATGAATATAGATGCAAAAATCCTTAATAAGATACTAGCAAACAGAATACAGAGGATTATTAAGAAGATCATCCATCATGACCAAGTCGGATTTATTCCAGAGATGCAAGGGTGGTTCAACATACGAAAGTCAGTGAATGTAATACATTATATTAACAAAGTCAAGGACAAAAACCATATGATCCTCTCAATAGATGCAGAAAAAGCATTTGATAAAATTCAACACCCATTCATGATAAAAACCCTGCAAAAAATTGGAATAGATGGTCTATACCTCAATTTAATAAAGGCTATTTATGAAAAACCATCAGCCAACATCATATTGAATGGCCAAAAACTGAAAACCTTCATGTTAAAATCAGGAACAAGACAAGGATGCCCACTATCGCCACTTCTCTTCAATATAGTTCTGGAAACATTAGCCACAGCAATTAGACAAGAGAAAGAAATTAAAGCAATAAAGATAGGAAAGGAAGAAGTTAAACTATCATTATTTGCTGATGATATGATACTCTACATTGAAGATCCAAAAAACTCCACCAAAAAACTTCTAGACTTAATTGACAGATTCAGTAAAGTATCTGGATACAAGGTGAATACCCAAAAATCAATAGCCTTTCTATACACAAATAACAGACAGACAGAAAGAGAAATAAGGGAAAAAATTCCTTTTACAATAGCATCCAAAAAAATGAAGTATCTAGGAATCAATCTAACAAAAGAAACAAAAGATCTCTACACTGAAAACTACAGCACTCTGAAAAAAGAAATCGAAGAGGATATAAAAAAATGGAAAGATATCCCCTGCTCCTGGGTAGGAAGAATCAACATAGTGAAAATGGCCATACTACCGAAACTGCTATATACATTCAATGCAATGCCAATTGAAATTCCAACACTATATTTCACAGAACTAGAAAAAAGAATCCAAAAATTCATTTGGAACCACAAGAGACCTAGAATAGCAAAAGCCATTATAGGCAACAGTCACATGGCACCAGGTGTAACAATTCCCAATTTGAAACTATACTACAAAGCCACTGTGATAAAATCAGCATGGTACTGGCAAAGAAATAGGCCTGAGGATCAATGGAACAGACTGGAAGACACAAAAACAAATGCAGATGTACTCAGCTACCTCATCTTCGACAAAGGAGCTCACCATCCTCAGTGGAGGAAAGATAGCCTCTTTAATAAATGGTGTTGGAAAAACTGGATATCAACCTGTCACAGATTAAAATTAGACCCTTATCTTTCGCCATGCACTAAATTAAAATCCAAATGGATTAAAGATCTAAATATTAAAACAGAAACATTAAACTTGCTGGAAAGTAAGTTAGGCAGAACTCTGGAAGACATTGGTATAGGAAAAGACTTTATGAACAAATCCTCAGTAGCACGGGAACTAGCAGAAAGAATCAACAACTGGGATCTCATCTTACTAAAAAGCTTCTGTACTTCAAAAGAAACCATTAGCAGAACTAAGAGACAATCTACAATGTGGGAAAAAATTTTTACCAGCTGTACCTCAGACAAAGGACTATTATCAAGGATATATAAAGAACTCAAAACAATCAGTCCCCCCAAATATAAAGACCCGATCCAAAAATGGGCATCCGAAATGAACAGACATTTCTCATACAAAGAAGTGAAAGCAGCAAGAAAATATATGAAAAAATGTTCCACATCACTGGTCATTCGAGAGATGCAGATGAAAACAACACTGAGATTCCACCTCACCCCACAAAGAATGGCTGCTATCAAGAAATCACACAATAACAAATGTTGGCGGGGTTGTGGGGAGAAAGGAACCCTCCTCCATTGTTGGTGGGAGTGCAGACTAGTGCAACCACTATGGAAATCAATATGGAGATACCTCAAAGAGCTTGGACTGGAGGTTCCATTTGACCCAGCCATCCCTCTGTTGGGTATCTTTCCAAGAGAACTAAAAGAATCATATCACAGAGAAGTATGTGCACCCATGTTTATAGCGGCACAGTTTGTAATAGCTAAATCTTGGAAACAACCTATTTGCCCATCCGTTGGAAACTGGATAAAGAAGTTGTGGTTTTTCTATAAAATGGAATATTACTCAGCCATAAAGAGCGAGAGAATAGATTCATTCATAGGAAAATGGATACATATTGAAGATATACTCCTAAGTGAAATAAATAAGTCCCACATGTGTAAATACCAAATAGTTTCCCTGGTGTGAATATTCTGCAACAATGCATAAGATTCTAATAAGATTACTGACATTTAGAAATGGGAGGAAAGGAGCTAAAGGTGTAGGGAAGGTGTGATACGTAGGGGAAGAACAAAAAGGGAAAAGAAAAAAATGTGAGAGAATGAAAAGATGAAAATAAAGTGTTTGTAGATGGGGAGGGGAGGAGGGGGTGAAGGGAGGGCAGAGGTAAGGGGAAAAAAATGAGAATTAAGACTTGCCATGTAAAGGTACATGATCCCAACAATGAATGTAACTGTACTGTATCCCTAAATGTACCAATAAACTCAATTAAAAAAAAAAAAGCATACTGCTTTTGTTACTGTCTGTGAGCTTTAAGTCTCTCATCAACTCGGTCATAAATAGTCAAATGGCCAATCAAGCCACTTAAATTTTTAGGCTCTTTTAGGCAGCACATGAATGTTATACCACCAAGCTCATTCCCATTTGTTAGCATCCTCCCTGATCTCTGGTCACAAATATGTAGCAGGAAAAGCACAAGTTCTGAAAACAGGCCTAAATGATTCAAATTCCAGTAGTACTATAGCTTCACCACATACCATTGGGGTCCTTATGATTTACCCTCTCTGAGCCTCAATCTCCTGATTAATGAACTTTGTTCCATGAAATCATGATATATATAAGAAAATGGCTATGCCACATAAATAATAGTACAGAAGATTTCTGGGATTCAACAGAGAGAGTAGACCAGTTTGACATTATAATAGCAAAGATTTGAGTATACTTCTTACAGTCAGGTAAATCATTAATTATTAATTAGTAATGTATTGAAAGCAATGACTGATTCAAAATTCATTGCTACTATGAACTTCATAAAATGTACAAATCATCTACATTAAGTGCATATATACAAAAAAGTTATTTTTTTCCATTAAGCTTATTGGTATATTGTAGGTATACAATACAGTTATTGTTGAGATCTTGTACCTTTATGTGATGTATCTTGGTTCTTATTTTTTCCCCATTGCCCTGCCTTCCATTCACCCACTCTACCCTTCCCTATTTGCAAAGTCTTTGTTTCCACAAGATGTTATTTTTAAAATGAACTTGCCTAGGGATACCTCAAATATTTAACACACATTTTATTTGAACAGGAAGAAAAGAATAATGAATGGAATTCTGGGGTAAAAACTATTCAAACTGTGTTCTTTAGATCTTCTGATCTGGCTTGGGATGGAAAAGTGTAGAATGAGAAAACATTCTCTCTTCCCTGGAAGTAACCAGCTAAAGGTGGTGGGGTGGTACCAGGTGGGGCTGTGGCACAGTCTGAGAAATGTCATAATGGAGTTTGTGAAATCAGAAAGTTCAAAGCTGAAAGTCATGTTTTAGAGAAGGTCACCTTGATCTAAGAAGGAATCCTGCCCAAGTGAACACAAGTGAGAGGTGAAAAAGTGGAGATGGAGCAGAAGATCGGTGGGGGGCGGGGATGCTGGGCCGAAAGCACTAATACAGAGTTTACCTCAACTAAATGCTAATTGAGTCTCCTGGACTTGTGAACAGAGAGAATAAAGGTTCACAGATAGAGACATAGTCATCATAGGCCATGGATGCTGAAAGAAACAACTCTATGGTCCACAAAATGCCAAGGAAACTAATTTTTGTTTCAGGACCCCAGCAAGAGAAGGGTAGCCCTGAGCTTGAAAAACATCTTTGCTAGGACTCTGATATTGGAGAAAATGAATAGCAGAAATGCAGGCAGGATTAACAGAGAAATTGAGACTGAGCTCAGTGAGGATGCCTGTGCCCATGTCCCCCATCATGATGACAGCATACAAGAGGATAAACAGAAGACATAGATAAATTAAGATACCTGTGAGGGGACCAGTCATCTCTTGGAGAAGGAATTTTTCCACAACGCTAAGATTTTTCTCCTATGATTTCCGAGCAGCAACTGGGAGGGAACTCTGAAAGCACAAACTCAGGAGTCTAGACAGTAATCTAATCTGACAGATCTGAGTTATTACGCTGTTCATTTGGTGAGGGTCCTACCTTGTAATTGTCAATCCTGATGCTCATGTTTCTGTTCAACTTCCATGGTCTCTAATGGCGTGGGAATGGTTTTACACTCTGCACTTGTTTATACTGATGGATCATTTGAATTCTTCCTGGGAATGGCTGGTCCACAAATAATGGGGGATGACAGTAACATTGAGTGAAGCAGAGAGAAGGCTACAGAGCTGAGAAGGATGACAGAGGCCAGGTTACTGCATCCTCTACTCTTGCCTTTCTTCCTTGCTGCAACTTCTGTCTGGCCATAGATAGCAAAAAAAGCAGTTCTGTCCAATGTTGCTACTGCTTTCATGTAACAATCCAAACCCTAAGGATAAGGATCCTCAAAAGCACAGTTTTACTTCTATTTGCCAGTTTTGAAGCACAGTTCTCACTGTCATTTTCTTCTCAGTATCTTCTGATGGCTCCTCACTGTTACAGGATCAAGTTTCAGTTTTAAGCTTAACATTGAGGTCTTTCTTGCCACAAAACTTTCCAAATTGTTTTCAGCCTTGACATTGCCCATATTTACAAATCTACCATGGGGAATTTAGCCAGAAAGAATTGCATTGTCTCTGTGTGAGGTGCAATGATCAAGACATGAGAAATGAGAAAATCCACCATCCTAACTTTGTTACCTGGACCCCTAGGGTAAGTGTTGGAGAGCAAGGCCTCGTAGGAGAAAAGAAGACCAGGACACTAACTGATAATGCAGTCTCCTGGTGATCAGAATGGGACATTGGGCCAATGATACTGTCACAATGTGTCTGCCTGAGTGTGTGTGTGTGTGTGTGCGTACGTGTGTGTGTGTGTGTGTGTGTGTGTGTGTGTGTTTAACTCAACCATTAGGGTTTTTCCAAATTCTACTCTCTGAGCCAATTTCAGTCCCTGTGTTGCCTCTGCTGTCTATATTAGCCCATTGTCTGTTACTGGAATACCTGAGGCAGGCTACTTACAAACAAAAGTTATTTAGTTACCAGTTTAGAAACTGAACTCCAAACAGCATAAACACTATAGCAGGAGAAAAGACTAGGGGGCCACTTCTGGCCTAACAGTTCTGAAGAAGACCCCGTGGCTGGGTCTTCTCAAAGACTACAGCATCTCAAAGACCACAGCACTGGTGAGAAGGAAAGATCACATAGCTATTCAGGAAGCCAAGGTGTGGCCAGGGGACAGTCATGTGACCTTCCACCAGGGCTTACCTTTCTAAAGGTCTTACTACTCTTAACATCCCTATACTATGTACCAATCTTCCAACATAGGAACTCTTTGGCAGCAACACACTCAAAATTTAGCACCGACCAATCAACTTATGTGTGTTTTCCTTTCTCTTCCTTGTAAATGTCTGAGCTTTCCTCCTGTCAGTTCCAGCTCAAAACGTTCCTCTGCTGAGAAAGTTTCTCTGACTGATGTTCTCTCAGCATTCCTTCTCTCCTTCCCTTGATGCATCTGGAGCTTAGCATCATGTGCATGTTGCTACCATGAGTAACTGAACTCAGGCCCACAACTGGATCTCCAGTCCCACAAAGTCGTTTTCCATTGTACTTTCAGTCCTTTCTTCATCCAGTTGCAGTCCAAAAAATGTATTCATGCATAACTCCAATTTCTCTAGATATTTCTACTTCTTGTACCATTTTTTTTAGTCTTTTGCTGGCCCCACATTTCTGTTTTTAATTACCTGTATTCCTTCACTCACTTATTTGTACATTAATTTAATTCACAATTATGCTCAGTGTGCTTTTAATATGTCATGATATAGCCCTTTCTTTATTTTTTTTCTTCTCCTCCTCCCCCTCTCCTCTTCTCTTCTCTTGTTTTCCTTTATCTCTGCTTTCTAAAACAGACTCAGTCTCAATCTTCTCTTCTACCAAGTGGAAAGAGTTGATGATCCCAGATCCCTTTGATCCAAATACTTTCCATCACTTTTGCTCATGTTTCTAGCTGCTTCCTGAACATTTTCTCCTGGATATAAAGTCATGTGGAAATCAGTGTATTCTCATCCAAGCGTCCTCTAGCTCCTTCACCCTGGCCTTTCTCCTGGATGTGAATTTCTAAAGCTGTTGCCACTTTCTTTCTCTTTCTTCTTAATTCCTAACAGTTCGTCTTCCACTTGATGTTAGAACTGTCTAGTTACATAGATTTGACCATGCTGTCCCCCCTGCTTTAGAAATGTTTATAATTCTTCACTGTATACAGTGTAAAGTCTATCTAGATTGGCATAGCATTTTTAGGGCAACACAATATGGGCCCAAATTAATTTTCCAGATACTCTTCCCATCATACTCTTTGTGTGTGCTACACTTCAGCTCCAGTTAAACTACAGTTCTCCAGCACATGAATATAATAATGTAACATAAAAACCACTATTTAATCCAGTTTTAAGTTATTTATAAACATCCTGGGGGCATGAATTACATATTATTCACCTTGTTAGCACCATGCTTGCAATAAGCACATCTTAATAAATACTATTTTAACTCATGAGATTACAACCCAGGTTTGAATTTTATTTCTGCCACTTCTGAGCAATATGACTTTTAGCCAGTCCTGAGCCTTACTTTCCTCATCTGTGAGTTGGGCATGGAGATAATTGCCGGCCACTCAGTCTTATAGATTTTGAAAGGAGTGCTCACATTCCCTTAATGCCTTGTCTTCTCTAGCTTCTCAAAGTCCTTCCCTGGCTGTGGCAGAGGACGGTGGCAGAAGCAGCAAGGAGAGGGCTATGGGGTCAACCAACAGCAGCTGCAGTGGGCCGGCCTCACAGTTGCTGGCCAGGCTCTCGGGAACTTTGCAATATTAACCCTTTGGGTCTCATTCTTAATAAGCTTATGGATTGTTCATTCTCTCCCTTTCAGTTTCTTACTTCTTGAGACCTGGTGAAGATATGTATCTGCCCTCCTCCTTCATCTTTTCTTGGTACCCCATTTTCATGCAGAACACTGTTTAGACACAACCCTGTGACCCAGGTCCCGGAGGAGACGGTTGTTTAAACTTTCTCCATCCTCTTAGTTCTGTTGCAGACATATTTCCTATTTCGGTGAAAACAGTATTCCGGATGGCTTGACTGTTACAAATATTTGTTAGATTCAAACCTCTATTGCTTAGGACATCCATGATATTTCAACTTCTGCAGATTTATTTAGCATTTGTGTCACACCTTTGCCTCATACCAGGACATGAGCAAGTGAAAAACTTCAGGACATTTTCACACCAACTGCTGCCAGGACAAACCAACCTCTCTGTGTGAAATTGATGTTCTGAACCTCAAAGGAGAACTATGGAATTGTTAATTTCCACTCATTGTTCTAGTATGTTGGTAGCCTTTGAAATCACAATTCTATTATGTACCTTTTTAATTCCCATGCACATTCTCTCTTCCCACACCCAATTCTGGGTCATCTGCTTGTTGGTTTTTTTTTTCCTCATTCACATGATCTGTATAATTTTCCCAATTTTTGTAGGTGGAAAATAAATATAACTTAAAATTTATAATTTTAATCATTTCAAAATACTGTGTATAATTCTGTGTCATTACCAAAAGTTAATATTGAAAAATTGGGTATAATAAAATTGAAGTATAATAAATGTCCATTTGCCCTTTACTAAGTCACTCTTCATCAACATTTTACCGTATTTGTGTTCTGTCTTTGCCTCTCTCTAAGTCTCTATATGATATATAGAGAGGTGCGATAGGAATATATAGACTATTGAAATTTTAAAAAATATTACAGTAAAAGACATAATTTTTTCTTTTGTTTGTTTGTTTGTTTTTGGTGCTGGGGATCTAACTCTGGTCCTTCAGCTTGCAAGGCAGGAGGCAGAACCACTGAGCTAAATCCCCGGCACATTGTTATAAATCCTTCTCAGAATACTCCCCTGTGCTTTGAAAACATTTATCCCATCATTCTTGTGACATTCTAGAACAGTTTTGTTTTGTTTTGTTTGTTGTTGTTTTGTACCAAGGATCAAAACTTGGGACCTTGCACTTGCGAAGCAGGCAGTGGAACCACTCAGCTAAATTCTTACCCCTAAAGTGTGTTGGAAGTCCTCTTTCATGAATGCCTTTAAAAGGCATGATAAAAAAAAATACAGCGATTACTGCTGCTGAGTGCCATCCAATGCAAACACAGGCTCATAAAGAACATGTCTCTTCAGCACGAGAACTAGCAAAAAGAATCAACAACTGGGATCTCATCTTAATAAAAAGCTTCTGCACTGCAAAAGAAACCATCAACAGAGCTATGAGACAGCTTACAATGTGGGAAAAAACTTTACCAGTTGCTTCTCAGATAAAGGGCTATTATCTAGTATATATAAACACCTCAAAAATATCAGTCCTCCAAAATATAAAGATCCTATTCAAAAATGGGCATCTAAAATGAACAGACATTTCTCAGGCAAAGAAGTAAAAGTGGCAAATATATGAAAAAATGTTCCACATCACTGGTCATTCGAGAGACGCAGATGAAAGCAACACTGAGATTCCACCTCACCTCACAAAGAATGGCTGCTATCAAGAAATCAACCAATAACAAATGCTGGCGAGGTTGTGGGGAGAAAGGAACCCTTCTCCATTGTTGGTGGGAGTGCAGACTGGTGCAACCACTGTGGAAACCAATATGAAGATACCTCAAAGAACTAGGAATAGAGGTTCCATTTGACCCAGCTATTCCTCTGCTGGGTACCTTTCCAAAAGAATTAAAAGAATCATATCACAGTGATATATGCACACTCATGTTTATATCAGCACGGTTTGTAATAGCCTTAACTTGGAAACAGCCCAATTGTGCATCAACTGGAGACCGGATAAAGAAGATGTGGTTTTTATACAAAACAGAGTACTGCTCAGCCAACAAGAATGAGAAACTAGTCATTCATAGGGAAATGGATGCATATTGAGGCCATAATCTTAAGTGAAATAAATAAGACACACATGTGTAAATGCCAAATAGTTTCTCTGGTGTGAAAAAGTAAAACTGTAAATAAGATCCTAATGGTATAACTGACAATGTGAAATAGGAATAAAAGGGCTAAAGGTATAGGGGAAGTGGAAAGGGTAGGGGAAAGGAAATAAGGGAAAAGAAAAAATATGAAAAATGGAAAAAAGGGAAACAAAGTCTTTGTAAATAAGGTAGAGGGGAGGGGGTGAAGGGAGGATAGGGAGAAGGGGAAAAAATGAGAAGCAAGACCTGTCATGTAAAGGTACAAGATCCCAATGATGGCCAGGACTGGTGGGACACACCTGTAATCCCAGCACTCGGGAGGCTGAGGCAGGAGGATTGCTAAGAGTTCGAGACCAGCCTGGGCTACATAGTGAGTTCCAGGTCAGCCTCAACTACATAGTGAGACCCTGTCTCAAAATACTAAAACAACAACAACAAAAACAAAAACAAGATCCCAATGATATATGGAACTTCACTGTAATACTTTAAAAGTACCAATAAACTCAATTTTTAAAAATTAATTTATCTTCATCCATCTTGTTCTCCCAATGTAGCACCTTGGGACTTCTAGCTCTTCCCCAAAGCAAAAATGACAATGAAATGCAATTTTGAATTGATTCAGGAAATAGAGGCATCCATAGCAGTGCAAATAAAAACATTTATGAAAGAGCATTTCCAAAACTGCTTCAGAAAGTTGTGAGAACAATGGGATAAGTGTCATTAAGGGCAGGGGAGTATTTTGAGGGAGATTAATGATAATATGTCTCAGTGTAATGGATTTTTAAAAAATGTAAACATTTACTTTTATTTT
>NW_022900951.1:107556330-107567197 GCF_012274545.1 Fukomys damarensis
ATATATATATGCGCACACACATGCATACATTTATGCATATGTCTGTGTTGGTATGTGTAATTGGGATTCTACCAACTGGAGGTTTCATTTTTTAAAATAAACTCAACTCTTGGATTCAGCAATGGCTTTTAGGAAGAAGATACATAAAAACACACATGACAGTATCCACTAAAGTAGAGTGAAGAAAGCAGGACAAAACCCACAGAGAGGTGTTTAGTGCTTAGAGATTATCAACCTAGTAGTAGGAAGTCTATTTAGTATCTACTACAGTCATATGCCCATTACTGAAAACCTGTAAAACCTAGTCTGGTCTCACTGTATGCACCTAATACTGTGCTCGAGGGAGGTGATAATTTATTTTTTAACATGTTGCCATATTTCTAGGTCTTATCGCACCTAGAAAATTATAATAGCTCTCCATCCCTCACTGGTCCATTCACCTTTAGGCTTGCTCCTCCCTAAACCCCAGTGCAACATCCATACTCTTATCAAAAATGATCTTTTTGAAACTGTATGCTCATTTTCTTAACATTGAATGGACCTTAAAAGCACCAAGAGACAATTTAAAAAAATGTCAAGACCTTTTCTTGATTGAATCAATGATGTAAGAGTCCTTGAAGTAGATCCTCAAAGAAAGAGTTTTGAGGTTCCCCAGGTGGTTCCAATGCATTGTGAGAGTTGACAACTATGGTTGTGAATTGACTATGCCTCTTTTTCTTTTCAAAACTACTGAATTCTGGTCCCTTCTATTTCATCCCCTTAGTATGAATACAATGACTTCCATGATCTGTTCTGCACCTCATTTCCTAACCCACCTCCTGTCACTCTTTATAATTCTGTAATATATCCTCTATATACTCAGTGCTGCTTTGTGATTTGTACCTTTTCACAACTTGCATGCTTTGCATGGAATAAACTTACCTCTTGTCTATCTGTCAGGAAGATACTCATCATTTAAAACTATAATAACTCCTCTAGGAACTTTCTCTTGAGTATGTGGTGGTTATGGTTCATACACATTCTATTGTTATGCTTATCAAACAAAATTAATTCTAAACATTTGTTTACATGCCTGTCCCCTACTCAATTATGAAGTCCTTGAATGCTGGGAATATGTCTCATTTATCTGTATATCCCCAAAATTTGGCCACCAAAACTAGCATACAGTAGGTGATCAATATCTATTTTCATGGAGTTCATGAATGAATAAATTATTTAGAATGTATCATCTTCTCAAAGACAGAAAAATAGACAAGAAAGGAAGCTGCCGATTCAAGAGAAGGACTTTATCTGTTGAAAACTCTGCAAGTCTCTGTCCTTGGGAAGAAGGGATTTTGTCTGGAGAAAACTAGGCTCTGCTAGGAAGGATAACTAATTCCATACAAACAGGCAGCCAAGAACAGGCTGTGGCCAAAGTGTTGATAGATGACAGCTGGAAGTATGGCTTGAGAACCAACTAAAAATGACACATCAATCTGAGCTGCAAAATAAATTATTGGGACTCCAAAGGCTTTTGTTCTCTTTAAAATCTCACTCTACATGAACATTTAATAAGAACACTTCAGATTGCTATAGCTCTTTACAACTTTACACTTTACACATTCACATGCATAATCCCATTGAAACTTCTTAACAATTCTTATAAGGACAACAGTATCAACTCTGTTTTAGGTTGGACAAACTGAGGCCATAAAAGTTTCAAAAATTAGCCCAGTGCCACAGAGATAATAAGTGAAAAACAGAACACCAATAGACCTTCAAATAAGAAAGAGAAAAAAATAAGAAAGTTTAAAAAGTGAGGAAAAGTATAAAGAGAAATAGGTGATATGCAAAATTAAATTTCGTTTGGGGGTTCATTGAATTCCTGTTTCTTTTCTAAGTAGTAGTAAGAAGGTTGGGTAAAGAATATGATGCTTTTAAGGTAAGAGTAATTGACCATCCGTAATGTACCAGGTATGGTGCAAGTAATGTTTCATGTGATACCAACGAAATAGCCTTCTATGTAGATGTTATTATCTATACTTTTGAAGTGAAGAAATTGAGATATATCAATTTTAAATAACTTATCCAGAGGCCTGTGAGAGTTGTAAAAAAAATTTGAACCCTGCATTGTTTGACAGAAAAAGCCAATGGGATTACATAACAGCATATAGTCAATTCCTCTGTTGTATTAATTACATCAAAGGAAAATGTTTTATGCAAAAATTTCCTAGCCCAGAATAATGTCATGAATTATTTCTCCTATGCTTTCTTCTGGTACATATAGTTTCATCTTTTCAGGTCTCTCATTTAAGTGCTAAATCCATTTTGAGTTAATTTTTGTACCTGGACCCAAAAAAAAAATGAGGGTCTACCTTTTTTTCTTCTATATGTGAATTTCCAGTTTCCCTAACGCAATTTATAGAAGAAACTGTCCTTTCCCAATAGAGTGTTCTTGGAAACTGTTCAAAACTGCCCAAAACCTGCTGGCACGGGTTTATTTCTGGGTTCTCTATTTTGTTCCATTGTTCTGCATATCTGCTTTTCCTCCAGTATCATGCTGTTTGAGTTATTACCGCTTTGCAATATACTTTAAAGTCATATAGTATTACAGATCCAGCCTTGTTCTTTGTGGTCAAGATTAATGTGGCTACTCAAAATCTTTTGTGATTCCACACTCATTTTTAGGATTGTGTTTTCTATTTCTGTGAGGAAGGTCATTGGTATTTTGTTAGGGACTGCAATGAATCTATAGACTGTTTTGTATGGTACGGGCATTTTAACAATCTTAATTCTTGCAATACAAGAACACAAGATTTATTTTCATTTATGTGTGTCTTCAATTTATTTTGTTAATATTTTATAGTTTTCTTTGTAGAAATCTTTTAATTTCTTAAATTTATTCCTAGGTAATGCTTTTATGTATTGTAAATGGATTTTTAAAAATTTTTCTTTCAGAAAGCTTATCATCAGCATTTAGAAATATTGATTGTTTTTATGTTAATTTTGTATCCTGCAACTTTCTCATTGTTTAGTTCTAATAGTTTTTATTGTACTATTTAAGGTTTTCTATGTGTATAATCATGTTATCAGCAAACAGACAATTGAACTTTCTCTTTTCGAACTTGAATGCTTTTTATTTCTTTACTTTGCCTAATTACTCAGTATGGGACTTCCAATACTATAAGTAGGAGACATTTTTGTCTACTTACAAATCTTACAGAAAAAGCTTTCAACTTTTCCACATTCAGTATAATATTAGCTGAGTTTGCCATATAAATCCTTTATTGTGCTGAGGTACATTTCTTCTATACCTAAATTTTGAGAATTCTTATCATGTTAAATTCTGTCAAATGCTTTTTCTTACATCTATTGAAATTATATGGTGTCGTCCTTCATTCTATTAATGTGGTGTATTGTATTTATTGATTTCTGTATGTTCAGCCATCCTGAAAATCATGGAATGAATCCTACATGAACAACAGAACATGCAACAATAAACAATAGGGATTACATTAATCTAAAAAGTTTCTGTGCAAAAAAGGAAACAATCACCAGAATGAAGAGATAGTCTAAAAAAGCACAATGGGATAAAATGTTTGCTAAATCTGCATCTGCTAAAGGGCTAATGTCCATAAAATATAAGAAGCCTAAATAAATCAGTAACAAAGTGATGTTATCAAAATGTAAAAAGGCATTGCAAAGGAGCATGTAAAAAACTGCTCAACATTTTTAATCAGGGAAATGCAAATCTATACCACATGAGCTATGACATCACAACAGTTAGAATGACTAATATCAAAAGCACAAAAGATAACAAGTACTGGTAAGATACAGAGGAAACTTTTGTATGTTGTTGGTGAGAATACATAAATTAGTATGGTTATTATGGAAAGTAGTATAGAAGCTTTTCCTCCTAAAATTAAACCTATAGACTGGTACAACCACTATGGAAATCAGTATGGAGATACCTCAAAGAGCTGGGACTAGAGATTCCATTTGACTCAGCCATCCCTCTGCTGGTTATCTTTCCAAAACAATTAAAAGAATCATATCACAGTGATGTATGTTTACAGCGGCACAGTTTGTAATAGCTAAAACTTGGATAAAGCCCATTTCCCCATCATTTGGAAACTGGATAAAGAAGATGTAGTTTTTCTATAAAATGGAATACTACGCAGCCATAAAGAATGAGACATTTGATTCATTCATAGGAAAATGAATACATATTGAGGATATACTCCTGAGTGAAATAAATAAGTCACACATGTACAAATACCGAATAGTTTCTCTGGTGTGAATAAACTATAATAGTACATAAGATCCTAATGAGATAACTGACATTGTGAAATGGGATGAAAAGGGCTAAAGGTGTAGGGAAGATGGGATGGGTAGAGGAAGGGTAATAAGGGAAAAGAAAAAAATGTGAGAAAATGAAAAGATGGAAATAAAGTGTTTGTAAATGGGGAGGGGAGAAGGGGGTGAAGGGAGGGCAGGGACAAGGGGAAAAAATGAGAACCAAGACCTGTCATGTAGAGGTACAAGATCCCAACAGTGATTGTGACTGTACTGTATCCCTAAAATGTACCAATAAACTCAATTAAAAAATAAAAAAATTAAATTAAACCTATAACTACTACATAATTCCATAATCTCCTTCCTGGATATGTTTCCCAGAGGAAATAAACTTAATAAGTCAAAGATATATCTGCACTCCCATTTATTACAGCACTACTAATAGCCATCAACTGACACAAGTGGATAATGAAAATGTGATACACACACACACAAACACATACACACACACTCATATATGCCATTAAAAATGAAACATGCATTTGTGACAACATGGATGTATGTTAAGTAAAATAAGCCAGTCAATAAAGACAAATACCATATGACCTCACTTAGACTATATACAGAATCTAAAAAGCCTGATCCCTTAGAAAGAGAGAGCAGAATGGTATTTACCAGTGGCTGGGTGATTAGGGAGTAGGGGATAAAGGGGAGAGCCTAGTAAAAAAGTTAATTACAATGATCTATGAAGAATAATTTTCAAGAGATCTGTTGTGAAGCAAGGTGTCCATAGGTGATGAGGACATATTTTTTCTTGAAAATGTAAGTAAAGTTGATGTCATGTATTCTCATCACAAAAATAACCATGTATGATAATGTATTTGTTAATTAGCTAGACTTAGCCATTCTGCAATGCATATGCAACAGTTCCAAACAACATGTTGTACATGATTAAGACAAAACTGTTAGCTTTCAATATAAAAAATAAAACAGTAAATTTACTTTTAAAATATTTTATGCAAGTATTATTTGGAACGTACAAGGCCTTTTCACGTTTGATATCTTTGTTAAGACACCATGTCAGAGAAGGGAAATAACAATGTTTTAAACAAAGATGAAATAGTCATGCAAGTAGACCTGGAAGGAAAGTGAGACTAGAGTCCTAAAGAATGGGTGAAATGTGAAACCAGCTCTAGGGACGGTAGTTCAAGGGAAAACAACACCACAGAGAAAGCTACAGAGAAGAGCAGCATCTGCTGGACAGCTAGGAAGGAACCCAAGATTTATGAGTGTGATAGAATGCTATCATAGAAGAAACACAGAATGTCCTAGATTGCTACTGTGGAAGAAATGCAAGAAATGCTAAACTTCACTGTCATTGTGATATACATCCTCCTAACAGGTTTGAGCTTGGGCTAAGTTACATTCTTGGATAGTAACATAAACTGCAGGCCTTTCTGGTACAAGAAAATTGCATTGCGGATGGCTGGGCTGTGTTATGAAGGAAAGAAAGTTATACCAGTTACCATTAGCCCCCCTGCAGGGCCCCACTGCAACAATGACTGACAAATAGACCTTGAGATAACAGCAAGAGAAAAAAATGAGACATGAGATAAGCAAGCTTTTAAAAAACCCAGAAGAAGTATCTTTTATAGATTAGTTTATATTGAAAAAGTAATACATGTATTTCATAGAAATAGTTTCAATGAGTACAAAAGGTTAAAACAACAAAAGCCACTCCACTTCTGCACTACATATTCAGTACTCACAGTTAATTTTTATTTCTTTAATTGACTGAATGTCATTCCCATATATGAATATATACTAATTTATTTATCCCATTGTTTTATAAAACACATTTCATTTAGTACCATTTTTCACTAGTAGAAGCAATACTGTAATAAGTATCCCTGTACCTGTATACCTCTGCATGCTTGTACAAATATTTTTATAATGTCAAAATCTAGAATATGAATTGAGTCAAGGGCAAATGCATTTTTATAAGATTTTGTCCTTCAAAGATGTTGAACAAATTTGCCATCCTACCTCCAAGATATAAAACATCTAATTATTTATCTTCAATAATACTAGACATTATTTAACTTTCAAAATGTCCTCATATGGAGGAGGAAAATGCTTCACTACTGTTGGAATTGGTATTGATTTAATTATTAATGATGTTACAAATGTATTTTTGTGTGTTTATTAACTATGTATAGCTGATTTTCAGTGAAATGTCTGCTTGTGGCCTTTACTTGTTTTCTATTTATGCCTCTGCTCTTTATTTCTGTAGATCTGCAAAAGACCATTGCATATTAAAGTACTTTGACTTAGTCTATTGTTATTTGAACTAACATGTTGGTAAAATTGAACTGTCATTGACCAGTTTCATTGGAGATCAAATGACTGAATTACTGTTTGATTGTATTTATTTTATTTTCCTTAAAATATTTAAAATGTATCTGGAATTGGGTTAAGGAATCTTTTCCTTTTGTTTTCTGGACTTTACATCTTTCTTAAAAAAGTTATTGCCACTTCAAGATTACATATAACTTTTTAGGGGATCAAACTTGGGACCTTGCACTTGTGAGGCAGGTGGCGGAACCACAAAGCTAAGTCCCCGGACCAAGATTACACATAATTTTTGTATGTTTTCATCTGGTACTTTTATAACTGAATTCTCCACTTCATATTTTGATATTTCTGGAACTTATATTTGGGTGAGAAGTTGGGTCATCTCTATCCTATGGCATTCATTTATCTATTCACATACCACAGTTGAACAGTTTCGATTATTTGGGATTTACAGTACCTTTTAATATAAGTTAGAGAAAGTTTTTTCCAATACCTCTCTCATTTCCCACCATTTATTTTTCTCTTAAAATTATTCTGGCTTGTTTCACGCTCAGTTGTGTGTGTGTGTGTGTGTGTGTGTGTGTGTGTGTGTAGTTGGAAGACACTTTGTTAAGGTGATGGACAGCTCTTGTCTCAAGAATAAGTGTGTATTTCCGATCTTACATTTTGAAAGACACCCATGCACGCACACAGATACACATGCAGGCACACATATACACACTAAAAACATACAAATAATGCATCTTGAAAATATAATCACTTACAGATGAAACCCCAGGGTACTTATAATAATTCAAGAATAAAGTTGACATATTCAGCAAATCAAAATGCAAGATATTAAGTTAAATTTGAATTTCAGAAAATGAATTTTTCAGTGTATGTCCAATTATTGCCTGGGATGTGCTAAAGTGGGTGGAGGGGGACAGAACGGAATTGAACTGTTTTATGTCCATGTACCAATTCCCTACAGTGAATGTAATCATTATGTACTGCAAACATGCACTAATAAAAGTCAAAAATTAAAAATTAAAAATAGAAAGAAAAAGAAGAAAATTTTTGTTTATCTGGAATTTAAGTTTCACTGAGTATTTTCTGCATTATAGTCAACCCTAACAAAAAGGAAAATGAAGAGGAGCTTAAAAGTACAAGAGAAAGTTATGTAGATTGATGAATTAACACATTCTGATCAATAGGAAACTCAATACAGACACTTAGACATTGGCTCAAGCAGTGAAATAATTCTGGAGTGCGAATCAAATGAGCTTGTTTTGTGTTCTCAGCTTTGGCTTGAAAAATGAAACTCCTTAAATAAAATGCAAAAAGCTTAATGCTTGGGAAAGATTTTTGGCTTTTTGACTCTACTTTGAAAAGAAAAATCAGTATAATAGAAATAAAAACTAAAATTCTGTTCTATTTACACCATACTATAAATATTTTTGATATAAAGGTTTTTTTTTAAGATTAGTGTTTTGAGTTTAAATTATTGGGAAAGTTCTCAAATTGATTTTATCATTGGGAGTTGTTGGGGAAATGCCACAGTTATTAATCACTTTAGAAAATAAGTTTAAGTGGAATTCTTTAAGATTTATTAAGCCTTTTATTTTTAAGTGGCCAAGTGGTTTGGTTCTGAAATTAGAATGTTCTGTAATTCATAAATATTTGCTTCCCTAGCTCTTTACTAAAAATTAGCTTTACTTTTTAACTCCTGAACATGTTTTTGTAGTACAGTATATTATAAAAAGCATTAGCTCTGGAGTTAGCAGACCAGGATTTAATTCCAATATTTCCCTCTTAGTAGATTCATGCTGTATATATGGGCTGAGCATCTTTAACTCTCAGTTTACCCATCTAGAAAATGAACATGACAACCCATTCTTCATTTGGTGGTAGTACAAGTTAAATAAATACACAGGTAAAATGCATGGCGTTTTGCAGGCAGTTAACTAATGTCAATTTATTAGAGACAACTACTAAAATTATTTGTATTTGCAAAATGGTTTCCATTGGTGCATTTCTAGATGTTAGAATTTTATTTGGCATTTTGAATTCTCTTTAAAAGCTGATATGTTATCTAGTCCCACAAATATGGTAAAATTGGGATAAATATACTTTTATTATAATGTTATTGTGAGCAGTATAAAACAAAAGAACCAAAAATATACATGTATCAATAGTGTTCCTTAGGGAAATGTACTGAATTGTACTAATGATCTTTGCTTTTTGTTGCAAAGAGTAAGATGCTAATAAGATCCTCTTACCATATGGGAGAAAATAGTAACTAGACTTGAGGGGCAAGGGTTGTGTCTTATGATCCTTCTGTGGTATATCCCTTGAGTAAGCCTACCCTTGTCCAGATTGGCACACAAATAGAGAACATTTGGCTCTTGCTATTTTTTTCTCATTAGAAATTTGTCCGGTGAGATTTTTTATATGGTGTGGTTAGATGTCAGAAAGGAGTCTAACAACCATGGCTGGCCTCAAGCTTTCTGGATGGGTGTTGATGATATGTAGGAGTAGAAAGGCAATCAGAGACAAGGCTTCCCATGGTGTGTCACATAAATCACTCCTTGCCAGTTTCTCCTACATAGGCTCTACCTTCAATTAGAACAGTAATTGAGGGGAAGTTAGAGCAACTGATTTCTAGTCACTAACTATATTCTGGAGAAAGTTGTTTAAATTTGCCTGGCAGCAGTTTCCTCGTCTGTGAAACAGAGGAGGAGGAAATGTTTTGACAATCTCCAGGTCTGGTGTAAGAAGAAAGTTACAGAACAAACTTGAGTTTTCATGACAAAGCAAATACAGCTATGCAAATACAAGTGTAGAATTTATCATGATTTACAGTGACAGTAATGATACTATGATAATCGAGAGAAATCAGATCTGCTTGGTTTGGCTAGAAGGGAACGGAGGGATTAACAAACTATCCCTTCAACACCTCTTTTTCACTCATTCTCTCCAGAGAACCTGGTTGTTCAGACTTAGGTGATGTTTTTCTCTCTTTTTCTGTTATAGACTTAAGAGTATAGTGGTTCACATACCAGTAACTGGATGTATGATAAAGTTCTGTGTAGTGGGTACATAATGGAAGTTTAAAACCTTAAATCACACGGAAAAGATGAATATTAACTTTCTCATTTATTTTAACAATAAAACTATAGCATTTCATAATTAAAAGTTATCTTAGGGGACATAGCACCAATAAAAGGAAATACATGTTCTCAATCAAATTAAAGACTTGGACCATCAGATTATATAGAAAAGGACCTTTCAGTTCTGACACTTTAGGAGTCCTTGTGACAAAAGCTCAGCTACTTTTCCAATCCGCACCCCCACCACAGGCAAGCACAGCTAGTCTCTCACTGTAAACTAATTTTTTCTGCCCTCCCTTCGCAGCTTGTCCCAGATGCCTTCGGAATCTCTTTCTCAATGCAAATTCCATCACTTCCTCTTCACTTAGTTAAAGCCTACTGAGCCCTTCAGAATGAGTTACCAATGGTGCAAGTAGTGACAGGTGACCAGGAAATGTGCTAGGTGATTTATATAATTTTTAACTTGCATATAAGCTGTCTGGAGTGGACTTAAATCTTTTGTGCATTTAAATGAAAGGAAAGTGAGACTTATAAAGTTTTAGCAATGTACCAGGGATTACACAACAATGGCAAAATTTGGGTTTGAATTAAAGCCTGTCAGGCCCCATAGTGGGATTTTTAAATTCAAGACCCACTTCACTCAGTCTCAAAGACTTTTCCTCTCCTCAGACACTCTCCAGATCTTCAAATAAGCCATATATTTAATATTATCTTGCAGTAGACCAGCTTGGATTCATATGTTCTCCTCCCAATTTCTTTTTGGGTTCCCTGAGAGAAAATAGACTTCAATATTCTATTTGGAGTGGCCAGTTCTGTGACTTGCACACAGTAGGAGCTTAATAAATATCTGTTGATAAGTGCACATCAGAAAAATGTGCTGTCCGAAACCCGTGTCTGGGTATTAAATATGTTTTTATCAGTAGAAGAAAATTGTAGCTAAGGTATTTGTGAGCTGAAGCCATTGTTACTTCTGTTGCTAAGGGAAGTCAGTTACCCTGGGATACTAATTAACTGCAGCTATTGTGGAAATTAAGCCAGCAGCTCCCAGCGGGTTCAGAGAGCCCAAGGGAGGAGAAAATCTAAAAGGTGTCAAGTAAGAAAGTATATTTTCTGATTTGAGGGAAAGTGACGGCGGGGGGGGGGGGGGG
>NW_022900951.1:107567457-107604858 GCF_012274545.1 Fukomys damarensis
GAAGCCTATTTCCTCCTTAGTGGGCAAAGAGGTTGTTCCCTGTAATTAGCTCAAACTGTGGAAGCAAGGTGAATAGAATGCCTGCGGCTGAGACCTACACTTCTTTTCTCTCCAGCCATTGAGAGATAAGCATCTGGGGGGCTTTGACGTCAAAGCAGCTCCAAGGCTGAATGAAAAGTACCTGGTGAAACAGACTTTTCATTCTAAGTTAAGATTCCAGTTGAGCTGATGAAGGGAAAGGAAGAAATCGATTAGGAAAGCTAACAGACTCTACCTGGGGCGCCTATCATCTCTAAAAGAATTATGTACTTTGCTGTTTAAAGTGGAGTTCAAAAGTTTTAATAAAGAGATTTATTTATGATTCTAGAAAAAAGTCTGAACAGTCTTTGTTTATTATCGGCAACGTAGCCAGAGCTCAAATTTTTTAGTCCTGGACTCAAATTGCTCTAACAGACTAGTTCCACCTAGTGATGGTGTACCTAAACTGCAATTTGTTTTTCTCAGAAAATGAAAATGTGGTCTTTACAAGAGGCCACTGAAGTCATGAAATTATTCAACAGCTGAGCATCCGCTTCGTGAGAAGCTCTGGGCTAGGGACAGTGACACGTGGCTGGTGAAAAGGGAGAGAGAGAGAGTGCTTTGTATATTGGCCAAGTGAAACAATAATAAAACTTCTGGTTAACAGCAAGAGATGAGAGCACCAGGCCCCCAGGAAGCATTTAAAATAACATTTAGAGACTGTGGCCTAGGAGATTAACCCTCTCTGCACTGACTATTTCTGCTGAAAGATCTGTAGAAGAATTTGAAATTGCCTTTCTGAGTGAGAGAGGGAAGGAGGGAGAGAAGGAGAGGGAGAGGGAGAGGGAGAGGGAGAGGGAGAGGCAGAGAGAGAAGGAATTATGATCAGAAGGACTAGAAGGATATTGGGGTACAACGAAATCCAGCAGCAGCATGCTTCCCTTCTCTATTTAATGAAGAAATTCTATAGAATGATTGTCCAAGTTCACCAGAAGAATACCAAGATCTTCCTAACTCGAGACTCACATACCAAAAGCCTTATCAGCTAAGCACCCTCCACTCTGAGAGTCCAAAAGTACAAAGCCACAAAGGCAACAGGCAAAACCAAATACAGGTCTCTCAGCTCCCAGTCAAGGCTATTCTACAGCAGCAATAACCGAGCCCCAAATGTGCAGCAGAGTCAGGTCTTCTGCAATGCAGATAGAGGTGAGTTGGGTAGCACATCCTATGGGCAGATTCCATCAAGCTCACTGGCTACAGCTGTAAGGTTTGGACAGCGGCACCCATACTTGGGGAACTAAACCTTGAAAATACTCTCCAGAATCCCTAAGCTTTTTCTTCTATGGTGGATGGGTGCTGCTCCACTTGAGGTACAGATGTCTGTCCATCCAGATTCCCCCATCTCCACATCATTCTTCTCTGGCCCACGTTTCTTGCTCATGCCCTGACTCCAACACTAACTCCTCTCCGGGATGCCATTGAGCACCTGTGGCCCTCTTGCCACATGCCAGGTCTTCTGTCAGTCTACTGAGATTCCGGTGAATATGCAGATTTCAAAGTAGATCTTCTAGGTTTCAAACAGATTAAAGGTGATGGAAGGTTAAGGAGGAAGACCTGGAAATCAGTATTTGAACACAATTCTTCCAGGCTGTTCGGATTCAGCAGATCAGCAGACTAGAACCTGGACTGGATTTTTGTTCCAGAACTACCAGTTCCATGGCCTCTAAATGTTTGCCAGGGTTAACAGCCCTCACTGATCTACTCCTTTTGAATTCCTGTAATATATTATCAAAGATGGTGACTTTGAAAAGACTACCAGTACAGATGGTTACCTAGAATAGGAATCCCTTTCTCAGGAACCCAATGTATGCTTATCTGATACTGCCAGGCCACCCCTCACCTCTCCTTGAAAGGCAGGACCCAGCAGCCCACTGGTAGCTAGTTCAAATCCCAGCACCTCCTTTAGCAACACATCTCACCCTTATCAAATCTTTTCATGTTGCATTCTGACCCCACTTTGGGGAATTACTAACATTTAAACAAGAACTGTTTGAAACATTCAGAGTTCTCTGTTGAAAAGTACATTGCTTTGAAAGTGATGCTGTCTCTTTCAGAAACAGTTCATAAAAAATTCTTCTGCTAAAGTAGTTTGTCCTTGTTCCCCTGGGTGTGTGTCTTCTATTAAGGCAGTGAGCTCAGAATCCTTGCTACAAAAACCCAAACAAAATGCTAAATCCCATCAAGCATCCCTAGACAGGCAGATGTATTGGTGGTCAGCTGTGGAGGGCCACATGGAAACTGAAATCAATCTGCTTTAGCTTCTGCACTATAGCAGTATTTTTAAAAATTGCCCTTCTCTGTTTCTGGCTGCTTCAAGGCACTTTCTATTGAAAGGGAAATTTGTGCATGGAAACCCTAAGAAATACCTACCTACCATAGACCCCCAAAATCATAAATTGTTTCAAAAATGGAAGCAGAAAAGGGCGACATTTGTGGATGGAAAGAACTCCCCATTTCAGCCGTATAAAGATCACCAGGCAGGACCTTGACTTAAGCTGGCAACAAATAAAGATTCATTCATTAGGATGAAACTGAAAATCCCAGAGATCCAGAAAAGGTTCATGAAGCAAAAAGGGATGATAATTCTCCTGCATCACAGCTCCAGAGGCACCATTTATAATAGGAAGGTACGGAGAAGGCTCCAAAAGATGGTCCTCTGGTAACAAATCAAACAAATGGCACAGAGGAGGTCTAGGAAGCAGATTGAAGCCAAAGTGAGAGAATAATAAAATTAGGTAGTACTGGGGATTTGGCGAACAGTATGAGCTCCAGCTCTGCAGGGCCTAGGCAAAAGAAATCTGAAGAGAACAGAAAATGCCAAGCTAGTCCTACGCACTGCTAGAAAAGATGGGTGGTTAGGGAGTCAGCTTAGGATCTTGGGGACCTAAGGCCATAAGACTCACTTACAACAGGAAAAATCAGAGAGCAAAGCAAATCTGGAATGGGAAGTCTGAGGTAGAGTTTGAGGATGGGATTTTTAGTTGTCCCAACTAGAGAAGCTGCAAGAAGCCCATGTATTGAGTTGGGAGCTTATGGTGTTGATTACATCCCTCAAAACCCCACTGTGTCCCATACAAAAAACCTTAAAAACTCCAATTTTTAAAAAAACTAAAAGAAGGCAATTTACCGAAGGTAGGGAAGGGGGATGGAAGAGATGACTGACGGCTACTCTGGAATAGTAGGGAGAATTTAAAAGTGAATTACTCCTAAAACCCCCAAATTTTTGTTGTTTTCTTCTTACCAAAGCTGTATCCCAGAATACATAGATATAAGGAAGCCAATTGCCATACAAGAAGTTAAGAAAATTGTCAAAGAACAACATTCCACTTCAAAACCCCAGAACTAAATTGTATCTTGGGCATATTCTACCAGGTTCATTTTTTTCCCTTAGTTTGGACACTCTTTTAATAAAAAAAAAATGAAGATAATGTAACTATTTTCTAATACACCCACACAAAGGTTTTCCTATTTTAAACATCTGAGTATATTTGTTAAAGAGCTAATAGTGACACAGTGTTACCGACTAAAGGCCAAATATGAATTCAAATTTTCTTCGTTTTAACCTAATGTCCTTTTTCTGTTACATGATATTTCAGCCAGGATTCCACATTACATTCAGTTATCCTATTTCCCTAGGCTTCTTTAGGCTGAGACAGTTTCTTGTACTTTCATCATTTTATGCTTTTGCTAGTTCGAGGGCAGTACAAGGCAGGTATTTTACAGACTATCCCTGAAGTGAGATTTTTCTGTATTTTTTTTTCTCACAGTTACACTAGGATGTCAGGCTGTGGGAAGACAACAGATATCAAGTTCTGTTCCCATCAGGTCATATCATGGGCACAGGCTATCATCATGATTCACCAATTTAAAGTTAACCCTTACTGCCTGGCTCAGCTAATTCTTCTCAGGTTTCTCTACCATAAAGCAACACTCTCTCCAACCCATACTGTACTGTTTAGAAAGAAGCCACTATAATCAATCCACTTTCACTGAGGTGTATCTAAGGGACGAAGCACCTCTATAAATAATTTGGAATCCTTCTGCACAGAATTGTCTTTCCTCCTCCATATTTTTATTTATTCAGCATTTACTTATACCAGTATGAGATCACAGGGATTCATTTTAAACTTTGGGAGATATTTAAATGCTGCTTAACTTTATTCTAAAATTATCCCAGGTCTAGGATTATATCAAAATAAAAAGTTTATACAAAGCGAAAGAATCAACAGAGCACAGAGACAACTTAGGCAATGGGAGAGAATATTTTCAAACAGTGCATCTGATATTTGGAGGTTCTCAAACAACTCAACAGCTACAAAACTGACAATCTGATTTTAAAAGTGGGCAAAAATTTAAACAAACATTTCTAAAATGAAGGCGTACAAGATCTGGGGATGGGGAAAGACAGAAGGGAGGAGAGGTAAAAAAGCATCAAGATGCAATATGTGTATGTACCAATTGCCAGTGATCAATGTATTTATTATGTACTGAAAACATGCACAGTACTAATAAAAGGGGAAAAACAAGTGATCAACAGGTATATATGAAAAAAATATCTGCAATCTCTAATTAGCAAAAACTGCAAATGAAAACTACAATGAGATATAACTTCACAACTGTCAGAATGGCTATCAAATTTACAAAATATAACAAGTGTCAGTAAGGATGTGAGAAATGGGAATGCTTACACGTTGTTGTGGAAATGTAAATTAGTAAGCCATTCTTGCAAATGGTATGGAGGTTCTGGGACAATTTTTTTGTTTGTTTTCTTTTTTGTACTGGGGATCAAACTAGGGCCCTTGTGCTTGAGAGGTAGGCAGCACTAAGCCAAATCCCTAGCCCGACAATTTTAAAATAAGCTAACATAACACTCGTCTCTCTACTAGATATTTACTTAAAGGAATTTTTTAAAAAAGTAATGAGTTGAAAAGATACCTACATTTCCTTGTCCATTGCAGCATTATTTAGTCCAAGAAATGGAAGCAACCTAGATGCCCTTCAGCTGAGGAATGGATAGAGAAAATATGCTATATATACACAATGGAGTACTATATATCCATAAAAATAATGAAATCCTATAATTCGCAATTGAGGGCAACACAGATGAATTTGAAGTATATTATGTTAAGTGATATAAGCCAGGAACATAAAGACAAATATCACTTGATGTCCCTATGCACGAAATAAAAAATAATTGACCTCATAAAAGCAGAGAGTAGAATGGTGTTCACCAGAGATTCAGGAGGAGAGGCCAGGTTAGGAAAGTGCTACTAAAAGGTTTCAAACTTTCAGCTAGACAAAGCAGGATAAACTCAATAAATCTATTGCACAGCATGATGACCATAATTAATAATGTACTGTACCAAGATACATCACATAAAAGGTACCAGATCCTAATGATGAATGTAACTGTGCCGTATACCTAAAAAGCACCAATAAACTCAATGAAAAAAGTAATAATAATGCACTGTATTTTTTTCTACTCAATTTTTATTTTTTAGTAGTACATCTTTGCAGTACATAATGATAACATTCCTCAAGGCAAGTTGGCAGTTGCATGTAACAAATCTCTTCTTTTTGCACCCTCTCCCCTCTCCTCTCACCATCCCTCCATCTCTGGGTCCCCTTCCCATTTGCAAAAGATCTATTTCCCTATTTCCTATTATCTGTCCTTCATCTCTTGCCCTTTTTCTATATTTGGGTTTCTCATGTGAGAGAAACCATGAAATATTAAGAATATGTGTCTGATTTATTTTAATTAACACTGTGGTCTTGTATTCTTGAAAGTCATTGGAAGAGTAGGTGCTGAGTGTTCTCCCCACAAAAACTGATAGTATGTGAGGTTTTATGCATAAATATATATATGGATATCTTATACAAATATGCATATAATTTGGTGAATTTAAAACAAATTTTATAAACTTATCCAAAAATCCAAGATGCATTACATAAGTACAGTAAAAGACAGACAAACCCAACATATGTGCTGTGAATCTATCGATTCCCATAGAAAAGAGTCCCTTCTAGTTTAGTGTATGTGCGAACACTTCATCAATGAACTAACATCTGGTTTTGATTTAACAAAAGAATTCCAGTTTTTGCTTATTAGGAGCTCTTTTATTTGGCTCCTGTGTCTCCAGAACACATTCCCATGATTGTAGGGATTTACAAAATGCACTTAGTTATTTTTCTGGCACTATAAGGTGTTTCAAGTTCATTTGATGTAATTCTTGCTTTAGCCTTAGAATGGGCAGTTCTGACTTTTTTTTTTTTTGAGAGTACTAATAGAAACTGATGTCTGGCTTTAAGGTATCCGTGTGGCTACTGGGGTATCTTTGCTTCTAGGTCCACTCACCTGAAAAAACAAGCAGACATTCATATATACCAATATATAAGAGGGCTGGGGATTTAGCTCAGTGGTTCCGCCAACTGCCTCATATATACCAATATATATATTTATTTATAAATAACTCTACATGTAATGTCTGTGCTTATATTAAAGTAAATATGAGTTCATACTGATGTTTCTAACTCTAATCCATTAGGACATGGATCATTCTAGCTTTCTTCCATTCGTTGCCTATCTGTAAACTCTCACCCAAATAGTTGAGAAATCTTCCTCCCACTGTAAATCATCCATTTACTTAATTGTTCAGTACAGTGTACATGTATATTGCTATCCGAATTTTAAGCTGTACTCACCAGGGACAAAAACGTTTGCTAACTAGAGTTCAGTGTTTGCGTGCAGTCCCTTTTGCACTTAGTCTTAGAGACGACTCTTTTCCACAAGTCACTTATGCCAGTCTCTTCTGCCCTAATCCCACAGAAAATTGTATGTTAATGATACAGTTAGATTGTCTTGTCATAGTTTGCTTTCTTTTCTGGATCCCCCAATGTACTAAATTATTATTGTTTGCAAAAGTTAATCCATTCTTTGTGCGAAGTTGTATGGGTTTTGACAAATGTATAATGCAATGTATCTACCATTACAGTATCATACAAAATAGTTTCACCACTCCATGCACGTTCCATGGGGCATCTATTCAACTCTTTCTACACAATCCCCTACCATTTTCCTCTCCTCTCTTCTCCTTTTCTTTCTTTTCCTTTCCTACCCTCTCTTCCCCTCCCCTCCTCTTCCTTTCTCTTCTTCCTCTTTCTCCTTCCTCCCTTCCTGCCTGCCTTCCTTCCTTTTTTGTTGCAGTACTAGAGATTGAACCTAGGGCCTCCTGTGTGCTAGACAAGTGCTATACTGCTGTACTACAACATTAGTTCCCCTGCAATATCTTGCGCATCTATTGATGTGAGTTCATATTTGCCTTGCCTTTACTGTAACTGTTTTGATGTGTTGCATTTGGTCATTTTTCTCTTCTCTCCGTCTTTTTATACCCATATTGGTTTTAATTATTTTGTGATTCCTTTTTAATTTCTTCCCTTGGTATATCAGTTATATATTTTTAAAATTTTTCTGGATTTTGTTGGGGGGGAGAAACCATATATGTTTTTCGTTTTGTAGTAAAAGGCATACAACATGCAATTTTCAATTTAAACAATTTTAAGGGTACTATTTAGTGACATTAATTATATTTGAAATGTTGCACAGCCATTACGATTATGCTTTCCAAACGGAAATTTTGCATACATTAAACAAGAGCTTCCCCCCGCCTCTTGGTAACCTCTAATATACTACTTGTCTCTACAAAATATCTATAAGAAATAATTCATATAAATAGAATCACATAATAAAACAGTAGCCTCTTACATTTAGTAGAATGTTTTCAAGGCCAATCCATACTGAGGCACATGTTAAAACTTCATAGTTTTATAGCTGAATGATATCACATTATATCCACCTTCTGTTTCTGTGTTCATCTACTGATGGATATTTGGGTTATTAGTCACCAGTTGGCCATTGGGAATGAAGCCAATATGAGTATTTACATGCAAGTATCTGTTTGAGTCCATGGTTTAGATGCTTTTGGATGTATGTATATGAGTAGAACTTTTGGGTCAATGGGTAATTTTGGGTTTAACTTTTTGAGGAATGGCCAAACTGTTTTCCTCTAGGGCTCCACATTTTGCATTTCCATCACTAGTGTACAACATTTGAAAGGTTCAGGTTTGTTCACACCCTTGCCAACGTTTGTTAGCAACTGTGGTTCTGAAAATCTATTTAATAATATGAAATTATATCTCATTTTAATTTTAATTAGCATTCCTCTAACAATTAATAATATTGAGCATATTGCTGAGTGCCTATTGTTTACTTGTGTATCTTCTCAAGAGAAATGTCCAAGTCTTTGGGCCATTTTCAGATTTGATGCTTGTCTTTTTGATGTTGAGTTTTAGGAGTTCTTTATATACCCTAGATATTAAACATTCATTGGACATGAAATATATAAATATTTCTCCCAATCTGTGTGTTATCTTTTCAGTTTCTTGATAATGCCCTTTGCTTTACCTAACATTTTAATTTTCATGAAATTAATATATGTTTGTTTTCTTTTTTTCCTCATTGAGTTTATAGGTACATTTTAGGTATACAGTACAGTTACATTAATTATTGGGATTATGTATGTTTTCTTTTGCTGCCTGTACTCATACCATATTTGAGAAGCAATTGACAATACCAGTATCAAGCAGATTTTCCCCTATTTACTTCTAAAATTTTTATAATTTTTTCTCTTATATTTAGTTCTTTGATTCAGTTTGAGTTAATCTTTCTATCAAGTATAAGGCACAATCTAACTTAATTCCTTTGCATGTGGATATTTCAGTTTTTCCAGCACTAGTTGTTAAAGACAATTGTTCTTTTTCTATGAAAGGTCTTGGAACACTTGTCAAACTTTAGTAATTAAATATAGATGTGAGAGGTTACTTCTGACTTCCAGTTACCTTCCATTGCTCTATATGTATTTATACCAATATCATACTATTTGATCACTATAGCTTTGTAACAAATTTTGAAATAAGGAAATATGAATGCTCCAACTTTGCCTTTCTTTAAGATTATTTTGACTCTGGCAACTTTTGCAATATCGTATTAATTTTAGATACAGCATCTCCATTTCTGAGAAAAGGATCGCTGGAATTTCATTAGTGATGAAATTGAAACATTATATTGCTTTAGGTAGTATTATCATCTAATAATATGAAGTATTCCAATATTTAAACATAGGATTGTTAGAGCTCTTCTTTAATTTCTTTCAGCATTGTTTTGTAGTTTTCAGCATGAAGGTAATATTTCTTCATTAAAATTATTCCTCATTATTTTATAACTTTTGATGCTATTGTAAATGGAGTTGTGGTTTTTAATGTTGACTCCTTTTTTTTTGAAATAGTATCTCACTATGTAGCTCAGGCTGGCCTTGAACATGTGATCTTCTGGCCTCAGCCTTCCATTGTAATTCCCAATGCTAGGATTACAAATATGTGCCACCATACCTATCTTCATTTATTTTATTTTATATGAGTGCAGATAACACACACAACATATTT
Source organism: Fukomys damarensis (assembly GCF_012274545.1). Taxonomy (NCBI): domain Eukaryota; kingdom Metazoa; phylum Chordata; class Mammalia; order Rodentia; family Bathyergidae; genus Fukomys; species Fukomys damarensis. The sequence continues at coordinate 107,577,034 of NW_022900951.1, forward strand.
TGAAATTCTAGTGTCAATTTCTAACTCTTCCTTCTCTAACAAATTGTAGAGAACCACTTACCCAAGAATGGCTAAAAGAGGATGTCTTTATTGTAATTTTATTCACTATTTTGTTATTATTTTAATGTAAAAATTTATGGAGTTCAGTATAATAACTCATCATGTATACGATGTGTAATAATCAAATTAATGTAATTAATATTCTATATCCTTAAACTTGCTTTTCCTTTTGGATTGCTCATTATTAACATATAGGAATATGCTTTAATACCATATGCTAAGTGTCATCCAATATATTGTTACTGTTGTTTAAAGTTATATTTTAGAGCCATTAAACAGTGACCACTTCCAAACACTTCAAATATTGGTGCTAAAACCTGAGGTTTCAAATTCCATCAGATTTTAAATAAACTATTTCTGTTATTTAATCTCTTCCGGAACATAAAGAAAAAAACTTCTAAATATGTACCAAAATTGACAAAAAAATCTCAACTATTAACACTAATACAAAATTAAATGTTAACAAATAGTAGCTATCGATCCATTAAAAGAAAAAGAATCCATGAAATTAGGAGTAAAAAGGGTGAAATTAAAATGAACCCAGAAGAAACCCAGAGGATCATCAATACCTATTTTGTGAATCTACATGCCAGTAAGATGGAATCACAGAAGAAATGGACAGAATCCTAGATTCATATGAATTAACAAATCTGAAAGAAGATGACCTAAAATGTCTAAATGGCCCAAGATCAATCAATGAAATTGAAAAGGTAATTAAAAAACTACCAACTAAACAAAGTACAGTTCCTGATAGCTTCACTGCTGAATTCTACAAGACACTTAGAGAGGCACTACTGCCACTACTGTTCAAACTCTTCAGTGGAATAAAAATGGAAGCAATACTCCAGAACTCCTTCTTGGAAGCAGCATCACATTGATAAGCAAAGCAGATAAAGACCCAACCAAAAAAGAGAACTGTAGGCCAATCTCACTAAGGAACTTATATGTAAAAATGCTTAATAAGATACTGGCAAAGGGGAATGGGAAAAAAATAAAACCAAGATGGGTTATGTAAAGGTACAAATTCCTAACAATGAATGTCATTATATTGTATACATTAATTGTACCAATAAAACTAATTCTTTAAAAAAAACCAAAAAATAGATCAAGGAAGTGAGTATTGTGCCAGAAATCTGAAAAGAATTAAATACTTGGAAATACGTAAATACAATTAAGTATGTAAATTTCTTTTTAAAAATTCATAATAATTTTCTTATATAACAATATATATGAAATACATAAATATATAAAAATTCATCTAATAAAATTCAATGGCCATGCCAGATTAACAAAAGGGGATCATCACTAAAATGTAACACAATTGACAGAAAAAAGAATATGAAAGAAAAACAAAACCTTGCAAAAACCTAGTATCCAGCTTACTGCTGCAATGTGAAAAATAGCTGGGGGTTTAGCTCAGTGGTTCTGATGCCTGTCTCTCAAGTGCAAGGACCTGAGTTTGATCCCTGGTACAAAAAAAATGAAAAATATTCTATTAAAATCAGGAATAAAGCAAGTTGGTCCAAAATCATATCCAATACTTAACATTATTTGATATAATTTTAGTGCAAAGTAAATAGATAAAATCAGAGAAATGAGACATCAACATTGAAAAGACGGAAGTAAATTTTTCTCTGTTTTTGGTACCAGGGATCGAACTGGGATCCTTGTGCTTGCGAGGCAGGCAGCAGAACCACTGAGCTAAATCCCTGGCCCTCATTTTTTATGAATATGACTGTATACCTTAAAATAACAGAACAAATGCATATAAGTCACTAAAACAGTAACAAAGTGTTTTTCCTCTTCTTTCCATTGCTTATGGATGTGGCAGTGTGTCATATCTCAAAAGTGAGAAGGCCGAAGAGGCTGTTGGCTGAGGGAATGCCAATGGGCCATGGACTGAGGTCATCAGCATAGTCAGGAGACTGATAAAACCCAAGGATATTGAAAATAGCAGTAAGAATATTCACATTTAATGGCAGCTAGGTTTTTTCCCTGACAGAGAATTTATTTACAAATACAGAAAGTGGGAAAGCTAGAAAGACCCACGAAGTTTTGGATTTGAAAAGAGTGTGCTGCTCATACTTTACACATGCAGAGAGAAGGACAGGGAGAGGGAGAGAGAGAGAGAGAGAAAATGGATTTGTGTACAACTGCACATGTACAAATATTTTCTATCTCTGCTAGAGGGAACTAAGTACACATATTTTAGTTTCTAAATATTACCTACCTTCTCAAAATACTACAAGAAAAGGATTGATTCTTGGAGTAAGGTAGGGAAATAACAAGATGATCCTGGAACATTTTACTGTGATGGAAAGGGAGGAAGTGATTAGAGGGAATAGAGATGTGAGATGTATAAGAACTACAGTGGAGCATCTGAAAGAGCTCTGACTAACCAAGAGTTCCACTATTCAGATTTAAAAGTTCAAAAGTTTTCCAAAGTTCCAATATGGTGAAACAACAACAGGAAAACACTATGACAAGGAGATGCCCATACATAATCAGTTGTAAGAATCAATACAAATGGTCTCAGTTCACCAATCAAAAGAAAATGACTGGCAGAGTATATCAAGAAACAAGATCTAGGCAGGGACAAGGGGAAAAATGAGAACTAAGACCTGTCATGTAAAGGTACAAAATCCCAATGATGAATGTAACTGCATTGTATACCTAAAATGTACCAATAAACTCAATGAGAGGGGAAAAAAGAAACAAGATCTAGGCAGGGACAAGGGGAAAAATGAGAACTAAGACCTGTCATGTAAAGGTACAAAATCCCAATGATGAATGTAACTGCATTGTATACCTAAAATGTACCAATAAACTCAATGAGAGGGGAAAAAAGAAACAAGATCTAAAAAGTTGCTGCTTAAAAAGAACAAATTTAGCTCAGAAAGAAATTTATAAACCGAAAGTTACAAAATGAAATATAAAACTTCAAGTGGCAGAATCCCAGAAAAAAGCAGAGGTAGCTATTCTATTTTCTGATTAAGTGAACTTCAAGCCAAGACTCATCAAGACAGAAAAAGAAAGTCATTACATACTGGTAAAGAGAAAACCTCAAGAGGAACAGATAACAATCATAAATACATATGCACCAAATATCGGCACACCCATCTTTATAAAACAAATATTAACAGACAAGAATAGTCAAATAAGCACTAATACAATTGTAATGGGGGACCTCAGTACCCTACTGTCACAAGTAGACAGATCAACTACCTGAAAAAAATCAACAAAGAAATATCAGAATTAAACGAAAAGTGTGAACAAATGGACTAAATAGATGTCTACAGTGTTTCACACCACATCAGAATCCACATTCTTCTTAGCTGCACATGAGATATTCTCCAAAATACACTGCATGCTAGATCATAGAACATGCCTAAGTAAACACAAATTAATCAAAATTATCTCATGCATATTATCAGACCATAGTACAGTAAAATTGGAAATTAATAGAAAAAGAAACCATAAAAACTATATGAAAACAAGGAAATTAAATAACATCCTCCTGAACAACCAATGGATCACAGATTAAATTTAAAAAGAAATTAGACAGTTTCTACAATTAAATGATAATGCTGATGCAACACAAAAATTTACGTGATGCAATGAAAACAGTCTTACCAGGGAAATTTATAGCACTGAACTTTCACATCAGAAAAATAGAGTGAGCCAAAACATACAACCTAATGTTAAACCTGAAACATCTAGAAAAAGAAGAGCAAGTTAAACCCAAAGCATGTAGGAAGAAGGAAATGATAAAGATAAGAGCATAAATTAATGCAATTGAGACTAAGAAAACAATAAAAAGAAACATTGAATTGAAGAGTTGCCTCATTGAAAAATTAAATAAAATAAACTCTAAGTGAACCAAATCAAAAAAAGGAAAGACTCAAGTCCATGCAATTAGGAATTAAAAGGGTGAAATTACAATGGATTTTGTATTCCAGATAATCAATACCTACTTCAACAAGACGGAAAACAGAAGAAATGGACAGAATCCTAGATGCATATGAATTACCAAAGCTGAACCAAGAAGATAATAACAATTCTAAATAATCCAATGTCAGTCAATGAAACTGAAGATGTAATTAAAAACCTACCAACAAAGGAAAGCCCAGGTCCTTATGGATTTACTGCTGAATTTGAGAAGAATTTAGAGAAGGTCTAATACCACTTCTCCTGAAGCACTTTAATGAAATAGAAAGGGAAGCAATACTCCCAAGTTCATTCCTGTAATCAAGCATTACATTGATATAGAAATCAAAGAAGGGCCCAACGAAAAAATATAACTACAGGCCAATATCCCTAATGCACATAATTGCAAATATCTTCAATAAGATACTGTCAAATAGAATGCAGCAAATCATCAAGATCATACACCATGACCAAGTAGGATTCATACCAGGGATGCAGGGATTGTTCAACACATGCAAATGAAAAATATAGTGCACAATATCAAGAAAGCAAAGGACAAAATTGCATGATCATCTCTATAGATACAGAAAGAGCATTTGACAAAGTCTAGTACCCATTCATGATTAAAAAAAAAACCTACAGAAAATTTGAGAAGATGGTCTTTATCTCAGTTTGATAAAGGCCATCTATGACAAACCAACCGCCAACATCATACTAAATGGTCAAAAACTGAAAGCTTTTATGATAAAATGAGGAACAAGTCAAGAATATCCACTATCATGACTCCTATTCCTTATAGCTCTGAAAACATTAGCGAGAGCAATTAGACAAGAGAAAAAAATAAAAGGAATAAAGATAGGAAAAGAAAAAGTTCAATTATCACTATGTGCCGATGACATGATACTCTACATAAAAGACCTCAAATACTCCAGAAAAGACTTCTTGATTTAGTAACCAAATTCAGTCATGTAGCTGGACACAAAGTAGACACTCAAATGATATTCCTGTGCACAAATGACGAACTTTTTGAGGAGAAAGTGGGAAAACCAAGCCTTTTACATTAGCATCAAAATAATACTTGGGAATTAATCTAACAAAGGAAGTAAAAGATCTTTACATGAAAAATATAGTACTTTGCAAAAGGAGATTGAAGATGATATCAGAAAATGGAAAGACAGACCCTGCATATGGCTAGGAAGAACCAACGTAGTAAAAATGGACATGCTCCCAAAATTGTTATACACATTTAATGCAATCCCAATCAAAATGCCAACAACATAACTCACAGAACTAGGGAAAACATTCCTAAAATTAAGATAAACCAGAACAGGCCCAGAATACCAAAAACATTTCTGGGCAACAAAGGCAAGACAAGAAGCATCACAAACCCTGACATGAAATTATACTACAGAGCTACTGTGCTAAAACCAGCATGTTAATGCAAAAACAAACAAACAAAGACAGACTAAAGGATCAATTGAACTGATTAGAAGATTTAGAAGATGCAAAGGCAACTCCAAAAACACTTAGCCACCTTATCTTTATCAAAGAGGCCAAACACCTTCACTGGAAGAAAGATAGCCACTTTAATAAATGGTGCTGGAAAAACTGGCTTTCCACATACTGAAGAGTAAAACTAGCCCATGTCTCTCACCATGTATTAAACTAAAATCACAATTGATTAAAGATCTAAATATTAAAACAGAAACATTAAATCTATTGGAAGAGAGAATAAGTAAAACTCTAGAAGACATAGGTGTAGGCACCAACTTTATTAACAAAAACCCCAATCACGTGGAAATTAGTACTATGACTCAACAACTAGGATTTCATCTTATTTAAAATCCTTGGTATAGCAAAAGAGTGAAGAGACAACTAACAGAGTGGGAGAAAAATTTTGCCAGCTGTTCCTCAGACAAAAGACTAATACCTAGAATATATGACAAACTGGAAAAAATCAACCCCCAAAATTTAAAGACCCAACCCCAAAATAAGCATCTGAGATAAATACACACTTCTCAGTCGAAGAAGTACAAACACCAAACAAATATATGAAAATATATCCAACATCACGGGTCATTCAAAAGAGGCAAATTAAAACAACACTGAGATTCCATCTCACTCCAGAAAGAATGGCTATTATCAAGAAATCAACCAGTAGCAAATGCTGGCAGGGCTGTGGAGGGAAAAGGAACCTTTCTCTTCCATTGGTGGAGTGCAGACTGGTGCAACCACTGTGGAAATCAGTGTGGAGATTTCTCAAAGAAATAAAACTAGAGGTTCCATTTGACCCAGCTATACCTCTTCTTGTTATCTTCACAAAAGAATTAAAAGCGTCAAATAGCACAGTGAAATGTACACAGCCGTGTATAAAACAGCACAGTTTATAACAGCTAAATATTGGAAACAGCCCAAATGCCCATCAAATGAGGGATGGATAAAGAGGTGTGGTTTTTTTTACAAGTGAATATTATTCAGCCATTAAAAAGGTCAAACTTGGAACATTTATAGGTGAATGGATGCATCCTGAAACCATACTCTTAAGTGACATAAATCGGATAAACATGTATAAATATTGAATTGTTTCTCTGCTGTGAGAAACTGAAAGTGTAAATAATAGACATGGGGCTGGGGCTTTAGCTCAGTGTTGCCACTGCCTGCTTTGCAAGAACAAAGTCCCGAGTTCGATCCCTGGTACCAATAAATAAATAAATAAATGAATAATAGACATGCATAATAGACATTGTGAAATAGAAAGAAAATGTTCAAATGGGAATGGGCACTAAGTAGGGAGGAGGAAGACAGGAAGGAAGGGAAAAAGAAAAAATGAGGAAAGATAAAATGAAAACAAAGCTTTTGTACATAAGGAGTGGAAAAAGTATTGAAGAGAAGGGAGAGGAATGCAGATAAAAATAAGAATTTAGATATATCAGGTACGAATAAAAATTCCCTAAGATTTATATGATCATTATGTCAATCTAAATTGTACCTATAAACAAATAATAAAGTCTTACAATTTGTTTATCTAATGCTATATGGATTTTTATTAAAATAAAAGAAATACATAATATGGATGAAGTAAAATAAAAAGCAATAAGTGCAAATTATTCCTAAATATATTTTTAAATGCCATGGAAAAGCACATCATGTTTACAGTTATAACTGCAACAGCAAACAAAAATAGAATGTAGGAATAAAGCTAACCATATTAAAATTTAAAACATTGTGTTAAATCATTAAAGTAGATTTAAATGAATAGAAGACATTTTCCCTTTGTACGCATCTATAATTTTAATATGGTCCTATTAAAACAGATAGGGTATTTTAAAAAAATTAATAAAGTTTATTTTAAAGCTTCTCTGGCAAAAAAATAGAAGAATGACAGAGGCCTTTCTGCAAACAGTAAAAATGAAATGGAACTGTCATACAACATTTTTATGCATAACAAAAATAAAACAAAACTCTATGGCATATGTTTATGAGAGCAGTACAACAAAAAAGAGAGCCAAAATGAATCTCAAATCACATTGCAATTCAGTATGTGAAAAAGAGGCCACTTCAAATCAGCAAGAAAAAAGTAATGTCTTATCAGTAAATGGAGCTGAAGCAAGTGGTTTTCGGAATGAAAAAAAAAAATAAGGTTAGCTCTCAATCTCACTCCATACATCAAAATACACTTCAGGTGGATCAAGATGGAAGGTGAAAAAAGAAAAGTTGTAGAAGCAAACAAGGGTGATCTTGTCTTTCATTGCAGAGTGAAGTACTTGCGAAGTATGACATAAACCCAGAAGCCATACAAGGAAAGTCAGATAAATTAATTATTCATATATTTACTTCTGGAGAAAATGGAATAGATGGATTTTTCCTATTTCTCATGTTAAGTACAGTTAAAAACCCTAGTCATTATAAAACACAACTATAAGAACATTTAAAGATGCAGAGGAAAAAGGCAGACAGGTTAGAGACCTCGAGACCCAGGGAATAACATGAGCATCAGTTCCTTGGGTATTCTCTTTGCTTCTGAAATTACCAGTCTTCTGGATAATGCTCTCTCTAGCTAAAGAACCAGGCAGGAGTGGGACAGCCTTGCAAAACGTAAAACATATAAGCAATAAGCACCTACTCTGGTCACACACTGCAGATAATCTCTGGCCTTATTTCCATTCCTGCAAGCAAAGGCCAGTTGAAGAGGTTAGACTTATACACTTAGAAAGAAAAGAATTAATGAACTGAAAGATGCAACAATAGAAATTACACACTTTGAATATTGAATAAACAATAAAGGGAAAAAATATAAACAGAGATCCAAAGACATGTAGGACTACAAAAAATAACTATTGTTCATGTAATCAGAATGCCAGAAATGTGGAGAAAGTAGAATTTAAAAAGTAAGAATTAACCAACAGGAAATTAATGTCATAAGGATGTGCTGATTACTATGGTTTCATCATTACACAATGGTTCCATATATCAAAATATCACATTGTACTCCTATAAATGCATAATTATTATATACCAAATAAAATAAATGAAACTTTAAAAAGTGGAAAAATCAATGGAATCAAAACCAGAAAAATCAATGAACAAAACTTGTTGTTTGAAAATAACAATATTGAAAATCTCTGCACACAAAAATCTGCAATAATACATAAGATCCTAATAAGATTACTGACATTTAGAAATGGGAAGAAAGGAGCTAAAGGTGTAGGGAAGGTGGGATGGGTAGGGGAAGGGTAATAAGGGAAAAGAACAAAATGTGAGGTAATGAAAAGTTGGAAATAAAGTATTTGTAGATGGGGAGGGGAGGAGGGGATGAAGGGAGGGCAGAGGTAAGGGGAAAAAATGAGAATCAAGACTTGTCATGTAGAGGTACAAGATCCCAACAATGAATGTAACTGTACTGTATCCCTAAAATGTACCAATAAACTCAATTAAAGCTGAAAAAAACAAAAAAGAAAAGAAACCCTAACACAATCAGTGCTGAAAAAGTAAAACCAATGGAAAATATCCGTAGCACTTATTACCGGTAACAATATTCTTAGTATTTGGAGACTCTACAGTTCAGGGTGCAGCTCATGTTTCTACCCCTGAGTTCCATTCCCAGAACTGCCGGCGGGGGTGGCGGGGGGGAGACAAAGAAAACAAGCAAACTAATAACACATTTTATGAAATAAAATGAACAACGGTTCAGAGAAAACTGAAATTGTGTCAAATGCAACAAATATTGAGATTAAGAAGTTTGATACCAATCTTTCACTGACAAAATATGTGAGGAAAGCAACCTCAAATAGTCTTGATGTATACCTAAAATGTACCAATAAACACAATAAAAGAAAAAAATTAGTCTTGATGGAGATGTGAACTTTTTGAAGTCTCATTTAGTTTCACCCAGCAACACCAGTGTGATGAATTTACACTGAAGATATATACATAGCAATAGTGGGGATTGAACATGGGGTCTTTGCATTAAGCTACATCTCCAGCCCTTTTTAATTGGGGGGGGGGTTAGGGGCTTGTTAAATTGCTAAGTCACTTGGGCCAGGTGCATATTTGCTACCTTCCTGATTCAGCTTTCCAGAGTGCTAAGATTACAGACGTGTACCCCCTTGGCCAGACTTATCCTGCAGATATTCTTACACATGTTTTTCAAAGATGTGTACGCAAAGATACTTACTACATATTGTCATAGTAGCAAAAGATGGAAAGCAACCCAATTGTCTATACATAGAGGACTGATTCAATTATTGTACAATGCCATGCAGTCATTAAACAAAAAATAACACATCTCTACCTTGGTTGATGTGGTAGATTTAAAACAGGGTCAAAAGTTTTTCCAACTGGAATCAATAAGTTGAGTCTGTGACAGCACCCTTGGATTTTGGTGGAACTTTGTAACTGCTTTAATGAAGCGAATGCAGCAGAAGCAATGCCACATGACTCGTAAGGTCAGGTTAGGAAACAGCATGCAGCTCCTGTGGTTTCTCATGAGACAATTTTTCTGGTAGTATTTAATCATCATGCGTGGACGTCTGGCAACCATAAAGCCACATTGATGGAAACAGGACAAAGAATAAGGGAGAAATATATATATATGGAAAAGGTCTAAGGCAGAATCTGTCCTTATCCCCAAATTCCAGGTAAGGAAGTGATGAAGCCTGTATGATATAAAATGCATGCATTCCAAATCACAGTTTGATGGCAACCACATGAGAAATCTTGTCTGAGAACTGCTTACCTGAGCCCAGAACAACCCAGATTCATGATCAAAATTAATGAACGTTATTGTTTTAAGTTATTCTTTCAAGGTTGTTTCTCATCCTAATGGATAACTGAGATAGCTGATACAGATCAATCTCCAAACTATAATTTTAAGGGAAAATGTACAGAAGAGTGACCTATGATGATCTACTATTTATATTATTTCAAAGATAATTTATTAGGAATAGCATGGAAGTATGAATAAGAAATGGGTAAGAATAGTTGCTTCTTCAAAGGGCTGGAGATCATGGGCAAGAGGGAACCTTTTCACTGTATACTGTCTGCTTATTGTCATTTAAAAATATTTGATCTTACGCATGTGGCATTTAAAAATAATTTAAAATTTACTTTGCATCATTTATGAAGCAGAGATAGAATTTGTTTAGGGAGTAGAACTTTTCTTTATGAAGCAAATATTCCATTATTTCCCTCTGGTTAGAAATGTCAGCCCTGAGGAATCTTTCCATAGCTCCTAAAATGACACTATTTGTAATAACACTTAGAATAAGACAAACTGATTCTCCTCTGAAATAACACCTTTATTGAGATATAATTTACATATTTAGATCAAACTCATCTATTTAAATTACACAATCCAATAGTTTTTAGTATATTAACAGATCTGTGCAACTATTACCACAATCAATTTTAGAACATTTTCATTATCCCTCCCCAAATCCCTATACCCACTAGCAGTCGCTCCCAATTCATTTTTTCCTCAGCCCCTGGCAAACACTAATAAAATTTTTGTCCTGATAGATTGCCCTATTTTGAACAGTTTATATAAGTGGAATCATGCAATATGTGGTATTTTGTCAGTAGCTTTTTTAAACTTACCATAATAATTTGAAGGTTTATCCATCTTGTCGCGTTATCAATCTTCAGTTTTTGTTAAATAATGGTCCTTTATGTGGATACTAAAATGTGTTTATCCATTAATCAGTTGGTGTACAAGTGAGTTATTTTTACTTCTTAAGTATTATTGATAATGTTGCTATCAATGCAATATTCACATACAAGTCTATGTGTAGACGTGTTTTGAATAACTTTAGATCTATAATTAGGAGTAAAATTAATGCTTCATATAGTAACTCTGTTGAACCTTTTGAGGGATTGAGAATTACCAAAAAATTATCCTTTCTCCCAATTCAGGGTGCCAGACATTGGAAGTCATATTTGAGCCTTGAAGAGAATGATTTTTCTTTTACCCTGGATTGAAACTGTTTTCTCATCTGCTTCTGCTTTGCCATCTATGCCTTCTGATTAAGTACAAAATTTTAGTGATATTGCACTCCAGGGTCATATATCTTCCTATTTGGCTTCATAATTTGGAAGATGCCTTGAATGATATTACTAGAGCTTAAGTCCAGAGTGTGTCTTGACTGATGGATACTGTGAGGCATTGCAGATGGTGTTGTGTCTTATGAAAAAGCAAGGATCATACTCTTCAGGTAAAAAGCATTCGAATTCCACTCTCCGTGATACCTTTCTCACAGAACTAAATTGCAAAGTCTGCCAAAGTTGTCACCTGTTGTGGCATTATCATTATTGCTTCCTGTTTCTTGCACTGTATGTATGAAAACCTACTGCCCAGCATCTCCCTTAGGTGCACATTCTACTAGTAATGGCAACTTACCATGAATATCTAAACTAGGTACATAATTTTCTTGAGGCCCCACAAGTATCCAGAGGCTATATTATCTTCACATTATATATAAGGAAACTCGTACTGTATTGTCTTAGAACTGACCAGAAGAAAAACTAAAAGCTAAGTTAATACTATTGGACAAAAAAAGAACACCCAGTGCTCAAGAGAATACCTACCAGAGGTGGGAGGGTAGATATAAAATATTCGCAATTTTCAAGTAGGAAGGAGACAGCTATCTATCAAGATGGTTTAGACTAATGATTCCCAACATGTTCCATGTTATGACACACTAATTTTGTCTAATTTTACTAATTCCCCAAAGCAATATGTGGGTTCTTAAAAGTAATTAAAGTCGAATTAAATATTATGTTAATTAAATATGGCTTTAAATGAATTTTAAATGATATGAATTGGTTTTATCCCTTGGGATAACTGCAAATTGCCTATGCTGATTTTGCCACAACTCAGAGTATTAGGAACTGAAACCTTCCTAGGCTGGAGGAGGGGACTGAGTCAGACTGTCTGTTAGATCCGAGTTTGTTTCAGGAGTTCTATCCCAGATGCCTTTGCGGGATAATGGCAGGGAATTCCAGTGTGATGACAAAGTTCATTCTCCTGGACATAACAGATCCTCCCCAGATTTACCTTGATCGTAATCCCTTTTTAGGCTTCACCTCCTCGTCTATATGCTATCACTCCAGTAGAGAAGCTGGCTGGTCACCCTCATTGGAGGCAGTCCTCATTTCCTTCTGTGTCCTGCTTAGATTTCTCCGACTCACTGTCCCCAAGGCCAGCGTTTTCTTGTCTAACCTGTTTCCAATCACTGTGAGCACCCTCGGCTCTGGTGTCCTTACCATCCCTTGTTTCACTTTTTATTCTGCAACTTCCTTCCTTGACCACTTCCTCTGTGATACTTTCTTTGACCAAGCTGCTCTGCATTGCTCCTTCTCCTATGCAAGTTGGAAGGCTTTAACTCCCTCTGCACTGTATCCATAAACACCACCGTCTGCTGCAGGAGGAGCACAAGTTCTTAGACCCCCCCAGCCTTCCATCTGACTGCCGCCAGCCTGTGGTAGAGACCCAGCACACACTCAGAATAAATTTCCCAGCGTACAATGACCTTACTGCCCCCATCATCATCCTTGGGATAGACACTGACTGGAATGAGATCTGATGGTTTCAGTGCTTCAGGCTGAGGTAATCTGCATGTGCTACTCTGGAGTCTGAGGATGAAAGTCTGGGAAAATCTTTCAGAATTCCAGCCACTTCTCCTTTCCACCTGCTCAAATTAAAGTTTCATTTAAAACCTTGTCTTCACATGAGATTTGATCCCAGGAGATAATTTTTCCAGTGACTTCATTTAGCCTGTGCTCCTATTTATGCATTTAATAAAGTGCAGCCACTTCCCAAATTGTGTATTTCACTCTGGCTTTGAGTGCATTGATAGAAGCTATTGTTAACTATATATTCTTTCTATCTGTCTTTTCAGAGTTCTTTGTTAACAATTAGTCACAAGGCTCATCCATACACTGTTGTATTATGCAACTATCCAGTTCAAAGGAAAAAAATGCTTTTTGCATGCATATTTTTCTCAACATATTTGAAGTGAAAAGGTCAGAATATAAAAGAGTTTTGCACTGTCATTTCATTACAAAAGCATTCACATACACATGCACATGCACGTGCATACACACATATGGGTGCACACACGTGCATGTGAATGCACACACACACACACACACACCTATGCGTGTATTTTTTTAAAAAGACTGAAGGAATTTAACCAAAGTGCTAACTGTTGTTATTTCTATGTGCTGAGCATGATCAATTTATATGCTCCTCTTACTTCTCCATATTTTCCAATTCCCCAACACTGAGCATGTGATTCTCTTATAATCAGAAAAAGGTAATTTTAGGTAATTCAATTAGTAATCAGAGTCAACCAGCATGTGTGGAAAAGGTGACAATTCCTGCTGAAGGGAAGTTAACACTTTTGTTGTTATGAATTGAGATTACTTCTTTTAAAAGTATGAACATATGTTTGAAATTAACAAGGAACCAAGTGGGAACTTACTGGGTTTTAAGAGGCATTTTACATACCATGTTTCAACTAAAACCAACTTTTGACTTTTTTCCAAGGGCTTAACCATCTTCTGCTCTAGAACCCACATGTTATGCTCCCCAAGCGAAAGGTTTTGTCTCCTATTTCCTTCACCATCTCTCACCTCTCTACTCACTTGCTTCCCTATATTACCATGCAGGCAAGAGTAAGTTTATATATGTATTGTCCACTGAGAAAATGATTATTGATAGACTTGCATATTTCTGCTTTCCACTAATCTTGGCCTAGCTATGTTCTCAGAATTATGCAAGGTACCTCTTCTGAAGCCTCTTACTTCTCTCTAAGCCCCTCTTAGGGTCCTGGATCCCAGAATTCTATCCTTATACCTGCACTTCTGCAGAGGCCTCAGTTAGTACCAAGTTGTAGGATTTCTCCCCTTGTGAGGGTTCCAGGTTCTCTCCAGCCAGCCAGTCTCTGATGAGCCCCACTTCTGACTTTACCAGCAGGCCCTTCAGTATGCAACAAGCCAGCTAGAGACATTCCTCCATGAATAAGATGGCCCTGACCCTGTGCTTCCAAGAAGGACTGTCAGCTCTGGGCAAAAGAAATCGCCATTGTCCTTGCCTTGGACAATAGCTGAGGACCACACAGCCCGCTGAACTGTGCTACTCAGCCTTTGGGGCTGTGGGATCAGGGCCCTCACACAGTATCTGCTGCTATGCTCGGGCCCTTGACCCGGCCTGAGGATTTGTTCTAGCAGAGCTGCATAGAGCTGAGGAGGGCTCAGGCTCTGCAGGCTCCCTTGGTCTGAGAGCCCAGGCCCGATGCTGCTCTGAGCACGACTGCCTGGGGCAGAATAGCTGGAGTAGCTCACCCAGCCCGAGTGAGAGGACTGCTGCCCACCTGAACGTGTACTGGGCTGGGGGAGGCGTGCATGGGTGGCAGAGATCTATGGAGACAAGGCTCAACTTCTCCTGCAACTCTGACTGGCAGAATGCAGAGGCCAGTGTTCATTATCTTGCAACACCCAAGGGAACAGAGCTTTTCTGCCTTACCTCATAGAGCCCCACTCCCACCTGCTGCTCACAGTCCTCATCCTCTCACTGACAGGAGTCTTGCCCCATCTGAACCAGAAGGCCCAGACTCCACTGATTTGACATCTTGTTCTGACACCTTTCAGGACCCCTAAGATGTCTATGTGCTAAGGGTTGGCACTGGGGCAGCAAGACTGAGCTGGAAACCACATAGACTCTCATAGGTAGTTGTTTCCATTGATCTGGTAACCAGGAGCCACTATTTAGGAGACAGTGAGAATATCCTCTTTGGAGAAGCCTCTTGGAAAAACAGAAAAATTGTTTCTGGAGTTCCTTGGGCTGAATTTGGTAATATTGAGCCTCAATAGGGCAGGCCCCAAGTCTTATAAAAAAACATTCTGGCAGTGACACCTGATTGGCTCACTCAGTTTGTACAGATTTAATGCAGTTTCCTTGAAGACTAAGAGGCCACTGGAAACTAAGTGTGGTTATATGCTGTGTGAGCTGGGTAAATACCATTGGAACTCACAACTGCAGCAGGTCCAGGGTAAATTAAACCTGGTGTCTGTAGTGGAGATCTCAAAAGTGTAGACTCCTAGAAGCTATAAATGATAGCATGAGACAACTATTGCATGCACCATGTATGAAAAATATTCTATCCAGTGTAAATGTATCACCTCATTTAAAGCTCACAGTAATCTTATCATTTACAAATAACGATGACAGACAAAGATTGAGTAGCTTGCACAAAGTCACAGAGTTAAAAAGTAAGGGAGATGGGCCTCAAAATCTGTCAGTCTGATTCCAGAACTCTTTGTATTCAGTGCTGAGCGCTGAACACAGGGGCTTCCTTATCCATGGTAAGCAAGCACTATCACTGAGATATACCCCTCACTCACAGAGTTTGTACTCTTAACCACTATGCCACACTACCCAATAAAGATAAAGAAACCCTTTTTTCTAAACAGACTTGGCTTCGTAGGAATGAGGTCAGGAGTGTTGTGCAGATTCTTCAGCTCAGAAGGGCCCTGCACTTACTTAGGATTTAACATCACCATAATAAAATTTTGATAATCTAAATATGTTTTTAAGTAAAATCTGAAATCCAAGAGGACAACTACGTATGCAGTGAGACCTAAAGTCTCTAATAGCACACTCTCCTGATTTTTACTGCCTCTCTCTCATGGTGAAACAGGTTCTTGGTTGTGTACCTCCCTAACTCTCACTGGGCAAGATTAATGGATCAATGGATCCACCCTCTACCTCTCTGTTCCACCCAGTGACAACTGTAACCTTCCAGCTCAGGTACCTAGGCATAAGCCCAAGAAAGATTGAGATAAAATACATAGACTCTGTAAAACCTTAGGGTTAGATAGATGACAGCTATCCTAGCCCTAGAATGTCTGTGCCATATCGCCTTTGACAGGTAATTTATGAGGCTTATTGGACTGGATTAGCCATCCTAATCCAGGTACCTAATATATCCTGAGCAGAGACTGCAATACTCTTGGGGTTCACCTGTTCAGCATGGGTTGGGGCAGTCTGCTCATTGGAAGCAAATTTTCATGGTTTAATTTCTTCCTCTGACTAAGGCACAATACATCTGTCCAGCAGCTGGTAGACAAGGAACTTGATATTCAATGAATCAATCGTGTTCTCGGGCACTAAGTCATCAGGCAGGATCACAGGGTACTTACGATTGTCTGCATTTACCTTACAAGTGCCCCTGTGCCTGAGAAGGTGTGGCATTGATCAGCAAATTTAAAGTACAATAGTAGTCTGAGTATAGTGGCACATGCCCATAATCCCAGCACTCTGAGTGGCTGGGGCAGAAAGATTGAAAGTTCAACACATATACTAAAATTGAAAGTACGGGCCCAGCCTAGGATACTTAGTGACTTAAGGAGAACTTGTCTCAAAAAAAAGTTGGAGTTATAGCTCAGTGCAGAGGCTTTGAGTTCAATCCACAGCAATGAAAAGTGTGATCTCTCAAAAAAAAAAGACTCAATCAAAAAATGGGAAACTGAAATGAATAGACACTTCTCAGAAGTCCAAATGCCCAATAAATACATGAAAAAATGCTCATTATTGCTGACCATCAGAGAAATAAAAACTAAAACCACATTGAGGTACCATCTTACCCCAGAAAGAATGGCTATCCCCCCAAAAAAAATTAGTAAAAAATGTACATTGTTGGTAGGAATGTAAACTGGAACCCTTGGTATGGAAATCAGTATGGAGATTTCTCAAAACACAAGTAGAAATTCCATTTGACCCAGCTATTCTCCCTCCCAGATATCTTCCCAAAAGTGCTGAAATCATTATATTAGAGGGAAAAATGCAGACCTATGTTTATTACAGCAAATTTATAATAGCTAGATCTCGAAAACACACATAAACACATATGTCCATCAACAGATGAATAGATAGTGAAAACATGGTATATATATATATACATGATGGAGTACTAAGATGTCGTAAAGATAAGCTGGAGGAATTCATAGGTAAATGGATGCAACTTAATACCATAAGGTTAAGTGAAGTAAATCAGACACCCAAGCTCAAATATCACATAGTTTCTCTTATAGGAGAAAAACACGATATATATATATATATATACATATAATAAGAGATTAAAAAAGTAAGGAGAAGCTCAAATACTTCCCCAAGTTTCATATCCCATTGTTTTAAAATGTTTCAATATATTGTAATTTGTTTCATTTGTACTAATAATTTATCTTAGATCACTGAAAAGAAATTTTGTGTTATTATCTGTTTCTTTTTTGTAAGAATTTTTTGGCTTTATGTCTTGTACTGAATAACTACTTTGAAGATAATAATGCAGGATATAATAGCTATTGTTATTATCTTATTTGGGCAAGAAAATTTGTTTTATTTTTTATAAAAGAAAAAATTTTAAAATTCACAGTGCTGAGGAAAAAAAAACAAGTTAAAAGACAAACTGTAGAAGAAAGGAAAAAGCTTTGGATTTGAGAAGCTTTAATAGAAATTTTTCCTGACTTTTAAAAAAAGGGCTTTATAGTTACATTTTGCACCAGGCCTACAAATTATAGAGTCAATCCTGACAATAAAGACTAATACTACAGCATTTCAGTGTCCCTAGAGGCTCATCACTCCTCATATAGAAATGATGAAAGCTGATGAAGTTTTAGCTGTTCCTAGCTTTTTCTGTGGCTGCTTGTGATTGGGACTCTTTCACATGCCAAGGAAATAGATAATGAGTTAGTGTTTGCTACTCGGTCTAATGAGACCCATTCCATCCCACTGTCCCAGCTGTGATAAGCGTCAGACCATGTGAAAAGATAATAATAGACAGTATTCTGGGGTTAAGAACCAGAAAACTGAATTCTAATACTGACTCTGATTAAAATCTAGCATTTTCTGACTGTCACTGAGTTTCAGAGGAGAAGCTACTCAGAAACATGAGTCAGTCCTAGGCTATGAGTACTTTCTTCTACCAAAATTCTTGCGCTTTTGTTTTCTATACTTTGGTTCTACATTGCCAGTCACTTAAAAACTCATTGCAAATCTTAAAAAAATAAAATCTAGAATTTTTTATTCTCTCTACGGGACCTTCTCTCTCTCACTTCTGATTTGAAAAGTCTCTAACTTTGAAACCTACCAAAACAGATGCTCTTTTATTTCCATAAGAAATCTGTTATATTCTTGGGCCAGAGACCAAGGAATAAAAATCTTAGGAGGACTAGGCATTGACCTCGGTGGTAGAGGGCTGAGAGTTAAGGACAGTGAATGAAAAGTACATCCAGCTCCCTACCATGGAGTGACAAGAACTATACTGTATCTGAAAAACCATAAGATTTAGCCAAAATCTGGTGCCCCAGAAGGAAAGTTTTCCTCCATCACACAACAGGTTTTAATAATGCCTGGCTGAGGATATGGACTAAAAAAAAAAATACTTGTAACAGAATTTAAAATCTGCTAATGATTTTAATATCTAACCAGGTATCCAGATCCTAACCTGGTTCCAGTGAACCAAATCTGGCTCCATCTCTCCAGAGTTTCAGTCTAGGTGGACCAAAGAAACACTTCAGAAATTTCAGAGAATTTTATCAAGGTATCATAAAGCTAAAATAAATGTGCAAAGTGCAATGGAAAAAAACAATTTACAAATTTTCACTTCTCTCTGAAACATTAGGAAAAGCTACCTTGAAAAGAAAGGTGACATTTAAGTTTGGACTTTATGTAGGATTTAAGAAATAGAGAAATTTATATACCATATTTAGAAGTTTGGGCTTTATTTTATATACAAAGAGAAACTTGGACAAGTTTAAAGCAGAGTAGTGATCAAGAGAAGAGCTGATGTAGCCAGATTTACATTTAACACACTGTGTGTGCTCTATAAAAGTAGATTTGATAAGATCAGGGAGGATGGATTCAGGAAGAAGGGATAGAAGATTAGCTAATCCTGGCACGAAAAGACTGACTGATCCAGGACAAGGCCAATGGTGGTGAAGAAGAGGTAAATTCAAGAGGAATTTGGGAGGAAGACTGATAGATCTGGCATTTGGTTGAATGCAAGAAAATGAAGGAGAGAAGAATGCCATGGACTGACTCTAGCTTTTGAGCTGTAAAAACTGTGTGGAAAAAATAAAAATAAATAAAAACTGGGTGATATCATTAACTTAGAAGGGAACAGGGAAGAGCAGGAGCAGTTTTAGAAGGATTCAGTTTTGGAACAATAAATTCGAATGTCAGAGGAATTACTAGGGAGTGTTTCCACCAGGTAACTGGTTTTAAAGATCTGGAGTGCTAAGGGAATTGCTTTTCACACCCAGCAAACCACTCCACCTTCATCATGATTAGGGTTAGGAATTCATGCAGAAAACTACTAAGGCTATACTGTTTCCAGAGTAGAGGCAATAGATACACTATTTTTAGGTCCAAAGACTATATCTGACCCAGCTGTAGATAAATACTATTTTCTGTTTTCCTTACAGTTTGAGCCAATTGGATTATTTCTCCCCATGTAGTTGTTAGATGTTTGTTACTCTATCTTTTCCAGACCTTAATTTACTCATCTATAAAATTAAAATATATTAAAGTTGTCTTTCCATTTCCCAATATTTATTTTAGATTTTAATCCTTATTTCCACCCTAGGTTTCTCACATCAGGGAAACAATGCAATATTTAAACGTGTGTTTGATTTGTTTCACTTAAGAGTATGGTCTCAAGGCACATGCATTTAAGCTATAAATATCTCAAGCTCATCCTTCTTTATGGTTCAAATAAGAAGCAGAATAAGGTAGAGTGAAGGGAGAAAGGAAAAAAGGGACAAGGAAAAAAAGAAAATTAAAGAAAATGGAAACAAAGCTTTTAAACGTGAGGGAGGGGAATTAGAAAAAAGCAGAAGGAAGATATATCATGTAATGGTAAAAATTCCCTATGATAAATGTTATCATTATGTATATCTAAAATGTAGCAATAAATGTTTTTCTAAAGAAATGAAAATCCAAAGTTATAAAAAATCTATATTAAAATTTATTATTCTTCATATATTGGATTGTGTGGTTTTATTGATAGTTTATTATCCAGTGTATATGGTTTCCATTGTGTGTGTACTATGCTCATACGTGCTAGGCAACTGCTGTACCACTGAGGCACATTCCAAACTGCATTGTTCAATATATTTGGATAATACAGCAATGCTCATGAATTTAATACATCTTCAAAAATTCTGAGGATTATTCATGGACTAATAAATTAATTGAGACTACACTTACACTATTTGTCCTGCTGGTAATACATTGAAGAAAAGTAATGGACTTAGTCCAGGTCCACTTGCTTGATATGCCCATGCAAAAAATCACAGCTGCAACTCAGGACTGAAGAGCCCACTAACCAATGACCCATGGTCCTTCACAGGATCTTAAAAGTTTAATTAATGGACAGAGTGTATTGTTTTACTGAGGATCACCCTGTTTAGACTTATCCTTATAAATCTCAGCAGTTGTGCTTAAGAATTCAAATGTATGTACTCACAATTTATAGCCTCACAGTGGCAGTGTTAACACAGCACTTGTAACACGTACATTTAGGAATCTTTTGAACCCTTATGAGAGATTGAGATTGAATCTAAGTTAGTCTGCATTGCACTAAGTAAATCTTCCATATAAGCACATGTGTGGTACAACAAAGTTATTTTTGTCTCAGGTCCCAATTATATTCTCTTCTCTAAATTATAGTCAAATTATAAAATTTCTAACTGTCTTATTATCTTGAGATTATTTTAACTTGTAACTACTGTTATTCCACAAGTTCACCGCCAGACTGACATATTTTCACCCACATACTTATTACTTTTTTTAAATATTTCTCATCAATTGTTTCAGAATATATACATTATTTTGTCTTTAAATTTTCCTCTATTGCACTGCTGTTTATCTAAAGCAACTACTTCTACACACTTAGCCAGAGCAATTCTATTGTTCTGAACAAGGCTTCATTTGCAAGGAAGGAAAACACTGTGAATAAAACAAGACCAAGTCTTCATAAAATGTATTATGTTCCTGAGGCACTAAAGAAACAATTAATGACTTTTTCTCAGTATTTTTCATAGGGCAACTTTTACTTCCTCATTTCTCAAACTGTAGCTGAGAAGATTTAACATGGGGATCATTATCATGTAAAACACTAAGACCATCTGGTTTCCGACCTGGAATCCATGTCATTTGGGGTGCAAGTAAGTGTACTTAGTTGTTTCATAGTACAGGCCAATGGCAGTCAAGTGAGAACCACAAATGGAAAGGTTTTCTGTTTTCCTGAAGCTGAAGGAATTCTCAGGACAGTCATGAGCATAGACAGGTAGGAGACAAGTATCACCACAACGGAAGTGACCAGGGTAAATCCCCCGCAGCCAACAACCACAATCTGGGTGAGCCAGGGATCGGGCAAAGCAGTGCCAACAGTGCTGGGATGTCACAGAAGTGTGGAAAGGTATGTGGCTGACAGAATGTTAGTTGGGTGATGCAAGTTGTTACAGCAACCATGTTAATTAACCCACCAAGGTAGCATCCTGCTACTAAGAGGAGACAATGGCCTCTTGACATGATAATGTGGTAGAGCATTGGGTGACAGATGGCAGTATAGCAGTCATAAGCCATGGAAGCCAAAACATTGCATTTATCCGAGGCAAAGATTATGAACAAACTCATTTGAGGCACACATCCAAGGAAAGAAACACCTCGCAGCTGAGATATTAAATTTGCTAAGGTCTTTGAGGTAGTGACTAAAGAGAAACAGACGTCAAGAAAGGAAAGAGTAGAGCAGAAAAAAGTACAGGGGGGTGTGGAGGCGTAAACTGATTCCAATAAGGACCACCAGATTCCCCAACACAGTGATGATATAAACAATAAAGAAGACTCCAAATAGCAGGACCACAAGCCAAGGGTTATCCATCATACCAAGAAGGATGAATCCAGTCACTATCAATGCATTTTCCATCAACACAAGCTGAGAATTACTCTTAACTAGTTAGAAGCTCTTTAGACATGCCTGAAGAGACAAGAGTAAACTGGATGATGTGGATAAAGTAGTCCCACTCAAAACGTAGATCCATGGTAATAACCAATACTTTCCCTGACCTAGAGTCTCCCTTCAGATACCCTCCCAAATACTATTACTATTTCCCAGGCATAACATGGAAGATGTAAATGCTGAAGAAAAATAGAAAGGAAGGAAAAGGAGGTAAGGAAAACACAGAAAGTAAAAACACACATAGGGAAGAAAGTAAGGGCCTCAGGGACAAAAGGCACTTGATAGTATCTGCCTAAAGAATGAGTGAGGGTTTGCACTCTTCACTGACACAGGTGTAAAAACTCTTAGAGAATGACCCATGCTATGGAAGTCCATCTCAATCTCTCTCCCCTTTAGAATCTTTGACCAAGGAATTATTGGAAGTGAGGTAACAATAGGGTAAATGTGACAACTAATTTCAATTTCACAGACAGATCTTCTCCCCAGTTTTTGTATTTTTGACATTATTTCCAAAACAGAAGTCAGCAGTACTTACTGTATGTGTTAGGCAGCAGATGGTTTTCCAAGGACATGACCATCTCCTCACTGGCAAAAAATCAGAGTGCCCTTGAATGACAATAAGAAACTGAATTGAAATTTGAAAACATAATCCAGATCCTGTGAAAGAGAAACCAAGATAGAACCAAACTATTCAGAATTCATGCAGATTTTGGCTGATCCTCAATTAATTCCTTTGGATGTGCTTGGGGCAAAGGAGCTGCCTACACAAAATTAACTGCGACTTCCACGAAGACTCAGCAGATATGTCTCAGGAAAAAAAAAGTAACAAAATGGCTGCAATCATGTGGTACTGATGCTAAGTACGTAGACTGCCCCATCTCATAACGTCACAGGTTATCATTGATACTGCCTTGCTGCCTCACAAAACTGCCAGAGGTCTGCCATTAGAGAAGCACCAGACAAAAGAAATCATGAATCTATTCAGTTCCATCCTCACTTCTAGAATATAAACCAACTTAAACTCTCTATAGATCACTGGACAGTCATCAGTAAGTTGTGTCTACAAGGGCTTCTTGTGTTTTGCAAGAGGTTAGAAAATGGGAGCTCTGATGGGCAACTGCAAAGTTGATTAAAAAGAAATTCATAGGCTGGGGATACAACTGAGTGGTAGAGCATTTACCTAGTATGTGTGAGGCCCTGGGTTCTATCCCCATCACTGCAAAAAATTTTTCTTAAAGATGAAAAAGGAGGAAGGAAGGAAGGAAGGAAGGAAGGAAAGAAGGAAGGAAGGAAGGAAGGAAGGAAATAAAGTACAGGGAGGGAGGGAGAGAGAGAGAAAGAGGGAGAGAGGAAATGAACATATACTTGTTTCTATTTACTAGAAATTGCAGGCCCAATGCTTGGTTTAGTATTAAGATCTTTGATTCTGAGTCACATGGACCTATTTGGATCCTGGCTGAGACCACTAGCTCTGTGACCTAGAGCTCAAACTATCTAAGATTTAGTCTACTCGTGTTTCTTTGTTTCTTTTGGTACCAGGAATTGAGCTCAGGGATTTCCAGTTGCCAAACAGATGCTGTGGTACTGAGCTGCATTCCCTACCAAAAGAAACACACCAGTAAGACCTATGTCATGGGGAAATTGTGAAGATTAAATGAAATACTGTAAGTAAAGCATTTGGTACAGAGGCGGTGCTCAGTGAATTATTTTCTCTGTTCCTTCACGATCACTTCTATTTTTTATTTATTTACTGTTTGCCCCATATTACAAATGGAAACAGAGACACAGTGTGTGGGTATCAATGGCATTTTAGATAGGACAAAAGTGAACTTCTGAGAGACTAGCTGAAATATAATCCCCATGCTCCATTTCCTTATTATCCCCCACCCTACACACATTTTGGGGATGAAAGGGAGACTTTCATTTGTGGTAATGATTCACCTCTTTTGGCCATACCTGGTTATTGGGGTTAACTCGTACTGCTGATGCTGATGCAGCTTAGCACGACAACCCACCCAGTGGGACATTTTGCACCTTAGACCTCTCAAAGGAGAGAGTGGAGGAGAAAACAAAGGGCTGAATGGAAATTATAGAATGGGAACAACTTCCAGATATAAAGGCACATGTGCAATGCTAGTTTGTATTGTCATTCAGGGTCAGGAACATCACTGAGCCTCTCTGAGCCCCCTATTTACTCCTCCCCCAAATCAGAAAAGAACAACCCTGGGCTATGCTTCTTTTAGGGGTGGCATGAGGATCAAATAAGATAATGAATGTAAAAGCACTCTGGAAACTCTGAAGGGTGATACAATACACACAGAAAGGATCCCTATTATTATTCTATCATGGGAGGTGGGAGAGGGAGGAGGAATCCGTCAATATAATCATTTTCTGCTGCCGGCTCCAGCTCCTGCTTACAGATCTGCACTTTCTAGCCTCCCACTCACCCCCCCCACACACACACATCATCTTCTCTGCCTCTGTGCTATGAAAGTTTCAACCTGTGAAGGTTTAAACAAACAGCTCTAGGCAGTTCACTATCTTGTATCATAAGAAAGACAGATTTTTTAAATGCTAGTTTCACATTCTTGTGTCATTTAAAAATTTTCCCATTTTTAGGATAACTCTTTTCTTTGGCATCTTCATGCATTGTAAGTATTGAATAAATATTACTTGAATGAGTAAGTGACTATTAGTCCTTAAAACATGGTGAAATCTTTTCGTATTTAAAACAAGATTGAAGTGCTCTTTCTTCCCAAAGGAAATAAACATACAAAATGAAGACGTTATAAAAGAAACGATTTGATGCTCCCATCCACACATTCTGATGCATTAACTGCTGTCATGATAGGAACTAGCACAGGCCTATTATTATCTTGGCTAATGTGTCTTGAATACTTATGTATTGAAATAATCAGGCACTCCTATTTATTAAAGAAGTGACCTTTCATATTTTTAAAAAATACATTCATGTACTTATTCTTAAAGGCAGTTAAATTTACATTGCTCGTTCTCAAAAAAAGTTGATTACCCCTTCTTCTGTTGTTCACTTATGTAGTTTGCTGTGTCTTCCAAAAATAGGACTTAACATTTAGAATTTTAGCAAAAGTTCACTTGTGTACCTATTCATTAAAATTTCCTGAGGGTTTGGTAAGTGCCAGGCTTCAAAAAAAGTAATCTATTCCAATCCTCTCATTTCTAGGTAAAGAAACAGAAGTCCACAGAGGTCAAATGACTTGTCTAAATTTTTAGTAAATTAGTGGCAGCTCTGGTGTTGGAACTCAGATCTCCTGACCTAATTCAGTGACCTTTTAAAACATTATTTCACTTTCTCTTAAACTTGCTCTTCTGAAGTTATCATGGAGGGAACTTTCACCTTTCATACACTCGTTCCTCTCCCAACAGATAAAAAGTAATTCTCTGTCACTGCATTAGAGCTATATGATCCTCAATGAATTACTTCTTTGTTATGGCTCCTAGTTTCTTCATCAATAAAATGAGGCAGCTAAACTAGGTGATCTCTGAGGCTCTCTCCAGCTTTGAGCTCTAATTTCCCATGGCTCTATGTGTCTAACTGGGCAAAGATCACCAGTGAGTCATTCTAAATATCTGATGGAGAGAAGTAAAACAAAATTTTTCTGTGGCTCCATGAGTGTGTCCTTCTTTGTTTCTTTAGCTCTCAGAGTGCCAGAAAAGTTATGTTGCAAGGCGCTGAGGACCACTGAGGCAAGAGGATGGGAGGGATGTTTTCCAAATCTCCTCATTGCATGAAAGCAGAAACAAAGTGGTCAAAGATCCAGCCAATGTATCCAAGTCCATCCTAGTGCTATAACTGGGCAAATTGCACACCCTCTCAGCCATCTATTTCCTTATCTGCAGTGGAATTAATATTACCTAATTTAAATGACCATGTTGAAGATTAAATAAAATAAATTTATAAAATGCTCAATAGATACGTAGTTGCCTTTGTTTCTCCTAAAAGTCCATTTTTACTGCATGATACAATTTATATGAAATATCCAGAAATAGGTAAATCTACAGAGACAAACATACCCTCATTGTTGCCGGTCTTAAGGAGTTATGCACAAAAAAAGGTATGAGATTTCTTTTTGGGGTGATAAAAATGTTTTAAAATTGATCACAGTGATGGTTGTACAACTCTGAGTACACTAAAAACTAATCATACACTTTGTAGGTATGACCTTATGATACATAAATTATATCTCAATAAAACTTTTAGCTAAAAAGTTATGATAAATCCTGAAGAAAAAAGTCCATTATAGATCAGTCATCTTTCTCTGTAGCTGAATCCTTCTACTAATCTGCAGGAAAGAGTTCTAAACACTCAATGAAATCACCCATTTAGAAATACTTTGAGTCATGTAAAGGTACAAGATCCCAATGATGAATGTAACTGTACTGTACACCTAAAATGTACCAATAAACTCAATGAGAGAGAGAGAAAAAAGAAATACTTTGAGAAATTTAACAATGACAGAAAAAAATGTATTTGAAGGAAATGATAAAACCATAATTGGAGAGATAAAGGAAGATGTCTTATGTCTGAGTGGCAAAGGCTAATATGTAAAAAAGATGACATTCTTTAAATTAATGCTTAGATTTAAGGAAATATCAATTAAACTTTCTAGAGGATATTTTACATACCATAACAAATTCATGTGATTCACCTAAGAGAATAAGAAGGTGAAAATATCAAATGCTATTATTAAGTAATGATGGTAGAAAGCTTCTCAGACTTTACACTTCATCAAATACCCATATATATAACAAAATAAGTAATTAGGTTAAAAATAAATATTGTACAAGCAAATAGAACATGTTAGAAAAATAAGGCCAAATTCTTGTAAAAAATTTCCCTGCTAGGCTAGGATGCAAGTGCACGCAAGCGCGCACACAAACACATGAATAGTTCCACATATAAATATTTCTGGGAAAATTGTATCAGTAATAAGAGAAGTTAATTTAGAGATTTAACTCACATCATATGCCTCAACAAATTCCAAATGGATAAAAAACTTAAACATAAAGACCCAAGAGTTGATTGAAAAATACATTTCAATACAAAATGTATTACAGTAAAAGACATTGCCATTTAACCCCTCAAAAGATTCCCCCTCCATTCAAGCACACTTATGAGTGTCCTTAAAAGGTATGATGAAAAATACAGTGACTGTTACTGTCAAGCGCAGGCTTATAAAAACATTAGAATGTGTCTTCATCCATCTGGATTTAGATGTTTAGGACTCACTGGATTGGGCACTATGGACTTCTGCTTTTTTTTTTTTTTTTTTTTTTTTTG
>NW_022900951.1:107605532-107647698 GCF_012274545.1 Fukomys damarensis
AGACTAATAATAGTATGTTATGCATCGATAGCAGCAACAGTTTTTCCAGGTTCTGCAGTCATATGAACAAACTTATAGACATTCAGCACATTCCATTAAAAAAAAAAAAGAAAAGAATAATATCCAGACAACAGCAAAGTTCTGTTGCTGTTGTGGTACCTGGCACCATTTTTTCTATTAGCCTCTTAATCATCATCTGGAAAGAGAACATTCTAGAGTCATAGCATTAAATGTAGCAATGATACTCAAAATGACCATGAAAGGTAAATATTTGAATTGCTTCAGGACATCGAGGCTAGTTCACAGCACTACTAAATGTACTCTTTTTTAGTACCAGGGATCGAACACAGGTGCTTGTACTCACGAGGCAGGCAACGCCACCACAGAGCCAAACCCCCTGCCCCCTAAATGCAAAATTGAAAGAGAACTTCCAGAACTGTTTCAGAAATTGGAAAGAACATTGAATGGTGTAAGTGTGCTCAAAACAAAGGGGAGTAATGGGAGGGTAATTAATAGCAGTATCGTTTACTCCATTTTTCTATCACATATTATTAAATGTAGTAGAGAAAGCACTTGTAGGTACAATTACTCTCGTGGAGATGAAGAGAATGCACTATAGAAGAGAAAAAGAGGGGCTGACTTCAATCATGTTGGTAGAACTTCGTAGAGGCAGGGAGAAAAATGTTTCATGGGGGAGGTGGCACTGAATGTGGACCTTGATAAATTAGTAGAGTTTGATGAAGGATAAGAATAGTAAAAGTAGAAAATGGACATTCTATGAAAAATTCCAACTACCTAGTAACTGGAGGGATGGCTAATTAGATATTAAGAGGCTGCATGGCCATGTAATCACTAGAAACAACAAAAAGAACATATTTGGGAAATAACTTCAAGGCACATAAAACCGTCACTGCTCCTTGACAACGTCGACAGGCACTCATAGTGCTAGATATCCTCTATGAATAGTTCAGTAAAGTTACTTAAATTCCACAATTGTTTAAAAAGTCAACAAAACTATGGAAAAGTGAGCAGTAAGTCAATGTTACAAACATTTGCTCTGATCCTTCTATTCGATTAAACTTTCAGAACAGGATGGCTGTGGGCCCTGGGTGCCTGCAGTGCCTTCAGGAAAATAAGGGATGATAGTTGTTTGTCAATTACTGCAGGGGGCTGGATTCTGTCGTTCCTCCCCTCTTGTACTTCCTATGAACACAAGTCATTTACTTGATATGTCATTGCCTCCTTAACCTCCCCTCACACTCTAGCCCACTAAATTCTCTTCTGTTTCAACAAAGCAATCACAATGCCTAGTCTCCAAAATCCCTGCATAATAGGACAGGAGTTAGGAGGACTCCGTCATCTGTCTTGTTTCACTAAGTCTGCTGACAAAGAAACAGAAAAGCACCCAGGATTGGAAACCTTAGTTTATGTAAGCTTAGAATTTGTCAGCTCTGATTTTTGCCAGCTACATTCTTACCCAAATTTATTGTGTGTTCCCTCTGTAGACATAAAATAGAAACGTGAAAAGCAATTTAGAGTTACTCAAAGAAAGCCTTGTCTCTCTGTCTGAAGTTTTTCAAGTTACAGGCCTCAGGCGGACATGTCAAACAGATCAGTTTTCATTGTATAACCCAAATCAGTGGCTCTCAATGAAAAGGCCCTCCCCATTATTTGATTCCCTCCATTCTTTGTGTGATTTCAACAAAATGTACAAAGCCACTCTACTCACCTATAATTTCTTGTTATTTTTTTCAAGGAGAATTTCAGCATTTCACTCATTCCCTCTGGTTGTTTCTTCTGCAAAAGACCGAGTCATTTAGCTTGTTGGACTTCTCTCTATATAAAGGATCCATCTTGAGCCAACTGGGTTGGTTCAACAAAAGCAATACACATCATATAATGCAGAATTGTTCTCCCCTAGGGAATCTGAGGCAAATTGAAAGGCGACTATGTAAATAGGATCTCGTTCTTTAATCATATTTTATGTTTGTGCTGACTAAAAAAAAATTCCTTCCAGTATTTCTTTTCTCCAAAATACCATTAAATCTATTAAAACACATTTATTATCTCAGGACCCTTGTAAGACTATATACTTACATATTTGCAATAATTAGGATCAGACCCTATCTTTTGGCTATCTAATTAGAAAAAGTAATGAACAGGCTATCTAAGGTATGGGACCTGCCTTTGATCTAACCTCACCAGCTATATTACCTTTGGCTAATAACACCCCCTCTCTGGTATTCACATTCCTCATTTGTAAAACAAGAGACTAGACAGATGAATTTCCTAGTTTTTCTTCCACTTTTAACATTCAGTGAGCAAAATGTAATAACATATTTAAGTAACCTGCTATGCAAGAAAAGCAATAGTTTAATTTAGAAAATATATTGGCTTTGCAGAAAAACAAAATTGGGCCTGATTCTTGGATTTACCACTAATTATAAGTGCTACTTTGGCCAAGTTACACTTTCCAAGTCTCATGTTTCCACTATAAAATAGAAATAGTAATACCTTGTGTAGTTATTGTCATGATTAAATAAGAAAACATAAGCAAAGTTAAAGACACATGATAGACTCATTAAATGGTAGCCACTGTTAGCTGCTTTATAGGACAATATATTTTTTATCCAGAGCAAGTTTGTGCATCACTTATTTAAAAGTACTGTTTGTAGATCTCAAAACAAACATTAATCTTCTCAACTTTCTCAGTGAATAGATTAGCAAGAGTTTAATTACTATATAAACAACCCAATTTAATATAAGGAAATTGAAGTTATATGACTATTCTAAAATCATACAATGAGTTAGTGACAGAGCCAAGTCAAAAATCCAACTTGTCCCTTTCTCAGAAGAATTTACACAGCCCACTGATTTTCTTCAGACTAAGTTATACGGCTATTAACAGTTTTAGGTGTCATGCAAAAATGATAATTATTTTTATTCAGCCTATTGCTCAGCTGAGCCTATTAAGAAGAGGTAAATGAAATATTGAAAATCTAAAGCTGTAATTTTTTCCTAAGTTTTGTGTCAAAATAGTCAAATTAAAACTTTTGGGCAGTTGAAGGAGTAACAAGCCAAATTAATGTTATTAGTCATCTCCTCGTATCTATTCTTGTCTGCCTGGCCATCTGAGTAAAGGTTACTACCGTCCATTTAGCCAGAAACTTATGAGTCATCCATCTCACCACCTTCCTTGCTCCAAGGTAATCAGGCCCACCCAATTCTGTCTTCTAAGTTCCTCTTGATTCTAAACTGCTACGGTTTGAATGACCCTCCACAACTCATGATTAATTTAATTTCCATGGTAGCGGTATTAAGAAGTGGGGACTTTAAGTGTTGATTAGGTCAAGAGGACTCTGCTCTTATGGATGAATTAATTCCCTTATCATCAGAGAGGAGTCTTGATTCTTAAAAAGGCTGAGTTCTCCTATTTTTCTGTCTCATACATGCTCACTTGCTCTCCCATCATGTTATGCTACAAGGAGAAGATATCACCAATGTAACCTCTCTATCTTGAACTACCACACTTCCAAATCCAGGAACTGAATAAACTACTGCTGCATATACTTTGCCCAGCATGTGATATTCTTTCTAAGCAGTAGAAAATGGACTAGGACATAGCTGATTCTTTTTACCCCTCTAAAAGGTCATAGTTCTGTCTCACCTGGACTACTGCAACAATCCATTAACTGCTGTCTGTTTCACTGTTTTTACTCCCCAAATTAAATTGTTATGTACAGAATGTTGATTTCTTTGAATGAAAATTGAAATATATTTTAAAATTCAACTTTTATGGTACGTTTATAAGCATATATGTATACCTTTTCCCTTGAGTCATTCATTTTCTTACATTTATTTGATGAATTTGATATGTACATATTTTTCTTTTGTTCCACAATCACTATCAGATATTAAAGCTACAAATACAATTTCCCTTATAAACATACAAGATAAATTTATTCAACAAATATTAAATTATTGTCTATTATATCCTAGGCATTGGAATGCAGAGTGAACAGAAGAGACATTATCTCTCTTATCAGCATGCATACTAGTGGACTGAAACAGATAGCAAACACGAAAGCAATCATATTTATAGTAGCTAAAAAAATAACATGCCTAAGAATAAATTTGACTAATGAAGAAAATGATCTCTATAATGAAAACAATGAAACACTTATGAAAAATTCAAGGGACACAAAAAAATGGAAAGATATCAAATATTCAGGCATTAGAAGAAATAATATAGTTAAAATGCCCATCCTATTCAATGTGGCCTATAGATTCGCTGCAATCTCTATAAAACACCAATGAGGAACTACATAGAATTATAAAAATAACCTTTATATTAGTATAAAATCACAAAAAAACCTCAAATAGCCAAAGTCATCTTAACCAAAAACAACAAAGCTAGGTACAGCACAATACCTGATTTCAAAATGTATGACAAATCTCCAGTATCATGACATTGTTGTAAACACAAACATATATACCAGTAGAACTTAGAACTTAGAACAGAGAACTTAGATAAGCACACAATAATCAACTCAAGATGAATTAAAGATTTAAATAATGCCAGAAAGTACAAAACTACTGAATAAAGTGGAGGGGAAATGCTTCAGAACATTGGAATTGGCACACATTTTTACACACAATTCCTAAAGTGCAGGAAGCAAAAGCGAAATTAGATAAATGGGATGACATTCAGCTAGAAGATTTCAGATCAGCAAAAGAAACAGTAAAGTTTAGGTCTGCAGCAGGTACTTCTGTGTGTAACAGTGAAGTGGAGATCAAAGCAGAGGGATTGGTAGCTGGTTAGCTGATAAATCAAGAGGTCTCCAAATCCTTTCTTTTATTCTTTATAGCTATGTAACTTCCCCACGTACTTGCTTTTCACAAATGACTGATGATGAATCCCCCAATAGTCAGAGAAGAGGGTATTTGGATTGGATATCTCATGCAAAATTGAGTGTGAGATGGAGTGAAAATCTTTTTTTAATTAACTAAGGCTATTGGTACAATGTAGATATACATAATGATCAGATTCATCATAGGGAATTTGTTCCTACCTATACATGATATATCTTGATTATTCTCTTTTTCCCCTTTCCTCTCTCCTCCCTTTAACTCTTCTTTTCCTTTTTGAAAAGAGCTTTGTTTCCATTTTATCCTTTTTTCCCTTTTTACTTTTCCCTTCCTTTCTTTCCCCCTCCATACTCTCTAGTTTCCCTTCCCATTTGAAAATTTTTCTAATATAAACAATATCTACTATGCAGTTTGGTCCTTATTTACACTCTCAGTGAAAAATTGAAAGTGAAAATCTTGATTTTTTTGTGTCCCATATGAACAGAACCAAAGAGACAAGTGTCCTAACATGTATGACAAAAAGAATTCTATCATGACAAGAGCAGATAAAAACAAACAAGAAAAACTTGGGAAAAGAAATTGCAGGGAGATGAGCATTTAAAACTTAAATTTTCCAAAATATAAAGGATGCAACCATTTAAAAACAACAATGCAATATTAAAATGAAAATTAAAATAGTCATCAGATATTTTAAATTTAAAAGAAATAAAACTTCAATAGAAGTAATGAAAAAGATTTGAGCTATTCTTATAAAAACTAGACCAAAGAGGTGCGATGCATAGCCATGCCCTCCTCTGCCAGGCTGCAGCCAATGCAGCCACATGGAAGGTAGCCATACAGGTGTCCCTGAACCCGCCCAACCACCACCCCCCCCGCACTCTCAGACCTCCTGATTGTGCCAGTCTTTGGACCCAATCTGCAAAGGAAGAAGTGGTCATAAAGGGTATTTTACTGAGTTCCCAACTTTGAATATCTTTAAAGAAAGGATGAGGGAAATCTATACTAGAACTGTGTGGAGTTCAACCATTCAGGTGGTCAGTAAACTCAATCTGGGCCTTGCAACCCGAGGTCAGTCTGTGTCATGGGGTTCTGCCATCAGCTAGCTGAGATCAGGAGTCTTGGTTCTGCACATGGCTGTGCATGTTGTATATTATGACAGCAGAGATATAGCCTGAAAGAGGCCCTTCAAATCCATTTTTTTCTTTCTTTTCCTCATTCCACTCTGCAAATTATTTCTTTTTTCTGTCGTCTTTCTCCAACTCAGTCTCTTGCTCCAACATATTATGCCTCATCTCCCTTTAGGTTTCTGCTCCTGTCCTAACCCAAATTTCTTCTATTATCATTTTTTCTCTTTTCTTTATGTTCTTTTCTTCTGTCATTCTACCTCACACAGGGATGAGTGGTTTCAAGGAAAAGTGAGCCTCTATTACTGTTAAGGAGATATATTATTTTCCTTATACTTGTACTCTGTAATACCCCTTTTGAATTTAACAATTTCCTGAAGATTGTATGGTCATTCTATGTCCTCTGGCCTCACTTGAAAGCTTCTCCAATTCTTTTACTTATTTACTGCTCTCATCCTAGCTCTTTCTGCGCCTCCATCCTAAATGGTAAATATACTACATTGAAAAGTTTGTTCACTGCACACATGTTTTGGACTGCTTCTTGATTTCAATTTGATTCACATGGTTTAAGGGTGATAGACTGGTAACTACCACAGGTGGTGAGTTTCCAAGTTGTGCTTCATCATACTGTGTTGCTGATTGTATCAATTGGGATAAAGGATTGTGGTTAATTAGATGAGCTGTTTTCTCTAATATTATGAAGATTTGAATGTCTATGTGTCGTTAGAGACCCAGAAGCTAGGGCACAACTATATGATAAAGATTTGGGTGATAACCCAGAGATTAAACCAAGGACAGCTCAACAACAAAAATAAAAAAGAGAAAACAAAGCTGGGTGTGGTGGCCCATGCCTGTAATCCCAGAACTCAGGAGGCTGATGCAGGAGGATCGCTATGAGTTCGAGACCAGCCTGGGCTACATAGTGAGTTCCAGGCCAGTCTCAACAACATAGTGAGACCCTGTCTCAAAAAAATAAATAAAATAATAAAATAAAATAAAAATGAGAAAACACTTAAGCAAGACACAAAGAGAGACTGCCAGTACACCAATGGCAAACAGTAGGGCAAATGAGGATGAAAAGGTTGAGAGTGAACCACCAGGTCACCCTGAACTCAAAGCACAGGAAGTAACAAAACAGATCAATCAGGCTCTAGAAAAATTCAAAACAGAAATAATTACCCAGATAACCATAGAGATGGTGAGAAAAATGAAAGTCATGATTCAAAACTCTAGAACAGAAACTGACAAAAAAATACATGAGCTCAGGACCATCATAAAAGCCATGAAGGCCCAGCATAAGAAAGAAATGGAAACAATAAATGCCCAACGTAGGAAAGAAATGGAATACATAAAACACATTCAAACATATCCACAAGATTAAAAAAGCCATTAAAAGTGTATGCAACAGAATAAAAGAATGCGAAGATAGAATCTCAGATATAGAAGATAAGATTGCAGTCAGAGACCGGGAAAAGAGAGATCTCTTAAAAACAGTAGGGGATCATGAGAAATCGATCCAACAACTTCTAGATGATGCAAAGAATCATAACATAAGACTGACAGGAATCCATGAAGTAGCAGGAGAAAATACAAATGACTTAAAAAAGCTGTTCACAGAATTAATGACAGAAGATGTCCCAAACAGAGGGGAAGAATTTGACATTCAGATAAGTTAGGCATATAGGACCCCAACTAGCCACAGTAAAAAAAAAAAAAAATGTACACCAAGCCATACAATAATCAAGATGCCAGAAACCCAACAGAAGAAGAAAATACTACAAGCAGTAAGAGAAAAGAAACAAATCACATACAAAGGAAAGCCCATCAGAATCACAGCAGACTTTTCAACACAAACACTTAGGTCAAGGAGAGCCGGGAGTGAAATATTTCAAGTCAGAAAAGAAAACAACCTGCAACCTAGACTGATGTATCCTGCAAAACTCTCTTTCAAAACGGATGGGGAAATAAGATACTTCCATGGCAAAGAACACCTGAGAAACTTCATGAATACCAAACCAGAACTGTGAGGAATTCTAAACAATATGCTAGAAAAAGACAATGAAGGTAACAACACCATGAGGCCCAACAGAGCAAATAAAATAGGCAAGGCAAGAAACTAAAAGGCAAAGTCGAAAAAGTAAAAAGAGTCAACAAAAGGCCAATAACATGACAATAACAAGTCAGTACATATCAGTTAGAACCATCAATGTCAATGGCTTTAACTCACCAATGAATAGAAATAGACCAGCAGAATAGATTAAGAAGCAAAATCCAACAATATATTGTATTCAACAAACAAACCTAGTGCAAAAAGAAGCCCATAGACTGAAAGTGAAAGGCTGGAAAACAATTCTCCATGGAACAGGAGCCCAGAAAAAAGCAGGGGTAGCAATCTTATTTGCAGACAAAGTAAATTTCAAACCAAAACTGATCAAAAGAGACAAAGAAGGCCACTGCATCCTTGTAAAGAGAACAATTCAAAAGGAAGAGATGACAATCATAAACATATAAGCACCAAATATTAACGCCCCAACTATATAAAAGAAATATTAAGAAACATGAAAAACCAATAAGCACTAATGCAATTGTAATGAGGGATCTAAATACCCCAATTTCATAAATAGACAGATCCTCTAGGCAAAAAATCAATAATGAAATACTAGACCTGAACCAAGCTTTTGAAAGCATGGAATTAATAGACTTCTATAGAGTGTTCCACACCACAAAATCAGAATATACATTCTTTTTGGCTGCACATGGGTCATTCTCCAAGATAGATCACACAGTAGCTCACAGAACAGGTTTGAATAAATGCAAAAGAATTGAAGTTATTTCCTATATATTATCAGATCATAGTTCAATCAAGCTGGGGATCAACAGCACAAGAAACCATAGGCACTACATGAACAGGTGGACATTGAAAACACTCTCCTCAACAATCAATGGATCACAGAGGAAATTAAAGAAGAAATCAGACAGTTTTTTAAAAATAAATGAAAAAGCCAACAATATACAGGAATCTAGGGGACACAATGAAAGCAGTTCTACTTGGAAAATTCATAGCATTGAATATCCACACTACAAAAACAGAGCGAGCTCAAATAAACAACCTAACAATGAATCTTAGACTCCTAGAAAAACAAGAGCAAGAAAAACCCAAAGCTCAAACAAGAGAGGAAATTATAAAGATAAGAATAGAAATCAATGCAATGGAAACTAAGAAAACAATACACAAAATAAATGAATCAGAGAGTTGGTTTTTTGAAAGTAAATAAAATTGATAAATCCTTAGTTAACCTTATCAAAAAAAAAAAAGGAAAGAAAAGGCTCAGATCCATGCAACTAGGAATGAAAAAGGTGAAGTCACAACAGATCCAACAGAAATCCAGAGGATAATCAACACCTACTTTAAGAATTTGTACTCTAACAAAATGGAAAACACAGAAGAAATGGACTGATTTCTAGATACTTATGAATTACCAAAGATGAACAAGGAAGATAAAAACATTTTAAACACCCCAATTACAGTCAGTGAAATTGAGAATGCAATTTAAAATTTAGCAACAAAGAAAAGCCCAGGTCCTGATGGATTCACAGCTGAATTTTACAAGACATTTACAGAAGAACTACTGCCATTACTCTTCAAACATTTCAAAGAAATTGAAAGGGAAGCAATAGTTCAAAATTCATTCCTTGAAGCAAGTATCACTTTGATTCCCAAACCAGGGAAAGACCCAACTAAAAAAGAGAACTACAGGCCAATCTCCTTAATGAATATAGATGAGAAATCCTTAATAAGATATTAGCAAGCAGAATACATAGGATCATCAAGAAGATCATGCATCCTGACCAAATCAGATTTATTACAGGGATGCAAGGATAGTTCAACATACATAAGTCAATAAATGTAATACACTATATTAACAGAGCCAAGGACAAAAGCCATATGATCCTTTCGAGATATGCAGAAAAAGTATTGGACAAAATTCAACACCAATTCATAATAAAAAACTATAAATATAGGAATAGAAAAACGAACAGCCAACATCATATTAAATGGTGAAAAACTGAAAACCTTCATGTTAAAATCAGGAACAAGACAAGGATGCCCATTATCACTACTCCTCCTCGATATAGTTATGGAAACATTAGTCATAGCAATTAGGCAAGAGAAAGAAATTAAAGCTATAAAGATAGGAAAGGAAGAAGTTAAACTGTCATTATTTGCTGACGATATCATACTCTACATTGAAGACCCAAAAAACTCCACCAAAAGACTTCTAGACTTAATTGACACTTTTAGTAGAATAGCTGGATACAAGGTCAACACCCAAAAACT
Organism: Fukomys damarensis; assembly: GCF_012274545.1. Classification (NCBI taxonomy): domain Eukaryota; kingdom Metazoa; phylum Chordata; class Mammalia; order Rodentia; family Bathyergidae; genus Fukomys; species Fukomys damarensis. Next base: position 107,615,865 of record NW_022900951.1, read on the forward strand.
CAATAGCCTTCTTGTACGTAGATAACAGAGACACTGAAGAGAAATTAGGGAAACAATTCATTTCACAATAACATCCGAAAAAAAATGAAGTATCTAGGAATCAACCTGACAAAAGAAGCAAAAACCTCTGCACTGAAAACTATAGCACTCTGAAAAAAGAGAAGGAAGAGGATATAAGAAAATGGAAAGATCTCCCCTGATCCTGGGTAGGAAGAATCAACATAGTGAAATGACCATACTACCAAAACTGCTATACAGGTTATATACAATGCCAATTGAAATTCCAACACTATATTTCACAGAACTAGAAAAAATCAAAAAATTCATTTGGAACCATATGAGTCCTAGAATAGCAAAAGCCATCCTAGGCAACAGACACATGGCAGCGGGTATAGCAATTCCAAATTTGAAACTATACTACAAAGCCACTGTGCTAAAAACAGCGTGGTACTGGCAAAGAAACAGACCTGAGGATCAGTAGAACAGACTGAAAGACACAAAAACAAATCCAGATATACTCAGCTACCTCATCTTTGACAAAGGAGCTGACCATCCTCAGTGAAGGAAAGAAAGCCTCTTTAATCAATGGTATTGGAAAAACTGGATCTCAACCTGCCAAAGAATAAAACTAGACCTTTATCTTTCACCATGCACTAAATTAAAATCCAAGTGGATTAAAGATCTAAATATTAAAACAGAAACACTAAACTTGCTGGAAGATAAGTTAGGCAGAATGCTTGAAGACATTGGCATAGGAAAAGACTTTAATGAACAAATCCTCAGGAGCACGGGAACTTGCAAAAAGAATCAACAACTGGGATCTCATCTTATTAGAAAGCTTCTGCACTGCAAAAGAAACCATCAACAAGACTAAGAGACAACCTACAATGTGGGAATAAGCGTTTACCATGCTCCTCAGGCAAAGGACTATTATCTAGAATATATAAAGAACTCAAAACAATCAGCCCCCCAAAATATAAAGACAAAACTCAAAAATGGGCATCTGATATAAACAGACATTTCTCAGACAAAAAAGTAAATGCAGCAAGCAAATATATGAAAATATGTTTCACATCACTGGTCATTAGAGAGATGCAGATGAAAACAACACTGAGATTCTACCTCACCCCACAATGAATGTCTGCTATCAAGAAATCAATCAATAACAAAAATATTGGCAGTTGGAGGGGGGAAGTAACCCTTCTCCATTGTTGATGGGAGTGCTGACTGGTGCATCCACTATGGAAATCAATATGAAGATACCTCCAAGAGCTGGGACTAGAAGTTCCATGTAACCCAGCCATCCCTCTGCTTTGTGTCATTCCAACAGAATTAAATGAATCATACCACAGTGATACATGCACACCAATATGTATAGTGGCACAGTGAGTAATAGCTAAAACTTGGAAACAGCCCATTTGCCCATCAGTTGGAAACTGGATAAAGAAGTTGTGTTTTTTCTAAAAATGGAATACTACTCAGACATAAACAATGAGAAATTAGATTAATTCATTGTCAAATGGATACATATTAAGGATATACTCCTATATGAAATAAATAAGTCACACATGTGTAAATACTAAATAGTTTCTCTGGTGTGAGAAACTGTAATAGTACATAAGATCCTAATGAGATAATTGACCATGTGAAATAGCAAGAAAAAGGCTAAACGTGTTGTGAAAATGGGAAGGGTAAGGGAAAGGTTATTAAATGAAAAGAAAAAAAATATGACAAAATGAAAAAATGGAAATAAAGTGTTTGTAAATGGGGAGGGGAGGAGGGGGTGAAGAGAGGGCAGGGACAAGGGGAAAAAATGAGAACCAAGACCTGTCATGTAAAGATACAAGATCCCAATTATGAATGTAATTGTACTGTATACCTAAAATGCACCAACAAACTCAATAAAAGAAAAAAATACTAGACCAAAGAAATAGAAAAATGTTTATATTAGAGAATCAAACCAGGAGGTCCAAAGTTGGAACCACAGAAGGGAAGATATGAAGGGGAAGAAATAGCCAAAAGAATTCACTCAACAAAAATTCTTAGAAATGAAGAAATAATTTACAGATTAAAAGGAAGGAGTGAATGACTAGCAAAATATATGAAAGCATATTCTAAGAGACACTATATTGAAATTTAAAAACGATGGAGACCAAGAGATTGTTTTTAAATTGTACATGTTGAATAGAAAGAAGAGAAAAGCCCAGAGAGATGATCGGTGTTACATGGCAATGTATACCATTATTACTATATATCCAGTTCATCAAATTCTGCCTGTTATACTGAAAAGGATATCTAGTATCAAAACACCTCTCTTCCTTTACTATACAATTCACTTTCATCTATCTCATAGAGTAGTGACATGGTATATAAGTGGGATCTCTGCCTTGACTGTAGTCTGTTCTCCACATAGCGGCCAGAAGTATCTTTCACAAGTAAAAATTAAACTATGTTCTCCCATTTTTAATTTGATCAAAGGCTTTATATTGCATCCATAATTAAATCTAAACCGTTCACTGTATCCTTCTGGACCCCTCAGAATTTGATGCTTGATTACCTTTTGAGTTCATCAGTTGTTTTTCTCATGGCTTTTAACTGCAGTGATCTTTTTTGGTCTATGTATTTGCCCATAACATGTAGATTAACTGCTTATCTAAAGTAGTCACTAAGCCAGCAAATCTCTGGTATATTTTATTCATAGCTATTAGTACCAGTTGTATTTTTAAATTCACTTCCCCATACATTTCTTGTTTGTCTTTCCCTACAAGAATATAAGCAATGTAAGGGCAAAATAATGGATTCATCCTTCTTATTCATTATTATATCTCAGCATCTAGAACAGTGTCTTGCATGACATAGGTACTGAATAAATAATGGCTTAATTAATTTATTAATGGATTATCTGCCAAGAGTCCATAGTGCTTAAAGAACACAGTAACAGAATAGAGTTTCAGGCTACATGTAGTAACATAGTAGCCATAAATTATGGAATTCCAAAGAATAGGATAAATAGGACTGCTACAGTCATACCCAAAATGAAGCTATTAGTTTTGAACTCTGCTGTAATCTCTTCCAGTTCTTTGTTTTTGTGAGTATAGAGTAGCAAATATGGAGGAAAGAAAAAATTAATGAACAAGAATACACAAAAGGAGTAAAATAGGGTGTGTATGTGTGTGGAAAGAGGGTAGTTGACACAGAGTTGAATAAGCAAGTCAATTTCACTATTTGAAATTTTAAAATTTGGAATGACCTGTAAAAAAGATCCGTGAAGATGCAGGCTTTTCTGGTTTCCCAAGAGCATTTGACCTTAGATTTGATGATTTTTTTATTTCCTTTTCTTTCAAGGTCCTGTTTAGGAAACAGTAATTGTCTTGGTCTATGCGGCTTTATAGTAATTAAAAGATTAATGACTGGGTGGCTTCAATGATATAAATTAATTATCTTACAGTTCTAGAGCCTGGAAGTCCAAGTTCAGATTTCTAGCATAGTTGGTTTATGGCTAGTGCTCTCTTCCTGACTTACAGATGGCTGCCTTCTCATTGTGTTCCAAGAGAGAAGTAGGTTAGAAAGAGAGGAAGTGGGAGAGAAAAAGAGGGAGGGAGAGAGACTAGCTCTCTTCTGTCTCTGGTGTTTCTTCTTACAGGGGCGCTAATCTCATCATGAGACCCTGATCTTTTGACATCATCTAGACTTAATTATCTCTCAGCGGCTTCATCTCCCAATACTATTACATGAGAGGTTAGAGCCTCAACTCATGCATTTTGTAGGAACACAAATCAGTTCACAGAAATAATGAATTTGATAAAGGAAACAGGCAAAGTGATAGGCAGGACTAGCAGGGGACATAGTTGACTGGATAGAGTTCATTATCACATTCTTTTCCTGATTTGTCTATTTGTAGAACTCACTGAAGCAGTAATACATTTCTAATTTTCCAGCTCTTAGCATTTTCGTTTTCATCTTACTACCTTCCCAAACCATTATGCGATCAATATAAGACTGTCATATTCTAAAGTCATCTGATGGTACAAGTTCCGTAGCCAGAGAAAAGAGTTCATAATGTTTAACAGATAAGAAAGCTAATATATAGATTAGGAAGTAGTGTGTTCAAAATCACATTGAAAATAAAATTTCAAGTGAGAAATGGAATATATATCTATTATCTCCTACCAGGTTTTCCCCCTGAGAATGTGGTTATTATCACAATATATCCAGGGTCAGGTCAATGCTGAGGGAATTCAACACATTTAAGATGTGCTAAAATGCTGAGTCACTGTCGTTCTCACTCTGCACTTCGCTGATCAAGTCAATCTTTGTGGACATTCTAGGTAAAACACTGAAAATCAGGAAGACCACCCCACCCCACCCTTCTCCACAAACCTCCAAGTCTCAGTAAGAAAAAGGTACACTGTATACTTGTTCCCTTGGCACTTCAGGTGGCAAAATATGATCCTTTTTTGGGGCCAACTAGAAGCTTGAAAGAAATTTGTTCACCTGCCAGCTGTCTCTAATGACAGTGTGCTCCCTGAAACTCATGGAACAATAAATATCCCTTAACATAGACTAATAATTTCATATTGCAATTGAAAATAACAAGATTAATATGGAAATTGAAACATTGACTAGAAAAGAGACTCCTGGGGATCTCCTGACTATGAAGCAATTATGGGTGCAGGAACTGTCACCTTCCCAAAACTTAGGTCCTCCATGAAGTGTTTTAGCACAAAAATTCTCCCAAATCTGGCTAGTCATTTTCTCTTCTTTGCATTCTATTGTTTGCTTTTGTTCGGTTGTTGCCTTATAAACACCATTTAAGGGTATCAAGTTGTTCATGTACACGTATTTGCTCTCCCTAACTAGCTTATGTGCTCCATATAGTTGCTTCTGGCTATAATCTTGACTACCTGTACCTTACATGTGCTGAATTTTACTCTCCAAAACAGATCAAGATGTGATATGTATAGGTTTCAAACCCCGTGTCCAATGTAATCACTATGTTTCACAAAATATACTCATAAAAAATTAAAATAAATAAATCTCACTTTCCAGCATGGCTTTGCACTGACACAATAATATGAATTTGTGGGGAAGCATAGAAAAGGGTTGACAAAATATGGCTCATACATCAAGTATAGAATGCTGAATAACAGAATGGAAAATCATCTGCTATGATTTTTTGCAATTTGGGAGCTAAGCAATTTAACTTTGATGTCCAAATAGCTTCTTTCTCATATCTTCTTTTACTAGACACTTTATATTCTTGTATCTCCCTTATGTAGCTGCCAATCAATGCTTAATAAACTGCACATTAAAGACTGACCCAAAAATGAAAGAATGTTTGATTTTGTTTGGCCTTTAGGAACTCTCCTGTAAGCAACAGCAAGTAGAAAACTTGATGCCCAAAATTGAATGGAGCAGGAATGAGGTAGGTAAATCTAGCCTTTGCTGTCCCGCTCTTCCTGGTGTTTCCTTCTGATTGTCATTAAGGATGTCTGTGGGAGAGAGAGAGAAGCTGAGAAGAATCTTTGTGTTCTTGGGCCTCCTTTCCTCACTACGTGAAATTTGGGAAAGAAATAGGACCTATGGTTTTTTTTCCTTATATTATATTATTTCTTCTTCCTCAACTCTCCCTTCTTCTTCTCCCATTAATGAAGCATTGAATACATACCATGATTTCACACCTCAGAGAGATTCAATGAGCTGAGTGACTCCAATTTAGTTGACAAGCTCATAACTGTTTCTATTGTTTTTCACAAAGCTTTTGTTGAGCATGTCACTTAAAGCTATTTATTTCCTTTCTCCCCATTCTCCCATTTCCTCCTTACAAACAGGAGCTGATCACCACCTCCACCTCCAGGTGACCCCTCTTAGCTAACACACTCTTCTATAATAAGCCCCCGACCCACACAACAAACAAGTGAACTGATGAGGCAGAATGTAATTTTATTGTCACGAACATATGCTGGAAATTTGGAAACTTCATGAATTATGCATCAAAGCACATACACAAACCCCACTGTGTTGGTTGAAAAGAAACTGTACTTTATCTCCTACCTACCGTTGAGTCATACACTAGCACACTTCTACAACAAAAAGCACAAACATAATTAGAAATCATAGAACTGTCAAATGTCAGAGTGGGAGGGGGATATAGAGATGATTTAGTCCAACTCTTCTTTGTGCAGAGGATGAAACCAATGCCCAGAGAGAGGACTTTTGAAAGGTCACTTACATAGTTGAGAACAAAAATGAGACTAAGACCATGGAGATATTTATGATCCTGTGTGAAAACAAACAAATAAACATGTATTCAGCCAAAAACTTAATATATATATCCTTCCCCCAAAAGAGGAAACACTTGTCTTTTCAAAGCAAAAATAACCCCATTCATCACAGATGAATGTCCCTGTTCTTTTCTGTACTGTTTTTCTCCTTGTCAATTCCCAGGACACTTCCTTCTCTGCCTCTGAATAATCCTCACGAATGAGCAATTCCTAAATGTAATTGCTATGACGTATGTAAAGGCAGCCACTCAGAGAAAAGGTCAGTATCAGTGTCCTCTGTTTCCAAATATGCCTCTTTTTAAAAATAAGACATTACTATACTGAATATCAATTGCCCAAAGACTTACAAATCTCCTTTAGGAAAGTCCAAGGCTCCTGAAGAAATGACAAATCCAATGAAAGTTGCAATGTGATTTACCAACTGAAAAAGGAACACAAAAGGGCCACGGAAAGGCACCATTTTTCTAACGTCTGGGGAATTGTGCTGACAGGTCTGCAAGTGCTAAGCATGACTTCTTGTTCCTCTGTCTGTACACTCAGCCATTTCTTAAGTGCCTTAGAAATCATTCAGGACCAAGGCATGCTCTCTGGTCCCTAGAAATTGGGGGTCAAGTCTCTAAGGAGCTGAAAACAGAGAAGTGCAGCCACAAAGGAAGGAAGCATTTTACTATGTATTTCTGATGTTAATTATTCCCTACTATTTATTAGTCTGCTCTGGACTCTGAATTTTCCACAAAACAAAATCCTACTTGATGCTTTTTATGGATAGTGCTAGGCGTCTTCAGTTAGTACATAAAAAGACCTTCACATCATTCCAAACTTGCAATGCTAGTCCCAGCTTCCACCGCTCTCCCTTGTGCTACAACCATAGTACCTCACACATTTTGTACGTTAAAGCCCCACACTTTCTGCCTCAAAAGCTCCATCCCTCTATTAATTTTTCAAAATCCAATTCAAAAGTTACCTTATCCCTTCAGTCTTTCATGAGCCCTACTGTCAACCCAAAATAATTCTTCTTTATGAAATCTCTATTTTTACATTAATTAAATCTTTCGCAAATTAATAAGTGCCAGCTATTTTTCAAGTATGGATCTAAGAAAAGGAGATACTACCAAAGAGAGACATGGTCCTTGTCCTCATAGTATTTCTAGGATAATAGGAAAGATAAGTAGCTGCAACACATACTTTTCATAGGACATGTGTATGTGGCTATAGGAAGTCACTGGAAAAGGATCTAAATTTATTTTGAGGGGTCATAAAAGATCTACTTGAAGAAAGAATGTTTAACTACATTAAGATCTGAATGGGGATTTAGCTCAGTGGTTCTGTTGCCTGCCTTGCAAGCACAAGGACTGGAGTTTGATCCTCGGTACCAAAAGGAAAAAAAAAAAAAAGATCTGAAATCAGAACATGAATTAGAGAAGTTATTGCCATATGATATACTATATGAGCATAGGAAAATACAGTGAGGTAGGAAGAGAGCTTTCAATAAAGCTGAAAGAAGGTGATAGTGTTAGGACATAAGAATTGAGGAGAAGACTAAGCATTATAATTTACATTAAGAAGAACAGAAAGCCACTGAAAAATATTAGCATAGAAACTGTTTGGAGGGAACAAAATTACATGCAGAACCTGACAATGACTTGGAATACATTCACAGAAGTGAATACACTGGAGATAGAAAGTTTAATTAATTTGTTGGTACACTTTTGATATACATAATGGTCATGTTCATCATAGGGAATTTGTATGTGTACATAACATATCTTGATGCTTCTTTTTTCCCCATTCCGCGCCATCCCTGCAAGCATAATTCCCCTCCTTATCTGAAAATCTCTGTTTCCATTTCTTTCCTTCTATTCTATCTTATTTTTTCCTTTTCCCTTCCTTCTGTCCCCCTGCCTTGCCTTGCTCTCCTTTCATTTGAACATTTGCATCCAACTTCCCAATACCTATCATCCATTTTGGTTTTTCTTTATGCTTTTGGTTTCTCACACAAGAGAAACAATGTGAAATTTCAACATAAGTGTCCAATTTATTTTACTTAAAAGCATGATCTCAAAGTGCATCCATTTACCTAAAAACATCTAGTTTATCTCTCTTTATGAAAACTTAGTACATCATTGTATAGAAAAATCACATTTTCTTTATTCAATCATCTGTTTATGAACCTCTGGACAGTTTCCAAGATTTAGCTATTACAAATTGTACTACTATAAACATGGGTGTGTATATAGCACTATGGTATGATGCCTTTAATTCATTAAGAAAAATGCCAAGAAGGGGAATAGCTGTATCAAAGGCAACATTTAATTTTAGTTTTTAAAGGAACCTCCATACTGATTTCCACAATGTTTGTTCCAAATTACACCCCCACAAAGAGTGGGGAAGAGTTGTTTATCCCACAGCCCCATCAGCATTCCTTCTTGGTTGATTTCTTCATCACAGCCATACTTTCTGGAGTGATACGAAACTTCAGCATTGTTTTAATTTGCATTTCTCAAATACCCAGTAATGTCAAACATTTTTTCATATATTTATTTGCCATTTCTAATTCTTCTTCTGAGACATGTCTATTCATTTCAAATGCCCATTTTTGGATTGCATCTTTAAATTTGGGGGTTCTGATATTTTAGTTTGTTATATATTCTAGAGTTCTTTATCTGAGAAAGAGCTGGAAAATTTTGTTCCATCTCTGTGGGTTGTCTCTACTGTGTTGTTTCTTTTACTGTGCAAAAGGTTCTTAACATGATGAGATCCCAGTTGTTGAGTTTTTGTGATATTTTCTATACAATCAGGATTTTGCTAATAAAGTTTTTGTGTACACTGATGTCTTCAAGAGTTTTACATGTTTTATCTTCCAGAAGATTATTTCTGCTTTAATATTTATATTTTTAATCCATATTTATTTTAGTTTGGGAAATGATGACAGATATGGGTATAGGTTTATTTATTATTATTTTTTTCTCATTGAGTTTATTGGTACATTTTAGGTATACAGTACAGTTACATTCATCATTGTGACCTTGTACCTTTACATGACAGGTCTTGGTTCTCATTTTTCCCCTTGTCCCTGCCCTCCCTTCACCCGCTCCTCCCTGCCCTATTTACAAATACTTGATTTCCATGTTTTCATTTTCTCATTTTTTTCCTTTTCCCTTCTTACCATTCCCCTCCCCTTCCTATTTCTCCTACAACTTTATCCCTTTTCTTCCTATTTCACATTGTCAATTATATCATTAGAATCTTATGTACTATTACAGTTTTTCACACTAGAGAAAACTATTCAGTATTTACACATGTGTGACTTATTTATTTCACTTAGGAGTATATCCTCAATATGTATTCATTTTCCTATGAATGAATCTAAATTCTCATTCTTTATGGCTGAGTAGTATTCCATTTTATAGAAAACCACATATTCTTATCCAGTCTCCAACTGATGGGCAAATGGACTGCTTCCAAGTTTTAGCTATTACAAACTGTGCGGCTTTAAACATAGGTGTGCATACATCACTGTGATATGATTCTTTTAATTCTTTTGGAAAGATTCCCAGCAGAGGGATGGCTGGGTCAAATGGAGGCTCTGTACCTAGTTCTTTGAGGTATCTCTATATTAATTTCCATGATGGTTGCACCAGTCTGCACTCCCTCCAACAATGGAGAAGTGTTCCTTTTTCCCCACAACCCAGCTATTTCTTATTTTTTAAATATATTTTTTATTTGTAAAATTTCGGTATATGATACAGTTACATTCATCATTGGAATCTTGTACCTTTACATGATGTATCTTGGTTTTTATTTTTTCCCCATTCCCCTAACCTCCCTTCACCCTCTCCACCCTTCCCTATTTACAATGACTTTGTTTCCATCTTTTCCTTTTCTCTTTTCTCTTCCCTTCTTACATTCCCCTACCATGACCAGTGCCATTATACTGTTAGAATTTTTCTTCTTATTACACATTATCAGTTATACGTTTTGATCCTTATTTACACTTTAGTTTATCATAACAGAGAAACTATAGGGTATTTACACATGTGTGTCCTATTAATTTCACTTAGAGCATCATCTTCAATGTGCATCCACTTAGCTATAAATGTCTCTAGTTTCTCATGCTTTATAGCTGATTAGTACTCCATCTTATATATAAAAAACTTCTTTATCTATTCTCTAGTTGATGGGCAATTGAGCTGTTTCCAAGTTTTAGGTATCAAAAAACATGCCACTGTAAACATGGGTGAATATATATCACTGTGCTATGGTTCTTTTAATTCTTTTAGGAAGATACGCAACAGAGAGATTGCTGGAACAAATGGGACCTCTAATCCTAGTTATTTAATGTATCTCCATATTGATATCCACAGTGGTTGCACCAGTCTGTACTCCCACCAACAATGGAGAATGGTTCTTTTTTTAATATTTAGATCTTTACTCCACTTAGATTTTAGATTAGTGCATGGTGAAAGATAGGAGTCTAGTTTTGATCTTTGGTGAGTTGAAATCCAGTTTTTCCAACGCCATTTATTAAAGAGGCTATGTTTCTTCCAGTGAGGATGGTTGCCTTCTTTGTCAAAGAGGTAGCTGAGTATGTCTGGAGTTGTTTCTGTATCTTCTAATCTGTTCCACTGATCTTCGCATCTGTTTCATTGCCAGTACTATGCTGTTTTTATCATAGTAGCTTTGTAGCATAGCTTCAAGTTGAGAAATGTGATACTGCCTGGCATGTCTCTGTTGCCTAGAATTGCTATTTGAGGTCTCTTCTTGTTCCAAATGAATTTTCCATTATTTTCTCTAGTTCTGTGAAATAAACTGTTGGGATTTCAGTCAGGATTGCATTGAATCTGTATAGTAGTTTTAAAAGAATGGCCATTTTCACTATATTGGTTCTTCCTACCCAGGAACAAGGGATGTCTTTCCATATTTTTATATCCTCTCCGATCACTTTTTTTTTCAGAGTGCTGTAGTTCTCAATATAGAGGTCTTTTGCTTCTTTGTTATATTGATTTCCAGATATTTCAATTTTTGGTTGCTATTGTGAAAGGGATTGTTTCCCTAATTTCTCTCTCAATGAGTCTATTATTTGTGGACAAGAAAGCTATTGATTTTTTGAGTGTTGACCTTGTATTCTGCTACTGTACTGAATCTGTCATTTAACTCTAGAAGTCTTTTGGTGGAATTTTTTTGGGTCTTCTATGTAGAGTATCATACCATCAGCAAATAATGACAGTTTAACTTCTTCCTTTCCTATTTTTATTGCTTTCTTTCTATTGTCTAATTGCTGTCCCCAATGTTTCCAAAACTATACTGAACAGGAGTGGTGATAGTGGATATCCTTGTTCTGTTCCTGATTTTAATGTGAAGGTTTTCAGCTTTTGACCATTTAGCATGATGTTGGCTTTTGGTTTTTCATAGATAGCCTTTATCAAGTTGAGGTAAAGACCATCTACTGCAATTTTCAGCAGGGTTTTTAATGTGAATGGGTGGTGAACTTTGTCAAATGCTTTTTGTGCCTCTATGGAGATGATCATATGGTTTTTGCCCTTGACTCTATTAATATAGTATACTACATTTATTGATTTATGTATGTTGAACCATCCTTGCATCCCTGGGATAAATCCAAATTGGTCAGGGTGTATGGTCTTCTTGATAACCTGTATTCTATTTGCCAATATCTTATTGAGGATTTTTGCATCTGTGTTTACTTGGAGATTGGCCTGTAGTTCTCTTTTTTGGTTCTGTCTGTCCCTGGTTTTGGAATCAAAGTAAGGCTTGCTTCCAGGAAAGAATTTGGAAGTATTGCTTCCCTCTCAATTTCATTAGTTTAAAGAGTAGTGGCAATAGTTCTTCTCTAAATGTCTTGTACAATTGAGCAGGGTAGCCATCAGGACTTGGGTTTTACTTTGTTGGCAAATTTTTAGTTACTTTTTCAATTTCACTGATTGTAATTGGGGTTTCAGAATTTTTATATCGTCTTCATTCAACTTTGGTAATTCATATGTATCTAGAAATCTGTCCATTCTGTGTTTTCCGTTTCATTTGAGTACAGATTCTCAAAGGAGGTATTGATGATCCTCTGCATTTCTGTTGGATCTGTTGTGACGTCACATTTTTCACTTCTAATTGGATGGATGTGAGCCTTTTCTTTCCTTTTTTTTTGATAAAGTTGGCTATGGATTTATCAATTTTATTTATTCTTTTGAAAAACCAACTCTTCATTTCATTCTCTTTTTTTTGTATTTTTCTCTAGGTTTCCATTGCATAGATTTATGCTCTGATCTTTATAATTTCTTCCCTTGTACATGCTTTGGGTTTTTCTTGCTCTTCTTTTCCTAGGAGCTAAAGATTCAGCATTAGGTGGCTTATTTCAGCTCACTATGTTTTGCTACAGTGAGCATTCACTGCTATAAATTTCCCTTGTAGAACTGCTTTCATTGAGTCCCATATACTCCGGTATGTTGTATTAGCATTATCATTTATTTGTAAAAACTGACTAATTTCTTCTTTAATTTCCTATGTGGCCCATTGGTTGATCAGTAGAGTATCATTTAATTTACAAGTGTTTGTAACATTTTTGCTGTTTCTTTTGGCATTGATCTCCAGTTTAATTGCACTACAGTCTGACAATATACATGGGATAACTTCAATTCCTTTGCAATTATTTAAACATGTTCTATGAGATAGTATGTGGTGTATTTTGGATAATTGCCCATGTGCAGATAAAAGAATGTATATTATGATTTTGTGGGGGGGATACTCTGTAGACATCTGGTAAGTCCACTTGTTCAAAAGCTTGGTTCAGTTCTAGAATTTCATTGTTGATTTTTTTGTCTAGATGCTCTGTCTTTTTCTGTCAGGGGGGAATTTAGGTTCCCCACTACAATTGTACTAGTGCTTATTTGGTTATTGATGTCACTTAGTATTTTTTACATAGTTGGGGGCATTCATATTTGGTGCATATATATTTATGGTTGTCATCTCTTCTTGGTTTGTTCCATTTACCAGAATGTAGTACCCTTCTTTGTCTCAATCAGTTTTGGTTTGAAATTTATTTTTTCTATGAATAAGATAGCTACCCCTGCTTTTCAGTCTATGGGTTTCTTTTTGCACTAGGTTTGTTTCTTGTATACAACATATTGTTGGATTTTGCTTCTTTTGGCACCCGGAATTGAACTCAGGTCCTTGCGGTTGCAAGGCAGGCCACCGAACCACTGAGCTAAATCCTTGGCCCTGGATTTTGCTTCATAATCCCTTCTGACATTCTATTTCTTTTCATTGGTGAAATGAGGCCATTAATATTGATGGTTATAGCTCATATGAATTGATTTATTATCAGCATGTTATTTTCCTGTTATTGGCTTTTTTTAACTTTTTCCCTCTCTCCCTTTAGTTTCTTGCCTTTCCTGCTGAATTTGCTCTGTTGGGCCTCATGGAGTTGTGGTCTTCATTATCTTTTTATAGGATATTATTTAGAGTTTTCTGGAGTGCTGTTTTGTTATTCTTGAATTTTCTCAGGTGTTCTTTGTCATGGAAGTCTTATTTCCCTATCCATTTCAAAACCAAGTTTTGCAGGATACATCAGTCGAGGTTGGAGGTTGTTTTTTATTAGGGCTTGAAATACCTCACTCCAGGCTCTCCTTGACCTAAGGGTTTGAGTTGAGAAGTCTGCTATGATTCTGATGGGCTTTACTTTGCATGTGATTTGTTTCTTTTTTCTAACTGTTTGTAGTATTTTGTTTTTCTGTTGGTTTTCCCAGGATCTTGATTATTATATGTCTATGTGTAGATTTTATTTTTCGTCATGGCTAGTGGAGTTCGAAATGCCTCAATTATCTGTATGTCAAATTCTTTTGCTCTATTTGGGAAGTTTTCTGTCTTTAATTCTGTAACCAGTTTTTTATGTCATTTGTACTTTGATTTGCTTTTTCATAGACTCCTTTCAGTTTTATATTATTCTTCCTTGTATCATCCAGGAGCTGTTGGATGGCTTTCTCATGGTCGATCACTATGTTTAAGTGATCCTTCTTTTCATGGTCACTGAACAGCATCCTGTCTTCTGTATCTGATATCCTATCTTCTAATTTGCCCAGTCTATTATGCATACTTTCAATAGAGTTTTTAATCTCCTGGATATCTGTTTGAATCTATTTCATGAATTCCATTTCTTTCCTATGTTGGGCATTCATGGTTTCCATTTCTTTCCTATCCTGGGCATTCATGGTTTCTATCATGGTCCTGAGCTCTTGTATTTTTATCTATTTCTGTTCTAATGTTTTTAATCATGTCATTCATTCTGCTCACCATTTCTGTAGTTATCTGAGAGTTTCTTTCTGCTTTGATTTTTTTCTAAAGCCTCATTCATTGTTACTTTCTGTTCCATCATTTCAGGGAGTCTAGGTTTGTTGATTATCAGAGTTTTCCATGTCTCTTCCTCAATAATTTTGTTTGGGTGAGCTGGCAGCCTGTTTTTGTGCTTGTGCCTTGTTTGAATGTCTTCTTTTTATTTTTGTTGTTGGTACTATCCTTGGTTTGATACCTGGGTTAATACTTTGGTCTTCCTATTATAGTTTATCTTTTCATTTTCAGCCTCTAATGACTCCAAGGCAATCTCTTTTTAATTATACCAGGAAGGACAACTGATTAGATCAATCACAAAATCTTAGACCAAGTGATACAATCAGCAAAACAAAAGCATCAAGTAAGGCATAGAAAATGACAGTTTGTGGTAATTATTAATCTATGAGTTCTAACTGTGTGAAGTAAATCAAAATAGAGGCTTGAGGTCAAGACAATGGCCTTTGTGACTACGTGTGCTTCTGAGGTGTGAATCCAGGTACCAGCACAAGCAGGAGGCCAGAGGGGTAGGGGGAGGGATGCAGGCACCCATGAGGCTCTGCCTCTTACCAGTCTGCTGCTGATGTAGTGGGCTGGGACACGGGTTTCAGTCTAGCTCCAAGTGGTTGCACCTCTTACTGGTTGCTTCCAAGATTGGGGGCTGGGGTGGGGATTGCAGTCTAGTACCATGTGGTTGCACCACTTACCAGTCTACTGTTCAGGTTGGGGGGGGGTGGGTGGGGGGTGCAGTGGAGTCTAATTTTAATCTGTATGTGAAAAGCCAATTTTCTCAGCACCATTTGTTAAAGAGAATATCTTTCTTCCAGTGATAGTGTTTGGCCTCTTTTTAAATATGGTGATTGAGTGTATTTAAAGTTGTTTTTGCATCTTCTGTTCTGCCCCATTCATCTACAAGTCTGTTTATTTTTTTTTGCCAGTGCCACGCTGTTTTATCACAGTAGCTTTGTATTATGATGTTAACTGGCAGATTTTTATTCCACTGCCTTGCCTTTGTTGTTCAGAATTTCTTGTGCTATTCTAGCTATCTTCTGATGCCAAATGAATTTTAGAATTATTTTCTCTAGTTTTGAGAATATGCTATTGGTATATTGATTGAAATTACATTAAATTTGTATAACAATTTTGGAAATGTGGCCATTTTAACTATTAGTTCTGCCTATCCAAGAACCAGGGATATTTTGGCATTTTCTGATATCTTCTTTGATCTTCTTTTTCAAAATACCATAGATTTCCATGTAAAGCTCTTTTACGTCCTTTGCAAGTGTGAATCCTATTTTATTTTTTCAGAGTTATTGTGAAACCTGTTGTTTCTTTAATTTCTCTCTCACTGAGTTTATTATTTATGTACAGGAATATTATCAATTTTATTTATTAATTGATTTTATTGGAACATTTTAGGTATACAATATGATGACATTCATCTCTGGGAATTTGTAACTTTACATAATCCATCTTGGTTCTTATTTTTCTCCTCATTCCCCTGTTCTCCCTTCAACCCCTCCACCCCTCTCTATTTATAAATACTTTGCTTCCATTTTTTCCTTTTCTCATATTCATTCCTTTCCCTTCTTTCCTTTCCTCTAGTTCCCCCGCTTTCCCTTCCTCTGTGGAACTTTTCTTCCTATTTCACATTATCTACTATACATTTTGATCCTCATTTACACTTACAATTTCTCACACCAGAGAAACTATTCAGTATTTACCCAGGTGTGTCCTACTTATTTCACTTAAGAGTATGAGCTTAGTGTGCATACCTTAAATATAAATGTCTCTAGTCTGTCACTCTTCACAGGTGAGTAGTACTCTATTTTATAAATGAATCAAATCTTTTTTATCCAGTCTCCAGTTAATGGGCAATTGGGCCATTCCAAGATTTAGCTATCACAAACTGTGACATTATAAACATGGGTGCACTCATATTGCTGTAGTATGATTCTCTTAATGCTTTTGGGAAGATACCCAGCAGGGGAAAAGCTGGGTCAAATGGAACCTCTAATCCTACTTTTTTGAGGTATCTCCATACAGATTTGCACAGTGGTTGTACCAGTCTACACTCCCACCAGCAGTGGAGAAGGGTTTATTTTTAAGCACAATTCAATCAGCATTTGGTTGAGTTCTTGATAGCAGCCATTCTTTCTGGAGTGAAGTAGAATCTCAGCTTTGTTTTCATTTTAAACTCTGGAAAGGCCAGTGATGTTGAACATTGTTTCATATGTTTATTTGCTATTTCTACTTCTTTGACAGAAATGTCTGTTCTTTTTTAGATTTCCATTTTGGGATTGGGCCTTTAAATTTGAGAGGTCTGATTTTTTTAAAATTCTTTATATTTTTGAAATAGTAGACTTTGTCTAAGGAACAGGTGGTAAAATTTTTTCCCATGTTGTGTGTTATCTCTTCACTCTGTTGGTGGTTTCTCTTGCTGTGCAGAAGCTCTTTTAATAAGATGAGACCACAGTTGTCAATTCTTTGTGCAAGTTCAGGTGCAACTGAGGTTTTGTTCATGAAATATTTTCCTATGCCAATGTCTTCAACAGTTCCAACTAACCTCTCTTCCAGCCAGTTTAGTGTTTCTGTTTTAACATTTAGATCTTTGATCCATTTCTATTTTAATTTAGTCCATGGTGAGAGATATAGGTCTAGTTTTTACATTTGACAAGTTGAAACCCTATTTTTGGCAGCACTTATTAAAGAGGCTGTCTTCCATAAAGAGCGAGAGAATAGATTCATTCATAGGAAAATGGATACATATTGAAGATATACTCCTAAGTGAAATAAATAAGTCACACATGTGTAAATACCAAATAGTTTCCCTGGTGTGAATATTCTGCAACAATGCATAAGATTGTAATAAGATTACTGACATTTAGAAATTTGAAGAAAGGAGCTAAAGGTGTAGGGAAGGTGTGATGCGTAGGGGAAGAACAAAAAGGGAAAAGAAAAAAATGTGAGAGAATGAAAAGTGAAAATAAAGTGTTTCTAGATGGGGAGGGGAGGAGGGGGTGAAGGGAGGGCAGAGGTAAGGGGAAAAAATGAGAATCAAGACTTGCCATGTAGAGGTACATGATCCCAATAATGAATGTAACTGTACTGTATCCCTAAAATGTACCAATAAACTCAATAAAATTAAAAAAAAAGAGGCTGTCTTTTCTTCAATGAGGGTGTTTCACTCCTTTGTCAAAGATGAGGTGGCTGAGTATAACTGGAGGTGTTTTTGCGTCTTCTAATCTGTTCCACTGATCTAAGGGTCTGTTTCTTTGCCAGTAACATGCTATTTTTAACACAGTAGCATGGTAGTATAATTTCAACTTAGGGACTGTGATATCCCCTACCTTGTCTTTGTTACCTAGAATTGTTTTTGCTATTCTAGTGTCTTTTTGTTCCAAATGCATTTTTGGATTGTTTACTCTAGTTCTGTGAAGTATTCTGTTGGAATTTCAATTGCAATTTCCCTGAATTTATACAGCAGTTTTGGAACTATGGCCATTTTTTACTATATTGGTTTTTTCTACCCATGAAGAAGAGATATCTTTCCATTTTCTGATATCCTCTTCAATCTCTTTTCTCAGAGTGCTATAGTTTTCAGTGTAGAGGTCTTTGATTTCTTTCATTAGGTTGATTCCTAGCTATTTCATTTATTTGGATGTTATTGTGAAAGTTCTTTCTCCAGTTCCTCTCTCAGTGAGTCTGCTGTTCATGTCCTGGAAGGCTATTGTTTTTTGTATGTTGTCCTTGTATCCAGCTACTCTACTAAATTTAGTTAATTCTTGAAGACATTTGGTAAAATTCTTGGGGTCTTCTAGATACAGTATCATGTAATCTTCAAACAATGACAATTTAACTTCTTCATATTCTATCTTTATTTCTTTTGTTTCTTTCTCTTATTTAATTGCTGTAGGTAATGTTTTCAGAAATATATTGAATAAAGAGGTGATAGTGGACATCCTCGTCTCATCCCTGATTTTAGAATGAAACTTTCAATTTTAGACCATTCAGTATTATGGTGGCTGTTCTTTTGTCACAGATGGCTTTTATTAGATATGAGATAAAGACATTCTATTTCAATTTTTATAGTTTTATCATAAATAGATGTTGGACATTCTCAAATACTTTTTCTGTGTCTATTGAGATTATCCTGTGTTTTTTTGTCCTTGGTTGTATTAAGGTGATTTATTACATTTATTGATTTTTGTATTGAACCATCCCTGAATCCCTTGGATGAATCTTACTTGTTCATGGTGTATTATCTTTTTGCTAATTTAATGCATTCTGTTTGCCAGTGTCTTATTGATGATATTTACATCTATGTTCATTATGGAGGTAGGTCTGTAGTTCTCTTCTTTGGTTGCATCCTTCTCTGGTTTTCATATCAGGGTAATGCTTGCTTCCAGGAAAGAGTTTGGGAGAATTGCTTCTCTTTCAATTTCAGTAAAGTGTTTGAGGAGTATTGGTATTTGATCATCTTCATATTTTTTGTAGAATCAACTCTTCAGTTCATTAATTCTTTAATTGTTTTCTTACTTTCAGATGCATTAATTTCTGCTTTGATCTTTATCATTGCCTCCTTTCTACATGCTTTGGGTTTAACTTGCATGTCTTTTTCTAGATGCTTAAGGTTAAAAATTAGGCTGTTTACTTGAGCTTGCTTTGTCTGATGTGGGAATTCAACACTATAAAATTCCCTTATAAGACTGCTTTCATTGTATCCCATAAATTCTAGTATGCTGTATTGGTGTTACTGTTTAATTGTAGAAACTGTCTAATATTTCTTTTTAATTTTATCTGTGTCCCATTGCTTGTTCAAGAGAGTGTTATTTGATTTCCATTTGTTTATGCAGTTCTTGTGATTTTTTTTTTGCCATTGACTTCCAATTTCATTGATCTATGACTTGTTAACATGTAAAGGATAATTTCAATTTCTTTGCATTTACTTAAGCACATTCCATGAGCTAATATATGGTCTGTTTTGAAGAAAGTCCTGTGTGGAGCTGAGAAGGATGTGTATTCTATTTTTTTTAGGGTGGAACACACTGCAAATTTTCACTAAGTCCATTTGTTGAAATCTTTGGTTCAGCTCCGATATTTCTGGGTTGACTTTTTGCCTAGTTCTTCCATTAATTTTGTGAACAGGCTTTTTTTTTAATGTCCTTTGTGTTGTCTTCTGATGTATCATTTATTGCAATCTTACATTATTCTTCTTTTCATCATCTGGCAGATGTTGGGTTGATTTTTTTGTGGTTCCTTGCTATTTTAAAGAAATCATTCCTCTGATGATTGCTAATCACAGAGCTGCCTTTGCATTGGTTGATTCTGCTGTGTATAATTTTGACAAAATGTTTAATCTCCTGGATATCTGTTTGAATCTCTTTCATGGAATCCAGTCCTTTTTTATGCTGAGCATTCATGGTTTCCATCACTTTCCTAGGCTCCCCTATTTTTTTTAACTGCATCTGCTCTAGACTCACTCACTGTGTCCTTCATTATGATCATAATTTTTTTAGTTATCTGTGAAATTATTACTGATTTGTTTTTTTTCCTAGAACCTCATTCATCTGCTTTGTTACTTCCACTTCTACCATTTCAGAAAGTCCAGTTGCATGGCTTTTGATTTTTTCCATCTGTGTCCACTGGATTTGCCTTGGGTGAGCTGTGGGTATAGGGGTTCATCTTGCTTCCATGTGTTCTCATTTTCTACTTTTTAAAATTTGGCTTCTGCATTTATGTTTGGAAATTATTTAGAGTAGGTAGCTTTAGTCCTGGTATTGAGACCACGGTAAAAAATGAATACTTTTCTGGGATATTTTTTAAGTGTACCTAGCTTTTGTCTTTTGAGTCTATCCCAAGATCCCACCTCTTCAATTTATTAGGGATGAAAAGTTGTGTAATATCCCTTCAGCCAATTTTTGGTACTCCCCAAGACAATCTCAGTATTGGCATACTAGGAAGAACAGCTGATCACAACTATATCACCTTCAATAAAGTAGTACAATCAGTAATAACAATATCATCAAGCAGTCTAGAAAAGGGCAAACTGTAGTAACTCTTAATTTACCACCTCCACCCACAGTTACAAGATTTATAGCTATGTAACAAAATCTGAAACGAATCAGAAAATTATATATAGTAAATATCTCCTTAATAGAATGATTTTAAAATCCAGGAAAAAATTTAAAAGGTATAATAAGAAGTAGAGAAATAAAAGAAGTTAAAAAGATAAGAAGCAAGACTAAAGTACAAGGGATGATTACCCAAGCTTTGGGAAATAAGTGAAAGAGGCAGAGGGGAAAGGAAGAAGTAAAAATGTAG
This sequence comes from Fukomys damarensis, assembly GCF_012274545.1. Lineage (NCBI taxonomy): Eukaryota > Metazoa > Chordata > Mammalia > Rodentia > Bathyergidae > Fukomys > Fukomys damarensis. Next base: position 107,636,804 of record NW_022900951.1, read on the forward strand.
AAAGAACTAAACAAAATTTAAAAGCCAAGGACAATGTTCACACTTATTAAAAAATATCCAGAAAAAAGACCAAAAAAGAGAGAGACTGGTTTGTGATTTCAAGCCTGTTGTTATCTTCTGGGGGTCTACATATTTGTGGTAGTGTCCAATTCAGGGTGTTTCTGCTGTCACTGGTAAACAAAAGGAACAGATCTATGCTGGATGATCCCAGCAAGCTTGCAGTAATATTACGGCAGGTTGCTGGATAATCCCAGCAAGACTGTGGTAGGAATAAGACAAGGTACCAATACTGATGCTATCAACTCCATAGAAGTTCAAGCTGATCTTGGCCTCTGGTTGTGGGTTTGGGGCCTGAATTGTTCAGTCTACAACACTCTGGCTATTTCTTCCTTACCTGACCTCAGTTCCTGGCCCTAGATGTCTCCTGCAGTTGTGCATCACCCAGTCACCAGAAGCCCTGAGATGAAGCAAACCTAGGGCTGATCTGAGTCCCCAGGAAACTTGTTCCCACCCTAAAATAGTGTCTGACCAAGTACACTCTCCAGGGGACACTTGGACTGGAGTCACTACCCAGCTGTTGTAGCTCACAGCATCAACTGCTCCATTCCACTGGAGCATTGCTCTGTGGAGGCCTCTGGATTCACCTGCCTTCACTGTGCTTCTGTAGTTTTGAACCTCTTCTTTCATGATGCAAGGCAGGAATCAGGGGGAAAGTTCAGTTTTTCATCTTCGTTTCCTGTGTTGAACTCTGTCTGTTCACTTCCCTGTGGGCTCCAATTCTCCCTTCAGATCCTTCCTGGGTCCCAGAGATCCACCTCCCACCATCTTTTCTTCCCCTGGTTATTATATTCCAGTGTGTGTATTCTGAATCTCAGAGTGGCTGATTTGCTGCTGTTTACCACTCGGCCTTCTTCCCAGAACATTAGAGATGCATTATATATGGAGGGTCTACAGCATTTAAACAGCTGGAACTTAAGAAAGAGAGAAGAAAGATGTTAAAAGTGACAGGAATTGATAGTGCTATAGTTTCTTGAGGTAAGGAAAAATGGGGGAGAACTATGGTTTGTTTCAGGTAGTAGATCTTCTAGACAATGAATTTGGTTTTGAAAAAATTGCATTTGAGGTGTGTATGAGATATACAAGTGGAGATAACAAAAATATGTTAGATGTATTGTTTGAATCTCAGAAGAAAGAGCTAGAGATAAGAAGCTGAGAAGCATGTGCCTAAAGATGAAAATTGAAGTCATTAAAGTAGACAATAGGGAAAGACTTGAGGAAGAAAGGGCAGCTGTGTAATATCACAACTAACTTTTCAATGTTACATAGAGGAACCACAAAGAGAGATGGAGAATGAAGAGTCAGAGAGAGAGAAGGAAATTCAGTACAATAAGGGTTCTCCAAATCAAAGAAAAAGAGAACATTAAAAAAAAGGGTGGTCATCTCAGGTGAATGTTGCTGAGTTGCCAGGAAGAGTGCATTTAGCAATGTGTCACTGTGACCTTATCAAAAGCTATTTCAGTGGAGTCATGTGGGGCAGAAGACAGATTGGAGTGGGATGAGGTGAAGAAATAGAGACAGAGATGTAGATAATTCAAAAAATATGTGTTGAATGGTGGGAGTGAGGTTGTTCAGTAACTGAGGGGTGGTGAAGGATCCAGAAGTGTTTGCTTTGTCTGTTTGTTTAAACATCAGAAAGACTAAACATGTTTAAAAGCCAGAGGAGGAGGAGGACAGCAGAGAAGAATCAAAAAGTTATCCAGTGGCATGAATTTCCTAGGGTCAAGTGAGGATGGGATCCAGAACACAAGAATAATCCTTTAATAGAAAGGATGTCTTTCCATGATGGTATGAAGGAAAAGAAGAGAAGTTTCTTTTCTAACCTAATGGTCTCTACGCTAGGAACTACAACTGTCTCTAGATTTAGTGGTAGAGGCTTGGAACTCGAGTTGAGAAGGTGGTAAAGACATTTGCTGAAACTAGAGAGGGGGAGGATGAAAGAAGTTTGAGAAGATATTTTTTGGTCAGGTTCTCTACCTGCCATTTATCCCTACATCTAACCCATGATTATTAACCGATAGTGTAATGCAGTGGATAACAACATGAGATCTGAAACAAGAGTGTCTTTGTATGAACTTGGCTCCACCATCTACCCTACTTGTATATCTTTAGTTAAATCACTCAATTCTTCTGTCCTCGGTTTCCTCATCTGTGAAAAAGGCATCATAATTTTACCTACCTCCCAATTTTATCTTGAAAATAAATTAAATGAGTTAATACAAACAAGGGGCTTAGAATAGTTCCTGGCAAACAATAAGCATGTTACTGTTGCTTTCATTATTAAAGCTCGTCAAATATTACTTGAGTTAGCTTGTCATTACACTACATGGAGATGCAACAAGCAATGCTTAGTTTTGAAGAAGGGAGAGATTTTCCTGCAAAAGTTTGTATTTTAATTTTCTAACTAGATTAAAAACATGGCAGGAAAGGAAATTTGCTTATATTTTCAGTTACATATATGTATAATTTTTTACATCCCAGGAAATCAGTGAATATCAATATAACCCAGTAGGGAAGACGTGGTCCATAGAGGATGACATTGAGGATAGTTTCTAATGAGGAACCCTGAGGATTGTGTCCTAAGCCCTAGGGTGATCTCTTTCTAAATCCAGAAGCAAAGACAACAAAACTAGCCCTCTTTTCTGTCTTTTTTATATTGGAAGAAGAATGGTTTAAATTGTGGCCAGAAAAAAATCACCAACGTTTTTCAGTAGATACAGTAAAACTGATTCTCTCTGGAATAACTTTGAAAACGGCTACAAAACATCTGGGTAAGTTCCATAGAGAGAGAACTCAAACCCAAATACAAGTATTTCCTACGCATGTTCACTGAAAACGTATCGTGCAAGCTTAATGCCTTGAAAACAAAAGTTGAAAGACTGAAAATAAATACAAGCTTGTTTGCAAAAGATGGTGCCAGCTTGGGGAGAGTAGATGAGCACAATCAGTTAAATGGAGTGAGCCTTGCAGGTCAAGTAAAAAATGTGGGCTGTCAAACTTTGCTAACAGAGTCTACATTAATGAAAAGCCTAGACTGCATGTACATAATAATATGCCACTTTACTATTTTCAGTACATTCTGTACATATGAAACGGCTAAGTGTTGCCTAGCAGAGGTCCCACCAGACCTGATCTTGCCTGATTTATAATTAGTACATTTATTTGTTAGCATGCAAATGAGTATTGCCATGGTACTTAGGAAAAACTGTGTTATTAAATAAGTGTAACATTCTTTCTGCAATCTTTCTGCAAGGATTCATTAGTGCTGCCAACATCTTTTTTTTCACAGAAGATACAAATCGAACCAGTAAAAGCTTGTGAATTTACACAATGGGAATCTATATTTTTTGGACTTGGAAGTTGGTATGAAGACATGGCAGGACTTTAAGTAAGTAACAAGCATGTAAAATGGATCTCCAAGCAGCATATAGAAGAGTCCAGATAAGATCAAAATCAAAAGAAGCAGAAACAAATCTTTCTTTTGTAAGCCCATCTGTTCCAATTTAGACTCACACAGATATGGCAATTAATATGCTTTGGAGTTAAATTTCAAAGCCCAGGTCTGCCACTTACTAGCTTTATGACTTTGGCTGACAAAGCTCTCGTGTGCCCAGAATATAGGTGAGCAGCAACATATAGGAATTACAGATTCCACCTACATCCCCACACATATATGAAAACATCAGCAATATTGAGGTATTTTATCCTAGTGGTTAAGCAAGAGGGCTCTAGAGTCCCACTGGCAGAGCTGAGAATTCTGACTTCACTACACTGAATTTTTATCAATTTGATCGACTTACCCCTCATTATTTGTTTATTCCCTCATAGTACATTGGGCATTTTGTCTCATAATGTTGTGGTGAATATTTGATAAGATCATTCTCATAAAGCACTTAGCAGCACACTGCCTACAACATAGTAAGCCCTAAATAAATGCTCTCTTTTAAAGTTTTATCCAAAATCTTTCTTCATTCTGGCTTATACCCAGTCAATTCCACTATCAATGATCTTGTTAAAGGCACTAAACCCTACCTTTATGTTATGTTGTGTAAGTCAATTGACATTTCTACACGAAGGTCCTGCAGCTTTTAATGTAGATGACTACTTTCTCTTTGTTGAAATATGGAAAGGGGGAAATATTTCAGGAAGAAGTGAGAAGGAAGCAAATTACTTAGATGATAAATTTTTTGATTTGATGCTGGCAGGGAACTGTGGATTCTCTATCTCTGGAGTGCTATAAAGTGATCAGCTAAATCAACACTTGCGTATTGAACACTCACTTGCCCAAAGCCAGGAGCTAGTTTAGATCTTCTCTGGAGGTTTCTTTTCACCTTTAGAGTCTGTAATTCTTCCCAATTAGGGAGTGACAGCAGATACCATTTTACAGCAATGGCTAAAATAGGCCTGGTATTTTATGTGTGTTGCTACAATCTTCACAATACCCCTCCACAATAGATAACATCCCAGGTTTTAAAATGATGAAATAGGCTCAGAAAATCACAGATAAAAGACATGAGGAGAGTGAGTTACAACTCCAGAATATTGGTTTTTTCATTTATTCTTATTTAAATCCAACCAATATTATTTTCTCTCTTACTATGTGCCAGGTATTGTCTTTAGCACTGATGTACAACACTGCACATAAAAGATAAAATCCATATCTTTGTGAAAATTATGCTTGAGTAGGAGAATAATATAACACAAGACTGGTTCCATGGCCTGATTCTATTCTTTTATCTCATAGAATGCACTGATGGGCTTTTTTTGTCTTGTTACCATTTTACAGTGAAGTTGAAATTTTCCCTTTCAACACAGCGTGCCATGCACCAAGGAAACCAAACAACTACCTCTGAATTCTTCCTCCTGGGACTCACGGTAGGATCTGAACAGCAGCTGATTGTCTTCATGCTGTTTCTATGCATTTATCTAATCACCATGGTAGGAAACTTACTTGTCATCCTAGCCATTGTCAGTGACACTCACCTCCACAGCCCCATGTACTTCTTTCTTGCCAACCTATCTTTCACTGACATCTGCTTCACAACCACGATAGTTCCCAAGATGTTGGCAGACATTCACAGCCAACATCCAACCATCTCCTTTGAAGGGTGCCTTACACAAATGTACTTTTTTATGTTCCTGTTAGATTTGGACAATTTCCTCCTGGCAGCAATGGGATATGATCGGTACATTGCCATCTGTCACCCATTACACTATGCTACTTTACTGAATCCCAAGCGCTGTGCCCTGCTGGTTGTGATTCCATGGGTTATCTCCAGCCTTGTCTCAGTACTGCATGTCAGTCTGCTGAGCCACTTGACTTTCTGTGATCAGAGAGAAATCCCTCATTTCTTCTGTGACCTGGAACCCATATTAAGGCTTGCTTGTTCAGACACCAAAATCAACCACTTGATGATCTTAGCCATTGGAGGTGCAGTTATCTTCTTCCCCTTCACTTTCATTCTCTTAACCTATGCTTTTATTGGTAGCACTGTGCTTAAGATTCCATCCACCAGGGGAAAATGGAAAACATTCTCCACATGTGGCTCACATCTCTCAGCTGTATCTCTCTTCTATGGATCCATTGTTGGAGTCTACTTTCTCCCTTCTTCTGCCTACTCAGCACAAAGGGATAAGGTAGCTGCTATCATGTACACAATTGTAACACCCACCATGAACCCACTTATCTATAGTCTAAGGAGCAAAGACACGAAAAGAGCACTGAGGAGACTATTCAGCAGCAAAAATTTTTTCTGGAGTTGGTGAGCTCTGCCATGAAAGACATTTTTACCAACTTTTTGAACTAGGACAACTGTGCAGAGACTTCAAGGCCTCAGGCTACTGTACTCTCTTAGCAGTTTCCTTCCCATCCACTTCCTGCCTACAATCTAGTCTCAAGACTTTAGATCACACTCATGTCACCAGCATACAAGAGCACATAAACAAAACAAAATGCTCCTTTCTTCCGGTCTTCATCACTTCAATACAGAGTTTTTCTGAAATTAACTCATGAGTGGATATTCAGTGTTTAATAATTGTTGCTAATTGTTTGGGTTTGTGTCTTATTTCTTCCCCTATCTAATTTTACATGTTAGACTTACTATGATTTGGATCTAAAAATGTTTCGCAAAATTTTCCTGTGTTCAGAGGCAGAGTTTTGGGAATCTGGTTGGATTATGGGAGCATTAAACTCATCAGTGGTTCAATGCATTGATAAGTTAGTAGATAAAAGGACTGTTTGGTAGTAGGGCCTAGAGTTGGAGAAGATGGGTCACAGCAGCATGACCTGGAAGAATGTACTCCTGATTATCTATCCCCTTCCTATGCCCCCCACCCCTGCTCTCTTTCTTCCTTGCCAGCTCGCTATTTCTTGGCTTCCATATGTGCATCTTTCTTCCACCATGACGTTTCTGTCCTGGAGCCAGGGACCACGGACTGAAACCTCTGAAACCATGAGCCAAAATAAACTTTTTCTCCTTCAAAAGTATTCTGTCAGGTGTTTTATTCCAGAGATAAGAAACTGACTAATGCAAGACAGTGCACTGGAAAAGAAGGGAGGAAGAAAGGAAGGAAGGAAGGAAAAAGAAAGGAAGGGAGGAATGGTAGGTGATGATGATAGCTCAACTTACCTTATGGATAATATGAAGTTAAAGTTCACAACTTCCAAATAAGAACTTGATGCTAATTAAAACCTTGTGAAGTAAATATTACATTGTTCCCATGTGCCAATTAAGAAAAAAAAATGTACCAGAAGACAGAAAAAATGAACATACAACCATCTCTCTTGTCCTGCTATGAGGCAGAAAGAGGCTCCTCACCAGTTAAACTCTGCAGCATTTAAGATTCTTTTCCACTAGAACCCACATACATTTCCAGGAAAATGGAATGTCACTCACTACCCCCTACACCATCCTTGGCACACTACAATTTATCAACCAGCCATTTTGTCATTACTTGAGCAGCCTAAGGATTTGCATGGCTCATCTCTTCTCCTTGGAATATCTGTCCCACTCTAATTTCCTAAAGACATTCAATACTTTTTTAAGACTATATCTTACATGTTACATGCTCTGTGAGCTCTTAGATACTTCCCACATCTTTCTAGGTACAAAATTGACATTTTCTTTAGGCTTAAATAGAATTTTTTCAATTATTTTTATTTATTTTTATACTGAAAATTGACTCCAGAGCTTCAGAGATACCAAACAAACTAATACTGAGCTACACACTCAGGCTTTAGCACATTGATTTAGTAGCCCATGCCATATATTATATAATTTAACACAATGAATATTGGTAGCAAGATATTTGTTTGTATCATCCAAAATGCCCTGAGCTCTTAGGGGTAGGTTATGACTGTGTTTTTTTTGTTTTTGTTTTTGTTTTGTTTTGTTTTTGTTTGTTTTGGTACCGGGGATCAAACTCTGGCCCTTACCACTTGCAAGGCAGGCGCCAGAATGACTGAGCTAAATCCCCAGCCCTTGATTGTGTTTTATTAGGTTCCTTAGCTCTATCCTGAAGGTAATGCTTAGAACACAGTATGTGCTCAGTAAGACAAATCAAATAAAGAAATTTTAAAAAACCTTAGCTTTAATTTATCTTCTGATGACTTCTTGAATAATTCTAGAAGAAGAAATTAATTTCTCTAAGATTCAGGGTCCCACTAGTATAATCTATGAATTGGTTATACTAACTTCTGTCTTCTGGCTACCTCCTTAACCATGTTGGACACTTTACAATTAAAACATTCGGAGATGGAATACTGTGAAAGAGTTATATTAGAGAGTTGCCAGGAATCCAAAATAAAACAAGAGAGCCATAAAGAAATCGAGAATTTTAAACATGCACAGAATAACATACACAAGAATATAAAGGCGCGAGGTACACAGGGTTTCATGTGTGTCTGAACGTTAACATATTATGCCTGGAATCTTTAATGCTTTGTATAATATCTTGTCTGATGATTGAATAAGCTTTAGTCTTTTTATGCAACTGTTGACATCAAAATATATCTTGCTGAGTTGTCCAGGTTAAATGAAGTTGACTCATTTCATGGCACTTTCCATGAGTAAGTTTGTGCTTTGTAGTTACATGGACACCAGAAATGTCTAGTCACTGTACTTTTAAGGCATGCTCATCACAAAACTGTTTAAGTTTAATCAATAGAGGCATTGGAATGAGAACATTTTAGAAATTAAGAATGAGTGTTTAGAAAAACAGAAATTTCACATAGCCATGAAATTTTTATTTCATTTTAAAGAAATTTCATGTTGTGAAAATGTAAAACTTAAACAATAAAACGCCATTTATTTAACAATTTGAGTAATACAGGATGACTATTTCACCTTCTCCTCTTCTTTTGTCTTCTTCATCACCAAATCTTAAATAAAACTGTATGCAAAATATCTTTGTAGCAATACAATTTGGATTTAATATTGGTTAATACAAATTTAAAAATTAATTAAAGCAAAAGTTTATAAAATGCTATCCTCACCATACACATACCTTTAATAGCTTATTTTTCAGAAAACTCTGTTTGAATTATTACATAAAAAGATATATTCCTTAACTAATATTTGGATTTAAGACCTTTTCTTTTATTGAGTGTTGACTGAGTTCTGTGTAATTTTTCTTGCACAAACTTTGCCCACAGTACATCAGATTTGACTTTTGAGATTAGTTTCTTTTAAATGAAGCAAGAATTTAAAAGATACTGTGAGAGCAAGCTACGTATAGTATGATCCTTCTTAATTAGTTTTCAATATCCTTTTGTATCTAATTCAGCAATTATATCTAATTTACTATCTAATGAGTGACTTTGTTGAATCTTTTTCAAAGCATATAATTTAGTTTGCATAGAAACACCTTTCAATCCCTCCATTTTGCATTGATTCATACACATTTAGCTAATCTTAGCCTACATAAAAAAGTGCAAATAACACAAATAGGTTTAGGGAAAAACAAATGATGCTTGGTAAGGTAATCCAGAATCAGTGGGATAGAATCATAACAGTGTGGGCATATTCAACAATAGCCAATTTGTTTAAGTATGTACTAGTGTATGGCTGTTGACCACAAAATTTTGCAGAACATAGGTAGTGCCTTTAATCTACAGACTTTACAGTAAGATCAATTAAAGGGGATATTTATATATATTGAAAAGATAGAAGATCCACTTAGATTACAGCTAAATTTAAGGATGTTTGTTCTTTCAGTCTATTTGCCCACTTTATCTTGGGTCATATGTAGAAAGTTGGTCCCTAATAAAAATCAAGAATGGGGCCTGGGATTTAGCTCAGCGGTTCGGTGGCCTGCCTCGCAGGGGCAAGGACCCGAGTTCGATCCCCGTTACCAAAAAAAGAAATCCCCGTTACCAAAAAAAAAAAAAAAAAAAAAAAAAAAAACAAAAAAATAACAAAAAAAAAAAACCCCCTTAAAAAAAAAAAAAAAAAAAAAAAAAAAAAAATCAAGAATGGTCTAGTGGCTAACTACAGCTTACTTATGCACTGAGGATAATCTCCTCTCCTCCCCAGCCTCTTCCAAACCAACCAAAATTATTGGTTCAGGAAAGGTAGTAATATTATGGGACCATTGCCACATAAACCCCCCAAAACACTTTGGTCCAGGTAATACCATAAGTTCAGAGGAGGCCAGAGCAGATCACTCTTGGTTTAAAATGGTGTCCAAATGACAAAAAAATCCTCTCCTGTATTACCTGCACTGCAGATGGGACTAACAAAAAACAAGACCTTAACTCTATGTTGCTGATTTTAGAGGAAATGGGTATTTTGGAACTTCTAGTTTCAAGAAGGGAGAAGCTGTGTCTTCCTCATCTCTGAAGGCCTAATCTCCACCATGATGCCTTTCCCAGTAAAAGTTAAAACTACTTGTGAAGTGAATGAATGAAGTTTACTTGTAAATCTAAGATATTGGGTAAGATTATGCTTGAGTCTGGGAATTGAGATAAACCAATTACAGTACCTGATCCCCAAAATATCCAAAGCTTCAACAAATCTGATAACATATTAAACAAATTCATTTGTAGAAAAGGTCAATAGTAGCCAATAGGGTATGACTTGAGAGGCCTCAAAAATATAAAAAGGAGGCATAAGTGACATGGTTATAAGATTTCATATGAAGAAACTCAAATCCTTTATTACAAATAGATTTATGATGCTCTCAATATGAGATAGAGAAAATGGATCCTGTCCATGAAGGTTATAGTCATAACTAACAGTCTTAATGTAAACTACTAAATAATCAAAGAAAAATACATAAATTAAATATACTGCTGAATGAATGATGTTTTTATATTGGGAGGCAACAAAGGTGAAGAATTAGGAGCAAGAATTTTTAGAGACATAGAGTAAGGTAGCCATGACTCTTTGTGCTAGTGCCTCGAATTCTTAGTTTTATGACCTTGAACAAGTCATTTTATCTTGCTAACCTCAATTGTACATGTGAAAATGAGGTTAAAGTAACAGTCTCAGTAATTTGTTTCAGAGATTATATAAAGTAATTGTTGTGCATGACCTGGCACACAATCCATCTTTATTAAATATTAATTCCCTCTCCTTGATGTTTAAAATTTGAGGAACTCAAAAGACACTAAACTCCAGGAAGGTTAGCTCAAGGGGGACAGATATTTAGAAAGCTGTCCAAAAGAAAGAAAGAAGATGGTCCAAAAGCAAAAACAGATGTGAAAGAAACACACATAAGAGGCACATGAAGACTTAAGGAGGTGAAGGGAGGGCAGAGGTAAGGGGAAAAAATGAGAATCAAGACTTGTCATGTAGAGGTACAAGATCCCAACAATGAATGTAACTGTACTGTGTATC
>NW_022900951.1:107647803-107674014 GCF_012274545.1 Fukomys damarensis
CTTGATGTTTAAAATTTGAGGAACTCAAAAGACACTAAACTCCAGGAAGGTTAGCTCAAGGGGGACAGATATTTAGAAAGCTGTCCAAAAGAAAGAAAGAAGATGGTCCAAAAGCAAAAACAGATGTGAAAGAAACACACATAAGAGGCACATGAAGACTTAAGGAGGTGAAGGGAGGGCAGAGGTAAGGGGAAAAAATGAGAATCAAGACTTGTCATGTAGAGGTACAAGATCCCAACAATGAATGTAACTGTACTGTATCCGTAAAGTGTACCAATAAACTCAATTAAAGCTGAAAAAAATTAAAAAAATAAAAAAAAGACAAGGAAATTTCATTTTGATACAATCTGCTTCGTATATTAAGAAAAATAAGGAATTTCTTAGTATCTCTTGTGTGGTTCTTATTCAGACAGACCTCAAACCTTATAAACACATCTTTTGGAGAAATAGATCACTTTCCTGTTTCTTAAATAGATGACAGAATTTAACAAAGGAATTATTATCATGTCGAGAATCGATATGACCTAGTCTTGGTCCCGAAAACTGTTAGATGAAGGCTTCACAGAAGAGAATGACAGAGGTAAGGTATGAAGAAAGAGTGAGAAAGGCTTTGGCTTTAACTTCAGCTGACAGTATCCCCAAGAGAACAGTGATAGTAAACATATTGGACATAGGACCACCAGTCAAGAGCTCAGTTGGATGAAGTCCTCAAAGAAGGAAAACTAGTAATTCATTGTATGGGTGAGCAGGAGAACTTCAAGATTAGGAAAGTGTGAAAATGAAGCAACTGAGCATTTGGACCAATGAAAGTCGAGGATAAAGACTTTACCCCCTAAAAACTTAATATGCCTAACTCCATGCATGGAACATACAGCCACAAGTTGATATCAAAAAACTTGGGATAGTAACTGTATGTAGCAAGGGATAAAGGATTGTGATGTAAGGTGCAGACGACTAGAAGATAGCACTCAGTAGTCACAAGCAACAAAACTATTGGTATTTGGACCACATAACAGGAGGAGGAAATAGGCTTACCTGACAAAAATTACCAGTACCTTGGAGACTGTGACAGGACACAAATAGAATTCCATGAAGAATATTCAGATGAAGAAGTACACTATAGTTTGATAACATGACTAATAAGGAGAAGCATCACCAAGTAAAAGATTCTTACTAAAGGGAGCACATCTATCCCCAAATAAAACACTTGGAATTGGAAACATATGTGCTTGTAGATAAAACAAATTCTGTCTCCAAATTTTGTCAGCAAACTAATTTTTGTGTTCATGTTTGGCTACAACTACTGCATCTTATTAGCTCAAACGAAGAATATTCCCTTAGTAGAAATAACAACAGTATTTCTGCACAAACACGCATATGTTCAGACACACAGAGTGGTTGTGGAGATAGGGAGGCATTACTTTGAAATATTCGCTATTGTTAACACGAGAAGGAAGGTCTTTGTGGAAGTTTGGAGCATGGACTGTCCTTCATATCTCATTTAGGAAAACAGTAATTAAGTTGGTACATGTAGTCAACCAGTTCATTCCATTGTCCAATCAATAGTTCTATAGCCTCTCACCTTTCCTACATTGAACAAAACCTGCTGTTTTGTACACAGTGGAGGCTTTGAGAAATTTTCTTGTAATTTGGTTAATGCAATCAGGCAGGTAAACCCAAAAAGTCATCTAAAAGAAGAAAACCAGATTTAATACAAAGGCATCAATTGTGAAAGCCATGACATTTTCGAATTTACTGGTATTTTGTACATTCCAGACTATAGTTAAAATTACATGGTTTCTAAAGTTCATTAACTAATTATATGTACATTTGTTGATGGCCTTGCTTAGGCCATGCAATGCTTCATTTTATGAGATAGTGTCACAGATATAAAATATACAATTGCCGCCCCAAAAGAGCTCACAGGATAGAGGCAAAGATGATCAAAGTACATGGAAAGAAGTGCATACAAGGAACAATATAAGCACTGAGTCTAGATACAAAGTGATTGCATCCACTGTCTGTATGTGGGCCTTTGGAATCCAGTAGCTCAAGACTTCTTAAACTCTCAAACTAATATTCTCATCCCTTTAGAATGCTATCATTTCGAGTTACAGTATCTACTAATTCAACATTATAATGGAATTGACGTTCTCATTGTTCGTTAAGACGCTAGCACACAGTACTTTCGTACATAGTACTATGCATACACTAAAATCTTACACTGTCCAAAGATGACATTACATTTGTTTCTTTTTCTCTTCTCCTCTTTCTTCTCTTTTTTCTTTTTCTCTCTTTTGTGTGTGTATGGTACTGAGGGTGGAACCCAGGGAATTGCACATGCTACACAAGCACTCTACTAATTAGCTTATATTCCTACAAAAACTTTACATTTGGACAGAGTCTCACCAAGTGGTCCAAGCTGGATTCAAACTTACAATCCTCCAGCCTCAGTGTCATCAGTGGCTGGGATAACAAAACTGCACCATATATCAACATTAGGTGAAAAAAAAAGATTAAAGAAAAGTAGGGCCAGGAATTTAGCTCAGTGGTGCTGCCACCTGCCTCGCAAGTGCAAGAATCAGAGTTCGATCCCCGGTACAAAAAAAAAAAAGATTTAACATTAGGCAGTTCTGGCACACCCAAAGAAAATGCCCTTTTATGCTCACTCGAGTGTTCACTGAAAGGCATTTTGCCCAAAAGGAACAGTGTGATAGGGACACAAAGCAATGGAGAAGAACACATAATCAGAATAGAGAAATAGCTTAGATTTTTGATACGGGAGTAGAATACGAAGAGAAAAGATGTATTTGCTTTGCATTTCACAGTGTCCAAAGAAATCTTTGCTAACACTCTCATGATGAGTCAATTAATATAAATGTCTCTGAAAATGGTGCTTTATAATGTAATTTTAAAATTAGAAGACAGAGATGCTTAATTTGAAACCTCACAGGCCAATCAAAGAAAGTTCACTGGACATGCTTGTATTTGCAAGAGAAGTTCTCAACTGTGGCTGCTAATCTAAATTTCATGTGCTGACTCTAGCACCCAATACAAGGTCTGTTTATCCAGAATATCTGAGTGCAAGCCTTCATCACAGATTTTTTTTATTTGAAAGGTAATCAATTTTACTGACATATGATCTTCATCTAAATTGAACCTGATTTGAATGAATAGTGAGGAATGTGATGTATAGCCATGAAACTAACACTTTACAATTAAACATTTAACATTCCCATCAACCTAACAATTTCTCCTACCCTATCCCAGGCAATTCATCTACCTTTAGGACTGAAAAACTACTGATCCACTTTCAGTAAAAATATGCTAATTTACCCAGGAATTCATACGTCAGTCAATTCAGAGTACCCACACATATTTTGTTGTATTTTATTTTCATCTGTTTGTTTACTTACTGGAGATTTAAACCCAGGACATCCCCAGTGAACTACGTGCCTACTCCTTTGCATTTTTTACACTGAGATGGGGTCTTGGTAAATTGCTAAGTTGCCCAGGCTGAGCTCTGACTCCCTATCCTCCTTCCTCAGCCTCCCAGATTGCAGGGAAAAAAGGTGGCACCATTACACCACACATATAATGTATAAGTTTCCATGGGTATTTATGATATTAAATGTTTAGAAAACCACTAATATAGAAGCTCCTATAACAGAGTTAAAGACAACATGTAGGAGCTGGATATAAACCCAAGTGTTTGGATTCTAGAAACATATGTGTGTTTAGAATATGATTTTAAAAAATCATCCTTCTAAAATTCCTATGGCTCAAAACTGAGAGTTCTAAAAAATTACAGAATAAAGATTGAGATTCATATTTAATTTCACATTGGAAACCTGTAATGTGTCCATTTCTACATGTGTGAGTGAAACATTTGCCTCTCAGTTTCATTGTTAAATGCAAAACCCCCTCTCCTTTTTAAAATTTTGCCCATAAGAGAGGTGAACCAGACAACACAGCAAATTATTTAACGGTGTAAGAATAAAACGTAGAGGAAAAATGATGCCTGGGGTGAAGCTACATTCTAATAGACTCTGCTATGATCACCATAATAGGGCTTATTGGCATGAGCTGAATCAGTAACTGCTTATAGAAGGCCAATTACCGTTGTCATGGAGCAACAGCCTGGACTCTGTCAGTATCTCCATGGATATCTACACTCTTTGTTCTCAAGATTCAACATTTGCAAAATACGGAGATTAAAGCACATACTTGCAAAGGTTGTTTGTGACCACAACATCCTGGGATTCTGTTTTAGGAAAGTTCTTGATAAACCATTACCTAACAGCAACGCTTAATGTTCCTTTGCAATGTCTGTGAGAGAAATGTAATAAAAAATAAAACAAATCTGGTTAGAATACTTTGTGAGTTCAGGTTATCCTACCTCGGAGGAGGACAACAGCACTTATGTCAGGAATAAGACTTTAATGCCAGCTCCCTTTTCTTACAAAAAAAAATGTGATCTTTGAAATTATGTACCACAGAGATTTATTTTTAATATCCCTTCAGGAGACATGCAGAAAGCCAAACAAGATGTCAAAATTTATTTGAAGCAATTATATAATCAAGCCCTCGCTTTGGCTTTCCATCTTTTCCTTGTGACAATGAAAGGAAGGAAAGGTCTACAAAATAACATTAGTTCAGTTTTTTTTAATTGAGTTTATTGGTACAATCTAGGTATACAATATAGTTGCATTCATTACTGGGATCCTGTACCTTTACATGACAGGTCTTGGTTCTCATTTTTCCCCTTGTCCCTGCCCTCCCTTCACCCACTATTCCCCTCCCCATTTACAAACACTTCATTTCCATTTTTTCATTTTCTCATATTTTTTTTCCGTTATTCCCTTTCCCTTACCCTTCCCAAGTTCAGTTTTTTAAATGTCCATAGGCAAGAGCTTTTTCTTCTCTTCTCCTTACTGAAACAAAGCTTTATGTAACACCCACAGAATACACATTTAAAACCTATGTATAAGTTAATTTAATATA
Source organism: Fukomys damarensis (assembly GCF_012274545.1). Taxonomy (NCBI): domain Eukaryota; kingdom Metazoa; phylum Chordata; class Mammalia; order Rodentia; family Bathyergidae; genus Fukomys; species Fukomys damarensis. The sequence goes on from NW_022900951.1 coordinate 107,652,808, forward strand.
AATCTTTCTAATATCTCTGTAATTTCACTGAGTTGTGAAATTCTCATTCACAAGAGAGTGTATGTAAACCACAAATTTGTGCTACTATATAGGTGATCATCTTGGAGATTTTATGTTCACAGCTAAAGAAGGGCCAGATTTAGAAAATTTTGCTAGCTTAAGTTTCAAAATTTCCATACACGATAAACCAAAATATAAAAAAAATTCTAATAATGGTGTAATGATATTCAACAACATCCACATAGATAAAAATGTCATTCAATGCTTTAAATGAAAAGAGTGCTTATGAAAGAACAAGTTTATGAGTGTGCTCGTGTGTGTGTGTGTGTGTGTGTGTGTGTGCACACGCTGATAGTCCCCTCCCTGGAGCTCTCACAGGGAGTCCAGGTGAAGAGCCTGGCGCCCCTGCGAAGGGCAGGACGTCTTCCAATTGATCCTCCCTGGCCCTGTCTGGACAGTGCCTGGGATAGCTCCACGTTCACACAACAGTCTCCTACAAACAAGGGCCAATTTTCTTGTTAAGCTACCAAGAGCTAAGTGACTCTGGACAAAGCAAGGATGCTGTTCGTGGCTCAATCTCTCCCTTGGACGACGATAATTTGCCACATCAACTTACCTTCCCAGACACGAAATATCAGAGGATTAGCTATCAAAAGAAAGACATTTTCTCGCTCATTACAGCCTGAGATGTAAAATGTCCAGAGATACAACGAGCCCTGTTTTCACCACTAATGGAGAAATTATTTCTGGCGGCTTTGGGAGAAAAATGCAATTATTTTCCTTCCTGTCACACTGTTTCCACACTCATCTAGAGATGAGAGAGCCCTCTTAAAATGGACTCATCTTCTTTTGAATGATGCCAGCAACTGACCTTCACTGACCTGGGAGTGGGAGGTGGGTCTCTGAGTCCTCAGCCCTCAGGACTCAGAGTCACCAAAAGCATAAGTAATTAGACAGTGCTGACTCATTGCCATGCGCCTGTTCATCTCTGGAAGGGGGAACTTGGCAGAGAAGAAAGTGTGCACTTCGGCGAGACATCCCCTTCTCATTTGCCAGTGCCCAGGGCCCACTCAGGCCACAGTACACAGACTCTTGGGTCTGCTCTACTGCACGACAGGTCCGGTGTCCCTCAGCCCCCAGGAAACCCCGCAGTTGCCATCTGCTTAGCCACAGGTCTTCCACACATGCTGCCATCCATCACAGGGGGAGAAACACCGGGAGCTCCACCTACAGTGATCCTGAGCCCATTGCCTTTGGGAAGGTCCTCACCCAGCTTGGCCGTGAGACAGTTAGTTGGCCAAGGTGGCATTTTGGCTCCCCGCAAGACGCGCTATGCATTTTTGTGGCCACTGGACACATTTCTGTCTCAGCCCACTTTCTCCTCCTCCGAAGAACTCAGTGAGATAATGTTGACATCACACTGCAATCTATTTTTTATAAATTCTAGATCAGAATTTTGGAGCCCAGAGTGCTATACCATGCATGTAGTTACTGCATTTGGGAGGCTGAGGCAGGAGAATTGCCACAAGCTTGGATTCAAGACAGCCTGAAGTACATAGTAAGATCTTGTCCCAAAACAAAAAAAGTGAGGGCCAGGAATTTAACTCAGTATTGCCACCACCTGCCTCAGAGAATAGTGCCCTGAGTTTGATCCTTTCCCCGCCCCCCAAAAAAAAGAAAGAAAGAAAAGAAAAGAAAGAAAAACATGTGAAGAACAATTCTAATCATAACTCATTGACAACATCTGGCATCTTGGACAATCATAATGCTACTCCATGCACACACATCTTCTAACCATCTTTTTCCTTACTAACATTTTTTCACAATATCCTTGAGAATCTGGTGTTGTGATATAAGCACAGCAGTCACGTATTTGATTCAATTTTTTAAAAGACTGCTTCTATTATAGAATGGGAAATAGTTCCAAAGCAAAGGAAGAGAAAAGTGAAAGCTACATAAGCATCTGAGATATAGGGGGGCACACAGTTAGAAAAAAACCTAGAAAGACATGTCTGTATTGAAGACATATCATAGATGAATTCACAAAGTTTGCAGATGAAATTCAAATAAGCTGTAAAAGGAGAGTATAGGGAAAAGGAAAAGGCGATGTAACCAGAATCCCTGTAGTGGGACCTGGTCTCCTGGGAGCCAGGCCTACACAAGGTGAATTACTAAATAAAGACAGGAAACAAGACTTGGACAAGAAGCTGAGCTTTGGGCCTCATCAATGTTGCTCTGGGCAGCAAAGAGGAAGGCAGCCCTAGCTTGCCACATCTTTATTGAGTTCATCGGGAGTAACAGATGACTCAAAGGGTGGCAATAATCCTAGGATGATGAAGAACTTATGCTGATTTGTAATTTGCCCCTCCCCAAGTGAAACCTTTCTCTTACTACTAGGTCCTCAAGGAAGCAAAATGTCTTCAGCTGATGCAATCCTGCGCTGGAGTGTCACAGCATCATGGGACCACTGAGGTTTTAACTGTGACTGAAGGTAAAAAATGGAGTTATGTCTCCTGTAGGCACAAAAATTAAGCCTAATCACAATTGGATTGTGAAATGACTTTTCCTTAAAATTATGTAGAATTTCTCTCTACAGAAGAGTATGATAGAAAGATGACTTCCTGGTCGTTTTGGCTTGGCTAATTTATGTCATCAAAATTTCATTTGCTCTAATAGAGAAGACTATGCTTGGAAACACATTTGAACTACAATTAGGAGTTCCATCAACAACCCGACTTATGGACATTTCTCTCCCTGCTCAGAAATCAAATCTCTTTGGTAAGCAAAGCTTGTTAAGACCAGCCAACCATGACCTAATACTCACAAGGGTTAGCAATAGGTTCTCATTTTTATGTGTCTCCAATACAGATTGTGAAAGAAATAAGTCAGTATGTTGACAACATTTAGATAATGAAAAATATCTAAGTGCAAAATTTGATGTATCACCTACAAGTTTCTAATTAAAACATGCACATATATGTATACCATATATTTAGATATTAATTTTTTTCTTCTGATTCAGATATTTTACATCCCATGGACCATATCTTCAGTGAACCACTAAAAGTGAGGAATTGCATGGTCATTCTTAAGACCACTGAGTGTAAAAAGTTTTCTTCCTGGAACACTCAGATAGCAAAGAATCATAATTATGTGTGCATCTGCTTCACCAATGATGCAAATGCCACAACCTCAGGCATCTGGGCACATTATTACACTTCTCCATGTTACGGGAGGATTTGTCAAGGCTGTCATTCTTGAAGATGTGTAATAAAAATGTCATGATCTGCTTCCTTCTTAAGCGAGAGACAAAAGGTTCGGTTGCCATGGCACCAGTTTAATAAAAAGCAGAAAATTCAATCAATCAATCAGTCACTCTTCTCATTTGCAAAAAGATCAACTTACTGGACATAATATGACCGATATTTTTAATATCTTAAAGGGACAACCAGAACTTTTTCAGCAACTTTCATTGTGATGATACATACATTTGAAGCAAAAAATTAGACTTTAAATTACCTATTTAACTAGAGTTTTTTCAACAAAACTGTTAATACTACTGAAATGAGTTCATAAATGTTCTGAAATCCCCATATGACCTGAAACCTCTGGGCAATTTAAGTTCTCTTAATTTCAAGTTCACGCTACTAATGTAAACCAGGCCTGCAATAACAGTGTTAAACTTTCACCACATGAGAACTTAGTTTCCCATTACTGATTAACAAGGTAGAATATACAAATTAATACCAACAGGAAGTGAATATGAATTTAAACATTTCTCATATACTTTTATTGTACTGAAGCACTCATACACTCTTATTTTCACCCCTATAAGGAAACAGTATGAATTTTTGAGATAGTTTTTGTGGAGTCAGACTAAGTTTGTGGCTGACATGATCTCTGATGCCATGACCAGGATCTGTTTGACTACATATCTTCTCAATCTAAACCAATCTATCTACCTGTTATTCTATCATTAGAAAAAATTGTGTTGCATCATAGAGCTAATCATGATACCAGACACATACAAAATGAAGAGTAAAGTTAATGTGCAGAGAATAAGTAACAATCTCTGTACAGTGGGAAAACATGACCAACAAATTGTCTTAGACATAGGCAGTAGCAAAAGCAGAGGGCAAATACAATCAGTATCAATACTCACAGTGTTCACAAGAGTATTATGAAAAACAATTTTCATGAGAAACTGTTTTCCTGGTATTAAATCCACACAGACATTCATGGTGTGGCCTTTGTAACATTGGAAAATGCATTATCGAGAATACTGTCCTCAAAACCGTCCTGGCAGGGAAGTACAATAAATAGGTAGCTTCATAGGACTCTTTTTGATAATGGGCTTCAATGCAGGCTGATGGCATCATGTCAAAGGGTAATTCCATGAAAATAATTGCACAAAAAGACAAAATAATGTGGTCTAAATGTAGATGTCTTTGATAATTTAGTTTGATTACTAAAATACAAGCCTGGAAGAGGAATGACTGTAATATATTTCACTTAGGTTATTATACATGTTATTTTCCCTTCAGTACTCAGCTTTAAATAATATATAAGCAGCAAAAAAAAAACTATACTCCCAAATGATCAAATGGGGCAAAGATTTTCCAAGTTGCTAATTAAAGAACAGCTTTTAAATTTTAATATTTGCCTAATTACCTTTAAGGTAACACTTATCTTATAAAAATTTCTCAGCTAATTTAACAATAATTTCTGAATGGATGATCACATATTGTATATTCTCCAAACTCTAAGAAAATGGGTGGAAAATTCTCAAAGTTCTAAGACATGGCCCAGAGTATTTATTCTGATTTTGATTTTTTATATTAACCTGTATGACTAAGAGATTTCAATGTATTTACAAGATCATTAAACAATCACCAGTGTCCAATTTTTGAAACATTTCTTCACCCCTAAATCCACCCTAGGCACAGTACCAGTCATTCTCCATTCTTATCTATTTTCTGGCTCTAAAGATCTACCTACAGTCATAAGAATATGACTGATTTCTTTCATATAACATAATGCTTTCAAGGTTCATGCATATTGTAGGATGTCTCAGTAATCCATTCCTTTTTATGGATGACTAGTATTCCACTATGTGGATATACAAAAAATTTTAATCTTCTCATCATGACCAAAGTTTAGGTAATTTTTACTTGTGTACTATAGTGATGAAGAGGGCTAAGAAGATTTATGAACAAATATTTCCTGTGAATATATATTTTCAAATATTTTGAGTATATACCTAGAAGTGGAAATACTGAATCATATGGTAACTTTATTTTACCTTCTTAAGGAACTGACAAGGTATTTTCAAAAGTGAATGCAACATTTTCTATTCCCATTGGAAACGTATATGCATTCTAATTTCTTCGCTCTTTCCAAAATATGTTATTGTCCACCTTTTTTCATAGCCATTCTGATAGATGTCAACTGGTATTGCATTGTCATTTTGATTTGCATTTCCCTAATGGGCAATGATATTGAATATCTTTTTATGTTCATATTGGTCATGTGTATATCTTCTTTAGGAAAATATTCACAGTCCTGCCAATTTTTAATTAGATTTTTTTGGTTTTTATTATTGAGTTGTAATATTTCTTTATATATTCTAGATATAATTCCCTTATGAGAAATGAGTTTGTGAGTATTCTCTTTCACTTTGTTCATAGTCCAGAAACTAGCCCAACTTAAGAAAGGAAAACATTCAATTCACATCTAATCTAGATATACTGTCTCACATAAAAGAGGGCACAAAAGCTAAGAATAAATGTTAAAGATCAAATCTCAGAGACATAGGATCATCAAAATACTGAAACTGTGATTGTCTGAATGTCTGCCCATCCACCCTTGCCACATGTTGGAGCCTAGCACTGAGTGTGATGGTGTAAAGAGATGTTGTCTTTTGTAGTTAAATAAGTCTTAAAGGCCTCAAAATAAACAGAAGAACATAAATGACACACTTTTAAAAATAAGAGCAAAAACAAATGAAAGGAAAAAATAGGAAAGTAACTGAGTAAAAAAATGAAACAACAACCCTGATATGTTGATGAATAATATTGCTAAACATCTGTATAAGGTGGCTAAGTGAAAAAAAGATAATATACAAGTTACCAGTATCCAAAGTAAGAATAGCTATCACTATTGAATCCGTGGACTACTGATTTCAAGGATAATAAGGGAATATTATGTACTCATATTCACAGCTAATATCATAGATAAAATGGTCCAAGTCTTACAAAGTTATAATCTGTCAAAATCCATACAAGAAGAAAAAGATGACCTGAATAGGTGAATATTAATTACAGAATTTGAATCAATAATTAATAGCCTTCCAAATTATTGAAAAGGACCAATTTCAGATGAATTTACCAGTACATTCTATAATCTAAAGAAGAAATTACATCAATTCTCAAAAATATCTTCCAAATAATTACCCAAGGGTGATATTACACTGATATTAAGCCAAAGACTTTATAAAAAAGCAAAACTTTAGACCATTATCTGTCATGAATATAGATGCAAAAATCTACTCAATAAAATATTAGCAAAATGAATCCAACAATGTATACAATTATACAACATTGCCAGGTGTGATTTATTCTAGTTATCTAACATTGGTTGAGCATATATAAATCATTGTAATCTATCACAGCAACTAGGCAAAGAAGAAAACTTACGTTATCAACAGATAGACAAAAAAAAACATTAATAAAATCCAATGTGAATCTATTGTAAAAATTCTCATAAAACTAAGAATAGAGGGAATTTCTTTGACTTTAAAAAAACCTAGAACTAACATCAAACATAATATTGATAAAGTAGATACATACTCAATATAAGGCACAACTCATGGTTTTCCCCTTGCACTACTACTCTTTAAAATTTTACTAAAATCTAAGCTAATGTAGTAAGACCAGAAAGGTAAATGAAAGCTTTATAGATTAGAGAGAAAAAAAGCAAAATTTTCTTTCTTTAAATATATGACATAATTATCTGTGTGAAAAATCTCCAAAAATCAACACAAAAAGACCTAGATATAATGAGATAATTGACCATGTGAAGTAGGAAGAAAGGGGCTAAAGGTTTAGGGAAAGTGGGAAGGGTAGGGGAAAGGTAATAAGGGAAAATAAAAAAAAGATGACAAAATGAAAAATGGAAATAAAGTGTTTGTAAATGGGGATAAAAAAAAGATGACAAAATGAAAAATGGAAATAAAGTGTTTGTAAATGGGGAGGGGATGAGGGGGTGAAGGGAGACCAGGAACAAGGGAAAAAAATGAGAACCAAGACCCTGTCATGTAAAGGTACAAGACCCCAACAATGAATGTAACTATATTGTATACTTAGATTTTACCAATAAACTCAATAAAAGAACAACAACAAAAAAAGATTAAAAATAAAAGACCTGGATATAGTGAACTATTATAGCAAGTTTTGGGGATACAACCTTAAAATACCAAAATCATTTACATTATCATATGATAGAAAAGAAAACCTGGAATTTTTAATTTAAAACAAAAAAACACTGTTAGCACAAAATAATGAAATTCTTAAGTATAATTTCAACAAAATATATGTAAGATCTAAATGGATAAAACTAGAAAGCTCATCAAAACTCAATGATATCTAAATAAATGGGGATTCAACATGTGCATTGATAGGCAGGCTCAATATTGTTAAAATTTCAATTGTTCCTGAATTGATCTATTGAATCAACGCCATCACAGTCAAAATCGCAGATAATTACTTTATGTATATATAAACATTAATTCTAAAGTTTACATAGAGAAGCAAAGGCTTCAGAACAGTGAATACTGTATTGAAAGAGAAAAACAAAGTCAAGGGACTGACACTATCCAACTTCAAAAGTAATGATAAAGTTACAGTAACTGTGACAGTGTGATATACACAAAGGAATGGACAACTGATAAATAGAATGGACTGCAGTGGCCCCAAATAGGCCCAGATCAATATAGTCAATTAATCTTTGGTAAAGGAATAGTGGTTATTACAATAGAAGAAAGATAATTCTTACAAGTGATGCTAGAACAATGGGGCGAACACATGACAAAAATGAATGAATTCTTAAAGGTTTAAAAAATAATTTAAAATCAATCTTGGAGCTAAATGTAAAACTCAAAACCATAAAACTACTAAACAATAACACAAGAGAAACTCTAGATGATTTTGGTTTGGTGGTGACTTTTTAGCTACAACAGCAAAAGCATGATCCATTAAAGAAAAAATCCATTGAAAATTTTTAGTTCAATAGTTGCTGTTTTATTTAAAATTTTAAATAGAAAAAAATAGTAAGTTGGACTTCATTAAAATCAAAATTTTCTTTCCTGCAAAAAACATTACAAAGGAAATAAAAACAAAAGCCATAGTCAAACAAACAATATTTGCAAAACACACATCCAATACACAATTGGTATCCAAAATATACAGAAAAAATCAACAAAGAGAAAAATCAATACTTTTTAAAAGATAAAAATATTTAAACATATTCTTCACTGAAGACAATTTACACTACAGGAAACAAAATAAAAATTAAATAAATGAAATCACATCAAAATGTTAAATATCTGCACAGCAAAGGTGATAATAGGGTGAAGAGACAATACATAGAGAAATAAAATATTCACAAGACACATATCTGGAGCAACTATCAAAAATATGTAGAAACACCTCAGATCATGAATGCTTCTGTTTGTGAACAATTCAGTTAACAATTTTTCTAGCTTCCATGAAATCCACATGGCATAAAAATCATGACTGGGGCTGACTTCCCAACTGAAAACAAATGTCAACCTGTTCATCTTACCAACTCTGATACAAGATCATGGCTTCCTCTAGTTGAGATCGTAATCATGATATCACAGCAGATCTGTGAACATTTTATGTGAAGTTTTTTGTGTGAGTTTTAGCACTGTACAGTATTAGTCAATGAAGCCTGGCTGAAAAGAAAGTTCAGAGCAAGCATAGTGGTAAAAAGGATATGCAGTGATGAAAAGGATAATTACTGTGTAGAGCAATAATGAAGATTACAGGAATGTGCAAACCAAGAATGATAAGAATGTTTTGAAGAAAATAACCACTGAATCAAAGAAGGAAATTATAGAAAAGCATAAAAGTGGTATTCCTGTTTGGTCTCAGAGTACAAGATGGTGAAGTTGACAATCTCAACTATTTGAAAGAAGAAAGATGCTATCAAAAGAGCTGATGAGGCAAAAGGAATAGTAATATTAACCAAACAGAAGACAGAAGGGCTGGAAGAGGAGCATAAACTTTTGTTAGTGAGGTTAAATGAGAAACAAGTGGCAAGAGATAGCATCCTGGAAATCACGAAGTGATTTACTGCAAGAAAACCTTCTATAAAGGCAAGTGATGAATTTAAAGCCAGTAGAAAGTGATTTGATAAATTCCACAAGAGAAGCAGTTTCCAAGGTGTGATAAGACATGACAGTTTCACATCTGACAAGGCTGCTGCAGAAGCCTACAAGAAAGAATTTGCAGAATTCATGAAAGCACTAGGATACATTGCTTGAGAAATGTTTAACAGTGGTGAAACAGGGCTCTTCTGGAAGAAGATGGCAAACACAATATATATCAGACAGGAGGGATAGACACTGTTGAGGCACAAGACCATGTGAAACAGATACAGCTTTTTTCTGTGTGTGAACAAAAGTGCAAATCTGTACCCAGATAATAACTGCACAGGTATGCAGGCCCACACCAGAAGCCTGTCAAGAAACCAGGGGCTGAGATGCACAGGTCCTAGCCAAAGGCCCCTCTAGACAATAGCTGTGCAGGCATGCAGGCCCCAGTGATAGGCCTGCCAGGAAACCATTGGTAAGTGTGCACAGTAAGGAGGCCAGGAGGCCACCCTGACAACAGTGAAACACAGGGATCCCAAGGTCATCATTTTGAACCGAGGTCTTGGCACAGAGGTGAATAGCAGAGAGAAGACCACTCCACTCTACAGCTTTTTGTGAACTGAAGTCCACTGGGAGAGTAAGAGACACCTCAGTAGAAATGCAAAACACTGCAGTGGTCAAAAAGAGAAGACACTTAGACTGAACACAAGTCTTCAAGCTCACCAAAGGCAACTGCAAGGGGAAACAAGATGGAACAATCTGAAATTCATTCAGCTGGACTCCCTGAACTGGCAATAAAAGAGAATCTGCAGAAAATAAAATCAGAAATAATTTCTCAGGTAACAACAGAGATCATTTCCATAGTGAAAGACATGATTAATAACTCTAGAGTAGACATGGATAAAAAATAGAACAGCTCAGGAAAATGATGGAATATCAGCATAGGAAACAAATAAAATTCATAAAGCAGATTCAAACAGGTATCCTGGGGATTAAGCATTCCATTGGAAGTTTACTTAACAGAGTGAGCCAATATGAGTACAGAAAGTAAGATATAGAAGACAGGATTGCAACATACTAGCTCATTGAGCATGTTTCAGTAAGCTCAAAGGAATTGAAGGTATCTGGTATACATTATCAGATCACAGTGCAATGAAATTGTAGATCAACAGTAAAAGAAACCACAAAACTTCAAGAACATATCTAAATTGAACAATACACTCCTAAACAACCAATGGGTAAGAGAGGAAATGAGGGAAGAACTTAGGCAGTTTCTACAGTTAAATGACAATGTGAGGCTGCCTGTTCACCCTCCAGTACCCTGGACCTTCATTGGAGCAGACAGTTGAGGACTGCCCAGCCAAGGTGGGGAGCTAGGCTTCTTCCCCAGCCCTCCAGAAGATGTAACAGAAGCAAGCAACTGCAATAAAGGCATACTAGACCTCCTTACCTGGTACGTTGAAGGGATCACAACCTTCCATCAGAACCTGGACTATCTTCAGGAGAAGGACACCTGGAACCTGCAGGAGGTCAGGGAACTCAACTTGGGACTTGAAGCTAGACTTCAGCCTGAAACTCAGGGTTCTGCTGTTGGCTATCTGAGACTGATTGACTTAGTTCTGCACACTGCTGGCCACATTGTCTATTTGATAGCAGAGATATACCCCAAAGGAGGCCTTTTCAACTTTTCTTTCTTTCCCTCTTATTTTTTTTTTAATTTTTATTTTTAAATTTTACTTTTTCCCACTCTTCAAATTCTTCCTTTTTTCTTTCTTCTTATTCCCACTGAATCTCTGGCTCCTCCACGATGTACATCATCACCTTACTTTTTGTTCCAGTTCCTGCCCTAATTCAGATTTCTTCTTTCTTTTTATTTGATTCTCTCTTTTTCCTTCTCTCAGTTGTCATTAGTTTAAAAGCAAAGTGCATACAATTTCTAGCTTCCTTATTACTGTTAAATTCTTCTATTGTTGTCTTTGTTCCTGTACTCTGTCTTTCCCTACTGTCTTCAACAGTTTCCTAGAGTTTGCATGATCATATTCTATCCTGTGGCTTCACTTGAAACATTGTCTTATCCTTCTACCTATTATTATCCTCCCAACTCCTTGTAAGTCCCTATCCTGAAAGATAAAGTTACTATATTGAAGAGTTTATTTGCTATAAACATATTTGAGCTCATCCTCCCTTTTTATTTAATTCACATGGTTAAGGGTGATAGATTAATAACTACCACAAATGGTCAATTTCTAAGCTGTGCTTGATGCTATTGTGTTGCTGATTGTATCAATTGAACAAGAAGGTTGTGATTAGTTTAATTAGTTGTCCTATCAGATATAATGAAAATAAAAGTGTCTCTGAGTCATTAGAGACTCAAAACCTAAAAAGGAGGTGTATCAGGAAGATAGAAGTACTAACCATTGAATTAAGTCAAGGACAATACAATAACAAAAATAAAAATAAGAAAAAGCTTACACAAGACATAAATACACACTTACAACTCACCAATGGCAAATCTAAGGGAAACATGGTGTAACCACCAGGACATGTGGAGCTCATAGCACAGGAAGTATCAAAACAAAACAATCAGGCTCTAGAAAAATTCAAAATAAAAATAATTTCCCAGATAACCATAGAGATGGTAAGCAGAATGAAAGACATGATTAGAGACTCTAGAACAGAAACAGACAAAAAATAGATGAGCTCAGGAGCACGATAGAAGTCAAGAATGCCCAGCATAGGAAAGAAATGGAAATCATGAATGTCCAGCCTAGGTAAGAAATGAAATCCATGAAACAGATTCAAACAGATATCAAGGAGTTTAAAAACTCTATACAAAGCATTCAAAGCAGAATGAACAAATGTGAAGATAGAATTTCAGATATAGAAGATAGGATAGCAGTCAGTGACCATTAAAAGAGAAGTACCTTAAAAGCAGTAGGGATCATGAGAAATTGAGGCAACACCTCCTAGATGTTTCAAAGAATAATAATATGAGACTAATAGGAATCCATGAACTAGCAGTAGAAAGTATAAATGACATTTTAAAAAACTGTTTATAGAATTAATGACAGAAAGTTTCCCAAACAGAGCAAAGCAATTTGGCGTACAGACAAGTGAGCCATATAGGACTCCAACTAGCCATGATAAAAAAAAAAAAATTCTACAACCAGACATATAATAGTCAAGATCCCAGAAACCAACAGAAGAAAAAAAATTATACAAGCAGTTAGAGAAAAAACAAATCACATGCAAAGGGAAGCAAATTAGAATCACAGCAGACTTAACACAAACACTCAGGTCAAAGAGAGCCAGGAGTGAGGAATTTCAAGCCCTAAGAGAAACAGCCTCCAACCTAGACTGATGTATCCTGCAAAACTCTCTGTTAAAATGGATGGTGAAATAAGGTACTTCCATAACAAAAATCGCTTGGGAAACTTAATGAATACCAAACCAGCACTACAAATAACTCTAAACAATGTCCAAGAAAAAGACAATGAAGGTCAAAAAACTGTGAGGCCCAAAAGAGCAAATCAACCAGGAAAGGCAAGAAACAAAAGGGAGAGGGGGAAAAATTAAAAGAGTGAGCAACAGAACAATAACTCAATATGTATCAAGGATATTGGCCTTAATTGACCAATCAAAAGAATAGAATGGCAGAATGGATTAAGAAGCAAACTCCAACAATATGTTGTATTCAAGAAACACACCTAGTTTGAAAAGAAATACATAGAATGAAAATGCAAGGATGGAAAACAGTTCTCCATGTGACAGGAGAACAGAAAAAAAAGCAGAGTAGCTATCTTATTCACAGGAAAAGTAAATTTCAAATGAAAATTAATGAAAAGAGACAAGGAAGGCTGCTACATCTTTATAAAGGGTACAATCCAAGAGGAAGAGATGACAGTCATTAATATTTATATACCAAATATGAATGCCCACAACTATATAAAACAAATATTAAAGGACATGAAAAACTAAATAAGCACTAATACAATTATACTGTGGACCTAATTACCCCATTTTCAAAATTAGATCATCTAGACAAAAAATCAACAACGAAATATTACAACTGAAACAAGCTTTGAACAAATGGACTTAATAAACATCTACAAAGTATTCCACCCCACACAAAATCAGAATATACATTCTTTTTGTCTGCACATGGATCAATCTCCAAAATAGACCATGTGCTAGGTCATAGAACATGTTTAAATAAATGTAAATGAATTGAAGTTATCCCATGCATATTATCAGACCATAGTGCAATTAAGCTGCAGATAAGTAGCATAGAAAACCACAAGAACTTCACAAACACATGTAAATTGAACAAAACGCTCCAGCACAATAAGTGGACCACTGAGAAATTAAGGAAGAAAATAGTTTTTATAAATAAATGACAATGCCAGTACAACATACAGGAATATATGGGACACAATGAAAGCATTTCTAGGTGGAAAATACATAGTCATGAATGCCCACACTAGGAAAACAGAAGGAGATCAAATAAACAAGCTAATGATGAATCTAAAGCTAATAGAAACAGTAGAGCAAGAAAAACCAAAAGCTTATTCAACAAAGGAAATTATAAAGGTGAGAACAGAAACCAAGGCAAAGGAAACTAAGAGAAGAATATAAAAGATCAATGAATCAAAGAGTTGGTTTTTCAAAAGAATAAATAAAATCTATAAACCCTTACACAACCTTGTCAAAAAAGGAAAGAAAAGGCTCAAATACATTCAATTAGGAACCACAGATGTGAAGTCACAACAGATCTAGCAGAAATCAAGAGCACCATCAATGCCTACTTCAATAACCTGTACTCTAATAAAATGGAAAAAAGAAAAAAATGGACAGATTTTTAGATACTTATGAATTACCAAAATTAAATGAAGAAGTTAAAAAATTCTAAACACCCCAATTAGATTCCATGAAATTTAAAATGTAATTAAAAATTCACCACTAAGAAAAGCCCAGGGCCTTATGTCTTCACTACTGAATACTACAAGACATTTACAGAAGAACTACTGCCACAATTATTTAAACTTTTCAATGAAATTGAAGGGGAAGCAAAACTTCCAAATTCATTCCTGGAAGCAAGTATTACTTTGATTTGCAAACCAGGGAAAGACTGAACCAGAAAAGAGAACTATAGGCCAATCTCTATAATGATCATAGACCCAAAAACCCTCTATAAGATACAGGTAAACAGAATACAGAAGATCATCAAGAAGATCATACACCCTAACCAAGTTGAATTTATCCCAGGGATGCAAAGACGGTTCAACATACATAAATCAATAAATGTAATACACTATATTAAAAGAGTCAAGGACAAAAACCATACAAACATCTCAATAGATGCAGAAAAAACATTGAACAAAAATCAACACACATTCATGATAGAAACCCTGCATAAAATTGGAATAGATAGACTTTATCTCAACTTCATAAAGGGCATCTATCAAAAACCAACAGCTAATATCATATTAAATGGCAAAAAACAGAAAACCTTCACACTAATATCAGGAACAAGACAAGGATGTTCACTATCACCACTGCTGTTCAGTAGAGTTCTAGAAATATTAGCCCCAGCAATTAGATATGACAAAGAAATTAAAGCAATAAAGACAGTAAAGGAAGAAGTTAAACTGTCATTATTTGCTGATGATATGATACTCTACATAGATGACTCAAAAATTTCAGGAAAGGACTTCTAGACTTAATTGACTCTTTCAGTAGAGTACCTGGATACAAGGTCAACACTCAAACATCAATAGCCTACTTCTACACGAACAATAGACTCACTGAGAGAGAAATTAGGGAAACAATTCCTTTAACAATAACACCCCCAAAAATGAAATATCTAGGAATCAATTTAACGAAGGAGAAAAAAGACCTCCACACTGAAAACTACAGCACTCTGAAAAAGAGATCAAAGAGGATATAATTAAAAAATTAAAAGAATAAAACTAGACCCCTATCTTTCACCACGCACTAAATTAAAATCCAAGTGGATTAAAGATCTAAATATTAAAACAGAAACACTAAACTTGCTGGAATATAAGTTAGGTAGACCTCTCAAAGACATTGGCATAAGAAAAGACTTTATGAACAAATCCTAAGAAGCATGGGAACTACCACAAAGAATCCAGAACTAGTATCTCATTTTTTAAAAAGATTCTGCACTGCAAGAGAATCCACCAACAGAGCTAAAAGACAACCTACAATGCAGGTAAAAAAAATTTTACCAGCTGCTCCTCAGATGAAGGACTATTATTTAGAATATATAAAGAACTAAAAAAAATCAGGTCCTCCAAATAGAAAGACCCAATTGCAAAGTGGGTATTTAAAATGAACAGACATTTATTAGACAAACAAGTAAATTCACAAATAAATACATGAAAAATCTTCAACATCACCAGTCATCGGAGATATGTAGATAAAAACAACACCAAAATTCCACCTCGCCCCAGAAAGAATGGCTGCTATCATGAAATCAGCCAATACCAAATGTTGATGGGGTTGTGGGGAGAGAGGAACCCTTCTCCATTGTTGGTGGGAGTGCACACTGGTGCAACCACTGTGGAAATCAATACGGAGATACCTCAAAGAACTAGGATTAGAAGTCCCATTTGACCCAGCAATTTCTCTGCTGGGTATCTTTCCAAAAGAATTAAAAGAATCATACAACTTTGATAAATGTACACCCATGTTTACAGTGGCAAAACTTGTAATAGCTAAAAGTTGGAAAAAGCCCAAGTGCCCATCAACTGGAGCCTGGAAAGGAAGATAAGGTTTTTCTATAAAATGGAGTATAATTCCGCCATAAAGATTGAGAAACTAGACTCAATTAATAGGAAAGTGGATGCATATTGAGACCATACTCTTAAGGGAAATAAATAGGACACACATGTGCAAATGCTGTAAGGTTTCTCTGGTGTGAAAAACTAAAAGTATAAATAAAATCCAAACTGTATAACTGATAATGTGAAATAGGAAGAAAATGGCTAAAGATATAAGGGAACTGGGAAGGTTAGGGAAAAGGAAACAAGGGAAAAGAAAAAATATGAGAAAAGGAAAAAATGGAAACAAAGTCTTTGCAATAGGGGAGGCTGGAGGGTGTGAATGGAGGGCATGGGTATGGGGAGAAAAGGAGAAGCAAGACTGTCATGTAAAGGTACAAGATCCCAGTGATGAACATAACCATGCTCTATACCTAAAAAGTACCAATAAACTCAATGAAAATAAAATGCATACTGTAATAAATCTAAATATAAAAAATATTTATCAATATATATTATAAATTATAAATATAGTAATACATAGTTATAAATTATGGATAAAATAAATACATATAAATTATAAATATAAAATATGTGGAAATGCCAACAAAAGATATCGGAATTTATGGGACACAATGAAAACAGACTTGAGAGGGCAATTCATAGCAGCGAATTGCCATAATGGGAAAACAAAGCAAGCTCAATTAAACAACCTGATGCTGAATCTCAAGCTTCTATAAAAAGATCAGCAAGTCAACCCCAAAGCTTATACAAGTGAGGAAGTTATAAAAGTAAGAGTATAAATCAAGGCAATGGAGACTAAGAGAATGATACGAAAAAATCAAAGCAGGGTTTGTTCTTCAAAAGAATAAACAAAATTGCCAAACCCTTAGCCAATCTTATCACAAGCAGGAAAGATAAGGCCCAAATCCATGCAATTAGGAATGAATGGGGTGAAATTTCTACAGACCCAGCAGAAATCCAGAAGGAGATCAACACCTACTTGAAAACCTATATGTCAATAAGATGGAAAACACAGAAGAAATGGATGTTTTCCTAGATAATATGAATTACCAAATTTGAAAGAAGATCTAAAAATTCTAATTAACTGAATACCAGTCAAAGAAACTGGCAACACAGTTAAAAATTTACCAACAAAGAAAGCCTAGGTCCTGATGGCTTCACTGCTGAATTCCAGATGACATTTAGAGAACCACTGCCACTACTGTTTAAACTCTTCAGTGAAATAGAAACGGAAGCAATACTCCTAAAATGAATCCTGGAAGCAGTAGTCACTGTGATCCCAAAAGCAGAGAAAGGACCAACTGAAACTATAGGCCAATCTCCCTAAAAAGCATAGATGCAAAAAGTCTCAGTAAGGTACTGTCAACAGAATGCAAAAGATCATCGAAAAGATCATACACCCTGACCAAGTGGGATTTATCCCAGGGTTGCAGGGATGGTTCAACATGTGCAAATTAATAAATGTAACTCACTGTAGCAAGAGAGCCAAGGGGGGAAAAAAACATATGATCATCTCAATCGATGAAGAAAAAGCATTCAACAAAATCCAACACTCATTAATGATAAAAAAATACTCTAAAGAAAATTGGACTAGATGTTCTTTTTCTAACCCTGATTAAATCCAACTATGAAAACAAACAGCCAACATTATACTAAATGGTCAAAAACTGTAATCCTTAACATTAAAAGTAAGGAACAAGACATGGATGTCTCATATAAGCACTCCTGTTCAATACAGCTCTGGAAACATTTGCCACAGAAATCAGGCAAGAGAAAGAAATAAAATCTAGATAGGAATTGAAGAAGTTATACTATCATTATTTGCATATGACATGATACTCTGTATAGAAGACCCAAGAACTTCACCAAAAGTAATCTAGACTTAATAACCAAATTCAGTAGAGTAGTTAAATACAAGGTAACCATACAAAAGTCAACAGGGCCTGGGATTTAGCTCAATGGTTCCACTGGTTGCTTTGCAAGCACAAGGTACCGAGCTTGATCCTGAGTACCAAAAAATATTGTCTTGCCTGGGCTGGGGATTTAGCTCAGTGGTTCTGCCACCTTCCTCTCAAGCAAAGGGTACGGAGTTAGATTCCATGTATCAAAAAAAAAAAGTTAATAGCTATCCTGTACATGAACCTCAGACTCACTGAGATAGGAACAGAAAAAAACAACTCTTTTCACAATAGCATCAAAAAATGAAATACCTAGGAATCAATCCAATGAAAGAAATAAAAGTCCTCTACTCTGAAAACTACAGCACTCTGAAAAAAGAGCATGAACAAGATATGAGAAAATGGAGAGACATCCCTTGCTCCTGGGTAGGAAGAACCTCAATACAGTGAAAATGGCCATACTTTCAAAACTGCTATATAGATTCAGTGAGATCCCAATTGAAATTCCAACAATATACTTCAGAGAACTATAGAAAACAATCCAAAAATTCATTTGGAACAAAGAGAGACATAGAATAGCAAAAGAAATTCTTACCAACAAACACAAGGTAGGGGATATCAAAATCCACAATTTGAAACTACTACAAAGCTACTGTGATAAAAATAGCATGTTAATGGCAAAGAAACAGATAAGAGGATCACGGGAACAGATTAAAAGATTCAGAAACAACTCAAAACATACTCAGCCACCTCATCTTTGACAAAGAATCTAAACACCATCACCGGAGGAAAGATAGACTCTTTAATAAACTGTGCTTGAAAACTTGGATTTCAAATTGTGAAACATTAAAACTACATCTGTATTTCTCACCATGCACGAAACTACACATTAAACAGAAGATAGATCTAAATATTAAAGTAGAAAAACTATACTGGCTGGAAGAGAGATTAGGTTGAACTCTTTAAGACATTGGCATATGAAAAGACTTCATGAACAAAACTTAGGTTGCACCTGAACTACCACAAAGAATCAACAACTGTGTTCTCATCACCTCATCTTATTAAAAAGCTTCTGCACAGCAAAAGACACCACTAACAAAGTGAAGAGACAATGCACAATGTGGGAAATAAATTTGACTTGCTGTTTCTCAGACAAGGGTCTACTGTGTAAAATTTATGAAGAACTTTAAAAAAATCAGACCTTCCAAATTTAAATACCCAAACAAAAAATGAGAATCTGAAAAGAACAGAAAATTCTCAGACAAAAAATTAGAAATAGCAGGTAAACATATGAATAAATGTTCAACATCACTAGTCATTCAAAAGATGCAAATAAAAACAATGTTCACATGTCACCTCACTCCAAAATGAATGATTGATATCAAAACAATCAAACAATAACTAATGTTGGCAATGTTTTGGGGGAAAAGGAATCCTGTTCCACTGCTGGTGTGACTGTAGACTGAAGTAACCATTGTGGAAATGAGTATGGAGATACCTGAAACAACTAGAATTAGAGGTCCCATTTGACTCACCTATTCCCCTCTTTGGTATCATTACAAAAGAATTAAAAGAATCAGACCACAGCAATATATGTTCACCCATGTTTATAGCAGGACAGATTGTAATAGCTAAATCTTGGAAACAGGCAAATTATTGATTAACTTGGGACTGGTACAGAAAATGTGGCTTTTAAAAAGATAATGGAGTACTACTCAGCCGTAAAAAATGAGAAACTGGAGACATTTATAGCTAAATTTATGTGCATCATGGACATATTCTTAAGTGAAATAAATAGGACAGATATGTATAAAAACCAAATCGTTTCTCTGGGGTGAGAAGCTGAAAGTGTAAATACAGCTCAACATGTGTAATAAATAGTATGAAATAGGAAGAAAAGGTCCAAAGTGGATCTATGGGGTTAGAGGAAAGGAAAGAAGGAAAAAGAATAAATAAGAGAAAAGGAAAAATGGAACCAATGTCTTTGTAAATAGGGAGGGTTAGAGGGGTTGAAGGGAAGACAGGTGAATGGGGAAAAATAAGAATCAAGATATATTGTGTAAAGGTGCAAGTCCCCAATGGTGACCACCATATTGCATACCTAAAATGTACCGATAAACTTAATGAATAAAAAAGAAGCACTGATGTGATGTTTAAGTCACTATTGGTGTACCATAACCAGATTGCTTGTGTATTCAAGGAACAAAATTTGAACACAGCAAGACTACCTGTTATATGAAGGACCAATGTGAAAGCTTGGATCATGAGGCTATTATTCATGGAATGGCTGCAGGAGGATTCGGACCCACTGTTAAGAAATAACTTGCTGACAAGGAACTGCTTGAAAGGTTTCTTCTGATGGATTGTGACCTGACACAACTTCCAGCATTGCTGAATGTGACTTCATGAAGGTCAACTTCCTCCCTCAAACACAACAACAATTTGTAGCTCACTGACCAGTAAGTGACCTGCACCTTCAAGAAATTGTCACTAAGTTGTTCTTTGATGAGAGTTTTTTAAATTAATTTATTTTGATACATTAAAAGTATTAAAAAGTAAAAGTATTTCTAATAAGTATTAAAAAAATTCAAAAGTAAAAGTAAAGTATTAAATCATCAATGAAAATTTGCATCTTTAAGTAATCCATCTTGGTTCTTATTTTTTTCCTATTCCCCTGCCCTCCCAACAGCCTCTCCACGTCTGCCTATCTACAAAGACTTTGTTTCCATTTTTTCTTCTCATATTACTTCCATTCTGTTCTTTCTTTTCCCCTACCTCTCCCACTTCCCCTTCCCCTTTGTACCTTTTCTTTCTATTTCATGTTATCTATTATGCCTTTTAGTCCTTATTTACAATTTCTGTTTCTCACACTAGAGAAACTATTCAGTATTTACATGTGTTCACTTGAGTATCGCCACAATGTGCATCCATTTAGCTATAAATGTCTCTAGTTTCTCGTTATTTATGGCTGAATAGTACTCCATTTATTTAAAAAAAAACACTCATTTTCTTTACCAGTCTCCTGTTGATGGGCAATTGGGCTGCCTCCAAGTTTTAGCTATTACAAATTGTGCTGCTATGAACATGGGTGCACATATATCACTATGGT
>NW_022900951.1:107674514-107686742 GCF_012274545.1 Fukomys damarensis
CTCCTCCACTGGTCCTCAGGTCTGTTTCTTTGCCAGTACCATGCTGTTTTTATCACAGTAGCTATGTAGCATAGTTTGAAGTTGGAGAAAGTGATGTCTCCTACGTTCTCTTTATTGCCTAAAATTTCTTTAGGTATTCTAAGTCACTTCTTATTCCAAATGAATTTTTGGTTTCTTTTCTCAATGTCTGTGAAGTATGCTCTGGTATATCAATTGGAATTGCATTCTATCTATACACAAGTTTTGCAAGTATGGCTATTTTCACTATGTTGATTTTTTTTTCTACCCAGGTGCAAGGGATGTGTTTCCATTTTCTGATAATCCAGTTCCAACTCTTTTTTTCTCAGAGTGGTGTAGTTTTCAGAGAAGAGTTCTTTGATTTCTTTTATTAGCTTGATTCCTAGGTATTTCATTTTTTTTGATGCTATTGTGAAATGTATTGATTGCCCCATTTCTCTCTCACTGAGTATTTTTTCATGTACAGAAAAGCTATTGATTTTTGTGTTTTAACCTTGTATTCAGCTACTTTACTGAGTTTGATTTTTAAGTCTAGAAGACTTTTGATGGAGTTCTTGCATCTTTGAAGTACAATAGCATGCTATCTGCAAATAATGACAATTTGACTTCTTCATTTCCTATCTTTATTCCTTTTATTTCTTTGTCCTGTCTAATTGTTGTGGCTAATGTTTCCAGAACTGAGTTGAAGAGTAGTGGTGATAGTGGACATCCTTGTCTGGTACCTGACATTAG
The DNA here is from genome assembly GCF_012274545.1 of Fukomys damarensis. Taxonomy (NCBI): domain Eukaryota; kingdom Metazoa; phylum Chordata; class Mammalia; order Rodentia; family Bathyergidae; genus Fukomys; species Fukomys damarensis. The sequence continues at coordinate 107,675,265 of NW_022900951.1, forward strand.
CATGAAGGTTTTTAGTTTTTGACCATTTAATATGATATTGCCTATTGGTTTTTTATAGATGGTTTTAATCAGACTGATGTAGAGACTGTCTATTCCAATCTTTTGAGTGTTTTATCATGAATATGTTTTGGATTATTTGAATGCTATTTCTTCATCTATTGATTTGATTATATGTTTTTTATTCATGGTTGATTAATATAATTTATAACATTTATCAATTTGCACATGTTGAATGATCTCTGCATCCCTTGGATGAATCTGACTTGGTCAGAGTGAATGATGTTGTTGATGACCTTCTGCATTCTATTGGACCATATCTTATTAAGGAATTTTGCATCTATGTTCATTTGCGAGTTTGGCCTCTAGTTATCATTTTTCAGTTGGGTCTTTCTGTGCTTTGCAGATCAAAGTGATGCTGGCTTCCAGGAAGCAATTTGGGAGTATTGCTTCCATTTCTATTTCACTGAAGAGTTTAAAGAGTAGTGGCAATATTTCCTTTCTAAATGTCTTGTAGAAGTCAGCAGTGAAGCCATTAGGACCCAGGCATTTTTTAGTTGGTAAATTCTTTTTTGTTTTCTATTTAAAATTTTTTTCTCATTGAGTTTATTGGTACATTTTAGGCATACAGTACAGTACAGTAACGTTCATCATGACAGATCTTGGTTCTCATTTTTCGCATACCTTACCCTCGCTTCAACCCCCTCCCTTCCCTGTTTACAAAAACTTTATTTGCATTTTTTTGTTTTCTCATATTTTTTTCTTTTCCCTTATTTCCTTTTCCCTACCCTTCCCTCTTCTCCTACAACTTTAGCTGTTTTCTTCCTATTTTACATTGTCAATTATACCATTAGCATCTTATTTACAATTTTAGTTTTACACAAGAGAAACTATTTGGTATTTATACATATGTGACTTCTTTATTTCACTTAAGAGTATGACCTCAATATGAACAGACATTTCTCAGACAAAGAAGTAAAACCAGCAAGTAAATATATGAAAAAATGTTCCACATCACTGCTCATTCGAGAGATGCAGATGAAAACAACACTGAGGTTCCACCTCACCTCACAAAGAATGGCTGCTATCAAGAAATCACACAATAACAAGTGTTGGCAGTGCTGTGGGGAGAAAGGAACCCTTCTCCATTGTTGGTGGGAGTGCAGACTGGTGCAACCACCATGGAAATCAATATGGAGATACCTCAAAGAGCTTGGACTGGAGGTTACATTTGACCCAGCCATCCCTCTGCTGGGTATCCTTCCAAAAGAATTAAAAGAATCGTATCACAAAGAAGTATGTGCACCCATGTTTATAGCGGCACAGTTTGTAATAGCTAAAACTTGGAAACAGCACATTTGCCCTTTAGTTGGAGACTGGATAAAGAAGATGTGGTTTTTCTATAAAATCGAGTACCACTGAGCCATAAAAAATGAGAAACTAGAGTCATTCATAGGTAAATTTTGAATTACATGGTCATTTAGAAATTTACATCATCTTCATTCATCTATGGTAATTCATATGTATCTAGAAATGTGTCCATTTTTTCTGTATTTTCCATCTTATTCATGTATATGTTCTCTAAGTAGGTATTGATGATTCTCTGGATTTGTGCTGGGTCCATTGTAATTTCACCCTTTTCATTCCTAATTACATGTATTTGAGCCTTTTCTTTCCTTTTTTTGGATAAGGTTGGCTAAGGGTTTGTTAATTTTGTTTATTCTTCCAAAGAACCAACTCTTTGATTCATTGATGTTTTTGTATCATTGTCTTAGTCTCCATTGCATTGATTTCTACTCTGATCTTTGTAATTTCCTCACTTGTATGAGATTTGGATCTCTCCTGCTCTTCTATTTCTACAAGCTTGAGGTTCAGTATCAGATTGTTTAATTGATCTCACTCTGTTTTCTTAATATTGAGTATTCACTGCTCTGAATTTCCCTCATATGATTGCTTTCATTTTTCCCATATATTTCTATATGTGGTATTGTCATTGTGATTTAATTTTGGTAAGTGTCTAATTTTTTCTTTAATATCCTCTGTGCCCTATATTTTATTCAGATGTTTGTTGTTTAGTTTACCTGTGTTTATGAAATTCTTATGGTTTATTTTGTTATTGATCTCCAATTTCATTGCTCAGCAGTCTGATAATATACCTAGGATAACTTCAATTCTTTTGCACTTACTTAAACATGTTCTATGACAGAGTATGTGGTCTATCTTCGAGAACAACTCATATGCAGATGAAAAGAATATGTATTCAGATTTTCTGTGGTGGAAAACTCTGTAAACATATGTTAAGTTCAATTGTTCAAGAGTTTGATTGAGTTCTAATATTTCAGTATTTATTTTTTGTCTGGTTGATCTATCTCTTTGTGAATGGGAGTATTGAGGTCCACCACTACTGTTGTATTAGTGATTGTTTTATTTTTCATGTCCCTTAGTATTTGTTTAATATAGTTGGGTGCACTAGCATTTGGTGCATATGTATATATATGATTGCCATCTCTTCCTCTTGCATTATTCCCTTTACAAGGATGTAGTGGCCTTTTTTGCTTCTCTGAATGAGTGTTGATTTAAAATCCATTACATCTGCAAAGAGGATAGCTACTTCTGCTTTTTTCAGGTTCCTGTTGCATGGAGTATTGCTTTCCACCCTTTAACTTTCAGCCTATGATTTTTTTGAATTAACCTTGTTTTTTTTGTATGCATCATATTGTTAGATTTTGCTTCTTGACCCATTCTGCCAGTCTATTCCTTTTGATTGGTGAATTGATACCATTAACATTGATAATTAGAACTGATATGCATTGACTTATCTTTCTCATGACTTTTTCTTTTTGTTGCATTCTCCCCTTGGCATTTAATTTCTTGTCATGCCTGATGCATTCATTCTGCTGGGCTTTCTGGGATTGTGATCCTTGTCTTTTCCTAGGATATTTTAAATATTTTTTTTGAGTGCTGGTTTGGTGTTTATGAAGTTCCTAAGGTACTCTTTGTCATGAAAGTATCTTATTTCTCCATCAATTTTGATAGATAATTTTTCAGGGTACATCAATCTGGTTTGGAAGATGTTTTTCTTTAGGACTTGAAATGTGTCACTCCAGGCTCTTCTTACCTTGAGAGTTTGTGTTGATCAGTCTGTTTCTTTTCTCTAACTTCTTGTAGAATTCTTTTCTTCTGTTGGGTTTCTGGAATCTTAGCTATTACATGCTTATGTGTATTTTTTTTTTATCATGGCTAATTGGAGTTCTGTTTGCTTCACTTATCTGTATGTCAGTTTCTTTTCCCCTACTTGGGAGGTTTTCTGCCTCTACTTCTGTGAACAGTGTTTTATGGTGTCTGAACTTGCTCTGTTTCTTCATTGACTGCGGTCAGTCTTTTGCTATTCTGTATTGATTTCTTGTGGTCCCTTACTATTTTTAAGAAATTTTTCTTTTCTTGATCACTAATTGCCATTTTATTATCTATATCTGAAATTGTATCTATTATGTCTTCACATTGGCTAATTCTGCTGCATAAACTTTCTTTCTTTTTTCTTTTTTTTTTTTTTTGGTACTGGGGATCAAACTCAGGACCTTGTGCTTAAGAGGCAGGGGGGAGAACCACTGAGCTAAATCCCCAGCCCTTGTTTTTTTTTTGGCAAACATACATTTTTGGTACTGAGGATCAAACTCAGGACCTTGTGCTTAAGAGGCAGGTGGCAGAACCACTGAGCTAAATCCCCAGGCCCGAAATTTTCAATGGCATTTTTATTCTTCTGGAAATCTGTTTGCATCTGTTTTAGTCAATCCATTTGTTTCCTCTGTTGGGATTCCATCATGTTTCTCAGTTCCTCTATTTTTTCAAATCTGTATCTGTTTTTGATTTATTAACCATGTCTTGCATTATGAGCACAACCACTGCTGTCCTCTGAGAAATTATTTCTGCCTTCATCTTTTCCAGATCCTGTTTTGTTGCCATTTAAGGGAGTCCAAATATTTGAGTATAAGATGATTCCATCTCATCCCTCTTTGGGAATGCCTCAGGTTATCTGGAAATTTGCTTTCTGGACTTTTTCTGTGTCTTGTCATTTCAACAGATATGGCCTGCTATACCTTTATTGAGACAACTTTTTGCTCACCCAGTGGTCTTCAATTCTCAGCAATCCACCAAGAGGCCTTTTCTCTGCTACTCACAAGTATACTAATCCCTGGGTTCAAATCACCAATGCTCTGGGGCAGGACTCTGACTGAAGTTTACACATCTGTGGAGCTCCTCCCTGGGTCGGCCTTGGCTGGGCATGTTTGCCTGAGCCTCTGGGCTTGGGGTGGATTTCTGGCTGGGATCTGCCTGTAGCCATGCTGGTCTGGACCTCACCTCTGCTCCCTAGGATCTGGGCACACTCACCAATTGTATAGGCTGCCCCTATCTCTCTACTCTCAAGAATTTTGAAGTATACAATGTGTTATTATTTATTTTACTCACCATTCTGTGAAACAGATCACTAAATCTTATTCCTCCTGTGTTACTAAAATTTTATATCTTACTTTTTCCTCAGCCAACCTTGCTCCCTAACTTCTGGTAACCACCACCATTGTACTCTACTTCTATGATTTCGACTTTTTAAAGATTTCACACTTACAAGAGGTCATAGCATATTTTTCTTTCTGTACCTGGTGTATTTTTTCCCCTTTAAGTTTACTGGTACATTTGAAGCAAACAGTACAGTTACATTTATCATTGGGATCTTATACCTTTACACGATCTGTCTTGTTTCATGTTTTTTCCCCTTACCCCTGCCATTCCTTCTAACCCTTTACCCTTCCCTATTTACAAAGAATTTGTTTCCATTTTTCCCTTTTTGATATTTTTCTTTTCCATTATTTCCTTTCTCCCCCTTCTCACTTTCCCTTTGGCCCCTTTCTTCCTATTTTACACTCTTAGTTATATCATTTGAACCTTATTGACACTTTTAGTTTTTCACACCAGAGGAACTTTTGCCTCTTATATTTTACTAGCATAATGTCTTCCAGGTTCATCCATGATGTCACAAATGATAGGAGTACCATCTTCTTAAAGGCTGATAATATTTCATTGTGTATATAGATAGTCCCTTGCTTACAATGATTTATTTTCTTATTTTCATCTTTACTGTGGTTCAGAAGCAATATTTCATTAGAAAGTGTACTTTTTCTTTTAATTTAGAAGCCAACTATTTGTTGCATGCACACACAGCCATTCTAGAAATTGTACTTTGAGTTTTAGAGTTTGGTCATTTCCAAGGTTAGCAGTATGCTATATGATATTCTAATAGTGCTGTGCAGCAACAATAAACCAGAGTTCCCAGTTAGCTACAGGACCACTATATGAAATAACCAATACTGCATAGTGTGGTATGTGCTAAACCATGATGTTCAGTATGTTAAGTGGATTAAGTGTAATTTTTACTTGCAATCTTTTCAACTTACAATAGTTTTATCAGGTCATAATCTCATCATGAATTGAGGAGTATTTGCACAGCACATGATTTGTATCTACCCATTGGTAGACAGAGATTACTTCTATAATCTAACTATTGTGAATAATGCTACAACAAATAAGAGAGTGCTGATGCCATTTTGACATACTGTTCTCATTTTCTTTTGATATGTACACAGGAGTTGGATTCTAGGTTTATACAATAGTCCTATTTTATTTATTTGAGGAACTTTTGCACCATTTACCAGCAGCTGTGGTAATTTACATTCTCACAAACAGTATACAAGGGTTTCTCTTTTTCTCATGTTCTGACATTTATTTTATTTATTTTTTGATAGTAGCCATTCTAACGGGTGTGAGGTGATAAGTCATTGTGGTTGTAATTTTCACTTCCCTAGTTATTAGTGATAATTAGCACTTTTCATGTCTTTGTTGGACATTTGTGTGTCTTTTCAATAGGTACATGTTTGTAGTACATTATAATTACATTAATAATGAAGATTCTTTACATGTGCATGGCACTTCTCAATTCCTTTTATTAATCCTTTCTCCTCATTTCCTCATCCTCCCTTGTTACTCCAGCTTGGTAATATAACTTGAAATTCATAATTGAATGCCTACTGCTTTGCTTTTTTTGCCCATGATTACTTTCACATATAAAAGCACAGGCATATCCTTCTTCTAATTTCATATGAATTTTAGGGTTTTTTTTCTAATTCCATATGAATTTTAGGATTGTTTCCTCTTTGCTTCTTGTGTTTTTTGTTTTCTGCAATACACATAGTAACTAGTAAACAAAATTATTTTTAAATTTCAAAAAATAGAACTAGATAAAACATTCGCAAAATTCATGTGGAGCCAGAAAGCCTCAGAATAGTGAAAGATAGCCTAGGCAAAAAGACCAAAGCAGGGCACATCAAATTCTGCATTTCAGGTTATATTACCAATCTAAGTGATAAAATCAACATGGCACTGGCACAAAAACAGACACGTGGATTAATGGAACAGAACAATGGATGTAGAAATAACTCCAGGCACATTCAGCTGCCTCATCTTTGATAAAGGGATCAGAAACTTATGCTGGAGGAAAGATAGCTAGTTTAACAAATGGCACAGGGAAAACTGGCAATCCACATGCAGGAAATTGAATCTAGACACATATTGCTCACCATGTAAAAAATTGCAATGTATAAAAATATAAAAAGATATCTAAATAATAGAACAGGAAACCACAATCTGCTGGAGGACAAAAATGTAAAACTCTTGAAGACACAGACATTGTCAAGGACTTTTTGAACAGAACCCCACTTGCAAAAGAAATAACACCAAGAATTAACACATGGGATCTATCAAATATAAAATGTTCTGCATTGCAAAATAAATCCCAACAAGGTGAAGAGGCACCCTAAAAAATGGGGAAATTATTTTGCCAGTTACTCCTTAGACAGAGCTCTAATATCTGTAATAGATAAAGATCTCAAAAAAATTAGACACCCCAAAGGAAAGACTCCATCAAACAATGGGCAAGTACAAGATCCCAATGATGAATGTGACTGTATTGTACACCTACAATGTACCAATAAATTCAATGAGGAAAGAAAGTGGGCAAGTGAAATCAGTAATAGACACTTTTCAGAAGCGGAAGTACAAATGCCCAATAGATACATGAAAAAATGTTCAACATCTCTGGCCATTACAGAAATTGAAATTAAAACAATACAGAGATTCTATCTCACTCCAGAAGGAGTGGCTACCATCCATAAATCAAATAATAGTAAATACTGGGCAGGCTGTGGGGGAAAAAAAGGAAATTTTCTCCATTGTTGGTAGCATTGTAAACTAGTACAACCACTATGGAAATCAGTATGGAATTTCCTCAAAAAACTAAAAATAGAAATTATATTGGGGGCCAGGGGACTTAGCTCAGTGGTTCAGTGGCCTGCCTTGCAAGTGCAAGGACCCGGGTTCAATCCCTGTTGCAGAAAAAAAAAAAAAGGAAAAGAAATTATTTTACACTAAGCTATTCCCCTTCTAAATATCTTTCTAACAGAGTTAAAGAGATCACACCATAGTGATGTATGCATACTCTTGTTTATAGCAGGAGAATTCATAATAGCTAAATCTTGGAAGCTGCCAATATGTCCAGCAACAGATAAATAGATAAATAAAATGTGGTATTGAAACACAATGTAGTACCACTCTACTATAGAGTCAAATTGATTTGAGCCATTTGTAGAAATGTGGTTCACATTGAGGCTATAATGTTCAATGAAATAAATCAGAAACACAAAGTTAAATATAACATGTTTTCTCTCAATGAGAAATAAAAGTACAAATAAATTAAAGAGCAAAATACAACATAGATAATAGGAAACAGGAAGTTTATTTGCTTTGCAAAAGGGAAAAAATGAAGAGATGGAGGGAAGAGGCAAAGAGAAGAAAAGAAGACATAAAAAAATTACTCTTAAGTGAAATAAATAGGACACACATTCGTAAATACTGAACAGTTTATCCAGTGTGAGAAACTGAAAGTATAAAGAAGGACTAAAAGGTATAATAGATAATGTGAACCAGGAAGAAATGGCGCAAAGTGGAAGGGGAAGTGGGAGGGATAGGGGAAAAGAAAGATGGGAATGAAATTAACAGGAGAAAAAGAAAAAATGGACAAAGTCTTTGTAGATAGGGAGGGCAGAGGTGTTGTAGGAAGGGCAGGGGTATGGGGGAAAAGTAAGAATCAAAATGGATTATGATTATGTAAAGGTGCAAATTTCCAGTGACGAATGTCATTACATTCTATACCTTAAATGTACCAATAAAATAATTAAGTAAAAATGTGCTCTCTATATGTACTAAAGTCTTACAACAAATGTAATCATTATATATTGCAAGTGTACAAATGAAAATAATGAAAAATGTCTATTTAGGTTCTTTACCTATTTTTCTTTATTATTTGTATTACTTGTTTATGGGGAAAACATACAGAATGTTTTCTTCTAGTCTTTTCAAATGTACATCACAGTGTTTCTATCTATGTGCAGCTACAGTGCACTCCTGAATTTCTCACACCTAAGTAATGGTGATGCAGTACTCAATTCACCTCTCCATATTTAAACACTCTTTTTAATATTTTTGTTATTATGTCTTTTGGGGTTCTTTACATAGTGGCACTTCAGTTCATAAACAATTCTCCTCAACAGTGGAATGCTCCTCAACAAGCACCTTCTGATGCTCACTCTGGAGTTCAGCAAGATTTCCCATCATCAGCTCATCCTTATGGTCCTCAATAAGCTCTTTTATATCTGCATTACTGACATTCAGACCCATAGTCTTGCCCATAGGACACGATCTCCTCCACTACGTGTGCATCAGAGTCTTCAAAATCACATTCAGTGACACATTCTAGCAACAATTTTCTACAGGCTGAGTTTAAGGTCCAGTAGGTGACATCTTCTTAAGATTTGTCATTGAGGCTGATGCAGGGGAGTGCATTTAAGTGTTTATTCCAAACTTCTTTCAGAGTTAAGGATGTCTCTTCAGTGATATTAAAACATCTGGTGCCTTGAGAAAAAAAACCAAAATTTCCTTGGGAAGAAGAAGAGACCAAGAACAAACAAACAAACAAACAAACAAAAAAAAAGAAAAAGAAATTCTAGGCAATAAACACAAGGTAGGGGATATCACATTCCCCAACTTGAAACTATGCTACAAAGCTACTGTGATAAAAACAGCATGGTACTGGCAAAGAAACAGACCTGAGGACCAGTGGAGGAGATTAGAAGATGTAGAAACGACTCCAAACACACTCAGCCAACTCATTTTTGACAAAAGAGCCAAACACACTCACTGGAGGAAAGATAGCCTCTTTCATAAATGGTGCTGGAAAAACTGGGATTCAAATTGCCAAAGATTAAAACTAGACCTACATTTCTCAACATGCACTAAACTAAAATAAAAATGGATTACAGATCTGAATATTAAAACAGAAACACTGTGGGATGCCCTCTTATTAAAAAGCTTCTGAACAGCAAGAGAAATGACCACCAGTGTGAAGAGACAACCCACAATGTGGGAAAAGCTCTTCACCAGCTGTTCCTCTGACAAAGGTCTACTATCCAGAATATATAAATATCTTAGAAAAATCAGACCTCTGAAATTAAAAGAACCAATCCAAAAATGGGCATATGAAATGAACAGATATTTCTCAGACAAAGAAGTAGAAATAGCAAATAAACTTAGGAAAAAATGGCAACATCACTGGTCATTGAAAAGATGCAAATGAAAACAATGCTCAGACTCCACCTCACCCCCCAAAGAATGGCTATTATCATGAAATCAACCAATAACAATTTCTGGGAGGTCTGTGGGGAAAGAGGAACCCTGCTCCACTGCTGGTTGGAGAGGAGACTGGTACAACAGCCGTGGACATCACTACGAAGATACTTTAAAAACCTAGGATTGGAGATCCTATTTCACCCTGCTACCCCCTGCTGGGTATGTTCCCTAAAGAATTAAAATAATCATACCATAGTGATATATGTGCACCCAAGTTCATAGCAGCACAATTTGTAATAGCTAAAACTTGGAAGCAGGGAAATTGTCCATCAACAGAAGGCTCAATAAAGAAAATGTGTTTTTTTTTATGAAATGGAATACTAGTCATCCATAAGAAATGAAAAATTAGAGATATTTATAGTTAAATGGTTGCACATTGAGGTGATACTCAGGTGATATAAATAGAACAAACATGTAAATTCTGAATAGCTTCTGTACTGTGAGGAGCTGAATGTGTAAATAAGGACTGAAAGGTATAATAATGTGAATTAGGATGAAAAGGGACAAAGGGGAAGGGTAAATGGAAGGTGTAGGGGGAAGGAAAAAAGGGAATGGAATTTATATGAGAAAATGAGGAATAATGGACACAAAGTCTTTGTAGATAGGGAGGGGTGGAGAGGTTAAAGGGAGGCCAGGTGAGTAGGGAAAAAAATAAGAACCAAGGTTTATTATATAAAGGTACAAATTTCCAATAACGAATATCACTATATTTTGTACACTAAATGTACCAATAAAAGTAATTTAAAAACTCAAGAGTAGATTTATAATATCTTTGCCACAAGAATTGACATGCACGTGAAGTAATAGATTTAATGAGTTTGATTTTGTCATTACATAATATAAACACATCGCAAAGACATATTTACCCCATACATATATAACATACTTGATGATTTAAAAATAAAATAAACACATGGGAGCGGGTATAACAATTCCCAATTTGAAACTATACTACAAAGCCACTGTGATAAAAACAGCATGGTACAGGGAAAGAAATGAGCCTGAGGATCAATGGAACAGATTGGAAGACACAAAAACAAATACAGATGTACTCAGCTACCTCATCTTTGACAAAGGAGCTAACCGTCCTCACTGGAGGCAAGATAGCCTCTTTAATAAATGGTATTGGATAAACTGGATCTCAACCTGCCAAAGATTAAAAGTAAACCCTTATCTTTCACCATGTACTAAGTTAAAATCCAAGTGGATTAAAGATCTAAATATTAAAACAGAAACATTAAACTTACTGGAAGGTAAGTTAGGAAGAACTCTGGAAGACATTAGCATAGGAAAAGACTTTATGAACAAATCCTCAGTAGCATCAGAACTAGCAGAAAGAATCAACTGGGATCTCATCTTATTAAAAAGCTTCTGTACTGCAAAAGAAACCATGAACAGAACTAAGAGACAACGTACAATGTGGGAAAAAATGTTTACCAGCTGCTCCTCAGACAAAGGACTATTATCTAGAACATATAAAGAACTCAAAACAATCAGGGGCCAAATATAAAGACCCAATTCAAAAATGGGGATCCAAAATGAACAGACATTTCTCAGACAAAGAAATAAAAGCAACAAGTAAATATATAAAAAAAATGCTCCAAATCACTGGTCATTCGAGAGATGCAGATGAAAACAACACTGAGATTCCACCTCACCCCACAAAGAATGGCTGCTATCAAGAAATCA
>NW_022900951.1:107686954-107786776 GCF_012274545.1 Fukomys damarensis
ACAGCCCATTTGCCCTTTAGTTGGAGACTGGATAAAGAAGATGTGGTTTTTCTATAAAATGGAATATTACTCAGCCATAAAGAATGAGAAAATAGATTCATTCATAGAAAAATGGATACATTTTGAAGATATACTCCTAAGTGAAATAAATAAGTCACACATGTGTAAATACTGAATAGTTTCTCTGGTGTGAATAAACTGCAATAACTCTTAAGATCCTAATAAGATTACTGACATTGTGATATGGTAATAAAGGGGCTAAAGGTGTAGGGAAGGTGGGATGGGTAGGGGAAGGGTAATAAGGGAAAAGAAAAAAATGTGAGAGAATGAAAAGATGAAAATAAAGTGTTTGTAGATGGGGAGGGGAGGAGGGGGTGAAGGGAGGGCAGGGACAAGGGTAAAAATGAGAATCAAGACCTGTCACGTAGAGGTACAGGATACCAACAATGAATGTAACTGTACTGTATCCCTAAAATGTACCAATAAACTTAATTAAAGCTGAACAAATAAAAATAAAACTAAATAAATTAAATATAATAATTAAAATAAGAATATATGCAGATAGTAAATAAACATATTAAAGAGTCTGACCATCATAAGTTATCAAGGAATTGCAAATTAGAACAATGAAATACCACTATCCAGCTATTAGAATTAGTAAAATTCTTTTTTTTGTCATTGAGTTTATTGGTACATTTTAGGTATACAGTACAGTTACATTCATCATTGGGATCTTGTACCTTTACATGACAGGTCTTGGTTATCATTTGTTTCCCCTTACCTCTGCCCTCAGAATTACTAAAATTCTTAACATGAATAATATTCAATGCTGACATGATGTGCAGCAAGCATTCTCATTCACTGTTGATGGAAATGACAAATATACTTTGGAAAAGAGCTTGCATTACAAAATTAACCGTGTACTTATATGATTCAGCAATTACACCCAAAGGAGTTGAAATTTGTGCTCACACAAAAACCTCCACACAAATATTGATAGACTCTTCATTCATAATTACTAAAACTGGGGAGCAAAATGTCTTGTGACATGAAGAAGGAAATCAGTAGGTGAATAAACAAAGAAATTGAAATATATATCGAAACACTGCAATATTGAGAAGTAAAAGAAATGAACTATCAAATCACCAAAAGATATGGCAGAATGAACCTTAAGTAATACTGCTGAATGAGAAAAGTTCATCTGAAATGGATATACTGTGTGTAATTTCAACTACACAATTCTTGGAAAGGAAAAATGATAGAAAAAGTAAAAAGATCACTGGTGGTCAGAGCTTGAAGGAAAAGTGGAAGGAATCAATAGATGGCCTATGCAACATTCTAGTATAGTGAAATATTCCATATTGTACTGTAAGAGTGGATACACATCATTATAGATTTGTCAAAATCTATAGAATGTACAAGATTAAGAGAAAACACTGATGTAAACTATGGACTTCAATTAATAATATTAATCTATTGTAACATGTATCATATTAATACAAATGATAGTAACACGAGAAACAGTGGAGGAATGTGAGGCAATAAAAAGAAATCTGTATTTTCTGCTCAGTTTTTTGCAAGCATAAAACTGTTTTTAAATAGTCTATTATTAAAAACCATCCCAATTGAAAACTATACGAACAGAACTGGCTGCAGTTATTTTTTGGTGTGGAAAATTTACAAACCAGATGTTACTGACAACCCATGACAATTATAAAATCCACAACAAAGCAGCTATACAATTTTCAGGTGAAAGCAAAAGCAAAACAATGTAATTTCCCAGAGAATGCCCATTCTTTCCCCCCACCTTCCTCTCCTACCTGCCACCACCGAGATTTTTCATATATCCTTCCAGTGAAGCTAAACATAACCCTATGGTTGCGCTGCATAGAGATGCTGTTATTCACAAACCACTTAATTGTTAGAGGACCTCTACTAAAAATAATGGTTTAGGTTTGGGGATAGCTGATTGGAAGCCCTTATCAATGACAATCATTACATAGCAAGGTCAATACTTATTTAAACCATTTTCAGCATTTGCAATAAAACTAAATCATCCATATACAGAAGGATGTTTATTCTTCTTTTTGTAATACAGGGTTCATGAGTTCAAATAATCTAAGGTGGTTTCCAGTTACCATGGCAATTTTAAAAAGAAAAGATGACCAAAATACAAGTCACACTGTCATGTTCAAAATTTGTATATATCATTAAGAAAACTATGTTCACTGACACTGACTCCTGACTTTCTCAGAGGTGCTATAAAGAGGTGTCATATAAGCATCAGTATCCAAGATGCCATACTGCATTCATATGCTTTAACACATACAATTTCTTTTCATGCATCAAATGTCAAATAATTATCAAAAAGATATACACATGATCTTGTACTTTTCGTGGTGAGCAATCAAATAAAATTATAGGAATATAAACTTTTGTTATTAGCACATTACTATTCTGAGACATTACCTGCTCATCCACTACAAGATTTGCCTGAAATTTCAAGATTTACATTTTTCAAGAAGTGGCATAAATTATTGATGGTTGTTAAAATGTCTGTTACTTGAGGAGAGTAATGAAGCTGGCCTTTTAAAATAATTTAATAGTCTATATTCTGAATGCAAAAAATGAGACCCTAGTGGTACAATTATATGGATAAACAAATAGCAAGTATTTGAGAACACTATTCAGTGATACTTAAATACTTTGGAGTTAAGAATCTTTATTAGGTGCTTTATTTAATTGAAGCTATAAAACCCTTTATACAACATGAAAGAATATTACTGACACAGTGTAAATTAAGAGGACTAAAGCATCTAAAATCAAGGGAAAATCTGCAGCCATACACCACAGCAAGCTGAGTGGCCATGTAGAGACTCTCTCCCCATATTGTGAGCCAACAGAGCTAAAATTACGTGAGCCAATAACCAGCTCTATTTAGTCATTTTAAGGTGACTAGACCAGTACCTGGGACCCTGCCTAGTAACCATTGCACATCTTGGTTCCCTCCACTATGGATAACAGGATTCATCATGGGGATGATCATACTCTTTAAGGACTGGATATTAACTATATATGTATTCCACTAAAAATTACAGAGAGTTGAACTGAAATGTGTTATGTGTATGTACCAATCCCCTACAGTGAATGTAATCATTATGTACTGTAAAAATGTACTAATAAAAATGGGAAATTAAAATATAAAATTCAATTATAGTGTAAACAAAACAATCCTAACAGACATGTAGAGAATTACTTGTACTTTCCCTAAGCTGAGAAATTCTTAGGTTGACCACAACAATGAAAATTATGGGGCCCAGGAAATTGAGCTGGCGAAGAGACAGTCATAAATGTGCAGGATGAAACTAAAGGTAAGAGGATGTTGGATAAGAACCTATTCACCACATTGGCCCTATAGAAGAAAATCTAAAATATGATGCTTGATAATGTTATTGAAATACTCATCCTGTAATTGTAACAAGCAGTCATTTAAGAAATAAAGTGCCTGGTTAGATCTGAGGATGTAGCTCAGTGGTAGAGTTCTTGCCTATCATGTGTATGACTGTGGATTCCATTTACAGCTCTGAAGAAAACAAAAGCTTAGCAAATGGGTAGAGAATGAGTTACATATGACAGCATAACAATGGTAGGTATTGGAGGTCAAGAGCTAAAATTCTGTGCTAACAGAAAATATTAATTGACTGAATTTTGATGCATAACAAGGCAAAAGTGTAACTTTAAGCAGAGACAGAATGTTTACGGTCTTTAGGAAACCATTGAGGAATCATCGAAGTCTAGCAAGAACAGGGAGGCAAGAAAAGAGTCCATGGCACTGGGGACTTTATGACAATTACCTCTAAGAAAGACAAGGCTGGGAAAACACACATAAGATGTGACAAATAGGAAATTTTACTGCTTGGGTTTATCAGAAATTCCTCCAAGTATGAAATCACCAAATTTGTTTTACTCTTCCAAGATCAGAATGTTCTGACAGATGGAAAATAATCTTAGCATTCTGTCTAATACTAATGAGATGAGAATGTGGGCACTTAAATCAGCCAGGTGAAGTTTTAATTCCTACTTTCTTGACCTCCTATGTGTGTCTCTGATTAAGTTAAACAGTCTCTAAATTGGAGCTGCCTCATGCACAATGAGGTTGACAGGTTTTGATACAAGTTAAATGCGACAATATACAAAATGTTCTTTGACTAATGTCTGGCAAAGTATAGACTCTCAAATGGTTTTTATGAAAAAGACCATATCAGCTTCTTTTCATTAGTACAGTCGACTTAACAACAACAACAAAAATCCCCAGAAGAATTCGTTGAGTAAGTCACTTGGTAAAAAGGGTACAAACTTTAGAGCCTCCCAGAAGTTACTCAAATATTATACAGAATGGAGATCAGAAATCACAACAAGTCATTTTCAAAAGAACATAGGTTTTAGAATAGAAATTCTTACAATGCCTTTGTCTTGTGCTAATGGGTGCAGTTAACTACCCTGGGTTTTGCAGTTTTGTTGGGGAGAGGTAAAAGTACACCTGCAAAGGAGGGCATAGATACATGCAGCCAGGAGCTAGAGGACCATAAGGAAATACTTGATGGTCGAACTAAAAAGAAATAGCTGTTCCTAGTAGTTAACTTTGCTACAACATTGCTTGTTCCATACCATTGGTTATTGACAGCAATACCTATATTTCACAAATATTTTGATCAATGTTTGCTGTTTTTTATAGTACCTCTTTGAGTGAATAAAGCAGGTCATCTCCCTTGCTTTTATTCATTTGCATACATAATGTGTTAAATAAATATCTATTTTAGTGATGCACTTGGCTAGGCTTTGTGGCGAGTTATAGGCAGACCAAGAAAGACATTTTTCTAGCCTTCAAGGACAGAATTACCTAGGGAAAAGAAAATTCGAATGCAAAGCTCACTGGGGCAGAGTAGAGAGCAGGGATGTTCAAATAAGGCTATAGAAGCACACAGTGAGTGCTGGGAAAGCAAACAGAAGGGATTTTGAAGACCTTGAATGGAGATAGCGTTTGCACCTGTGATGTCTTGAGTGAAGCACTTCAGAGATTAACAAAATGTAGCAACAGCGAATTATGGTACATGATTGGAAAAAAGGAAATAATGTGAAAAGGCAAAGGTCAAAGGGGAAGAGTCTCTGAAGGTGTGTCAGAGGTTGTATTTAGAAAACATCTCAGAAGGTCTTGAATGTCATGCTAAAGGATTTAAACATATTTTTGTACTCAACAAGTAGCCAGTGAAGATGTCTGAGCAAAAAATGACATGGGCAGAGGTATGACTTAGGAAAGCTAGCGCGGTAATAATGAGCAGAATGCATTGGGAAGCAGAAAGTCTGAAGAAAACACAAAACAAAAAAAACCTTACCTGGCTACTCTAAAAATCTGATGAAAGTTTAGAGCTTAGAAGTGGATGGAAAAGGAGACATAAAAGTCAAGAGATGCTGTACACATACAATTGCTGGGCTGAGCTGATGGATGAGATGTGAGGAACACGAAAGATGACGATGACAAGTCTGACCGACACTTTCAGGCTGACTGACTGGAAAGGCTGGAGTGTCATCATGGGAGGCAAAGAACACAAAAGAAAGGGGATGGGAGGTGTTGATGATGTGTCTCACTTTTTCAAAACAGCTCTGGCGAGGAACACTTCTCAAATTCAAAGGTGCATACAGATCATCTGAAGATTTTGCAAAAATGACAATCGATCCAGTAGGTGAGAACCTGGGCCTGAGATTCTATATTTGTGATAAGATCACGGGGAAAGTCAATGTCCCTGGTCCTCAGACTCCATTAGAGCAGCAAGGCTTCAGAGAATAAGAGGAACAGTCGGGAAGATTTTTTTAGCAGAATAAGGCAGATCTGAGTAGTAGATGTACCAAGAAGTAAGTGTGAGAGCAATATTAAATTTTAAATCCATATAAAAGGAGACACAATATAATCTGGGCCAAATATATCTCTTGAATTTGGCACATGAATTTTAAAGTATTTGCAATGTTTTTGTTCAAAACTTTGCAATGTCCATATTCACATGTGCATACCCACTTTTCAGATTCACCCATACACACAAGCACGTTCAACTTCTTGCATTTATAATATAATTTTTGTCCACATACAAACTCCTAATAAGCAATTAAGTGTACTGGTATTGGCCAATATGCACATTAACAAATTGTTTAAAAAATAAAAAGTCAAGGCTTCTTCAAAATGTTATTTTAACCAAAAAGTCACAAATGATTAAATACAAGTTGCTCTCTCTCTGCCACTATCCCCTAAACCTCATAATAGATATAATCATATGAACAAGTAATTTTTTCCTTGCAACTCTCAAATAAAATAAAAACTGTCTCTATGTGACATTTCATTTTTAATCAGTAAGTGACTATTTCTGTCAGATACACTATTGCATATTATATAATACTAAAGAAATATTCACTAATTTTGTATCTTCTCCAAGGAATTTGGCTAACCTGACCCATTGTGGACAAGCAAATAGATTTTATTTAATGGACAGGGAAGGTGCACTGATGTAACATGGATGCCTAACAGTGCACAGCCTCTCACGAAAATCGTGGATTTTCTTTTAACCAAGGAGTTGGTTTCTCTGCTATCTAAAAGAAAGGACATGAAAACAGCCCAAATACCTGCTGTGGAAATGTCTCTTTCATTGGTCTCCAGAATCTCCATTTTATGCCGACTTTCATCAGAAAAATCAAATCTCCCCCACTCAGTCACCTGGAAAGCTGAGATGTTAACTACCAAGGGCCTGCGTGCCAAAAGAGCTGAAACCAAAGGGCAAGAACAGGCTGCATGTGGATAAGAAAGCAGGGGCAGCATGAGCCCTGAGCCATATGGGCTTTGTGAATGTGCAGGAAGAAATACAGAGCCTCACAGGTGACATTTGCCCTGGCCCTTAGTGTGCAGGAAGCACCCTGCAAATTCTCAGCAGAGGGAATGGCAGGAGCTAGGAGACTATTTTCAAGCCCTTTCTGGCAACCTTCAGATTTTACGTATTCAGATTGCAGTTAGAAATATTCAGCAACTCACCAGTCTCTTATGCAGCCTTCCAAATGGGTCACCTTTGAAAGAAATAATTGGAGGCAGGCTGAGAAAACAGCAGGCACTGGATAAATGCTTCCACGGATGAGTGACTGAAAAGAGTGAATGTGTGAAGGAAAGAATAAAAACCCACAAATACCAGCGTCTGAATCTGCAAATGACCAGAAAAGCACATTTCCTGAGGGAACCACTTCATCTCAATTTAGAAATACTCATTTCTGACCTCAGATAATGCATATATTTTCTCATTCAGTTGATTGTCGTTCATACAAGTAGTTTTTTCAGATGAAGCCTATTATAGGACAAAAGAACAAAAACTGATCATTTTTTTTTCTTTTTCTGAGCCTTTGAATCTCTTTGATCAAAATGAGAAACCTGGCCCTGATGGCTCTGGTCCAGGGCTGTAGCAGTTTGAGGAAGTTCCAGCTGCAGTAGACTTGTACTCAGCCCATTAAAAACCATTGATGCTAGGGGAACCCTAGAGATCCAAAAACAGGAAGGAAGAAACCTCTTTTATTGCTGTCCAAACCCATTTCCAGGATCAGTATGATTCTACACCAAGCCAATTGTTCTCCTTTTGTTACCTTTTGAAGGGGAACTTTTACTTATTAATAATTTATAGACTGAAGGTGTTAAATATATTCTGTGTATGTATATTCACTTTTTAGACCCCTACACTCGCACACACACATACACACACACACACACACACAACTTTGATTTATCATATCATTCTTTTTTTTTTTTTCAGAGAGAAACCCCTAATAAACAACGAAGTGTCCTACTACTGGCCAATATCCACATTAACAAATTAAGATAAAAAATGGATGAATTAAGACCCTTGAAAATATCATTTTTACATAAAGTGCACACATGCTTACGTCGAAGTTGCTCTTCCTCTGCCACTCTCTCAACCTAATGAATTTAACCATATAGACAAATAATTATTTTTCCTTCCAATTCTCAGATAAAAATATAAATTGCCTCTCTGTGGCACTTCATCCCTAATCAGTACGGCAATATTACTGAGTGTGTGTGTGTGTGTGTGTGTGTGTGTGTGTGTGAAAAGAGAACCTAAAATCTAGTCTCTTGGGAAATTTTCTGGCTACAATAAAATATTGCTAAGTGAAATCTTCACATCTTATGTCTTGAGAATTACTGATCCTACCTGCCTGCAAATGTGAGGCCTTCCACCATCATCTCTGTATCTCTTTCCATTGCTTCGTGGAGAACCACGATTCTGCCCTGTTTCTGCTCAGAGAATTCTTTTTTAAATTCTACATACTAATTTTTTCTAGTGAACAGTGGATGTTTCCCACAACAAATAATGCTGTGACTTCCAGAACTTCTTATACTGTGAGATTTGGTATCTTCAAAAACAGGAGGAAGTTTAGGAGATGACAGTGAAACTACTTTAGAGAAAAATTTTAATGATCTTGGAAGGCCATTAAAAGGCTAAAAATAAAAGAGTATGGAAAACTGATTTTAATTCAGAATTTTGTAAGAAAACAAATTACTGGTGTCTGTTAAGAACATGATTTTCACTAACTACTGAGGACCCTAAATTACAGCCGTCTCCCTAGGAAACCATGAATGGAAGAAAACAGAATATTCTACTAAAAACTAACGGAAATATCATAAATTCAAACATGCTAAAATATTAAATACTTCAACTACAGGATTTTCAGTGACACTTGGTAGGAAACAAAACTTCCCAGGATTACAAACTGTTTCATTCAGAGCTGGGATTCTCAGTGGTTCCACCACCTGCCTCGCAAGCACAAGGACATGAGTTCGATCCCTGGTACCAGAAAAAAAAAAAAAAAAAAGGAAAAAAAAAGTTTCATTCTACATGTGGACATCTCCTCATATGTACCGACACCTTCTCAAAGAGAAAGTAAAGGGAAGCTTCTAGCAGATGTGAATGAAGGATGAGGCAGGTGTTTCTGCTTACAGAGAAACTGATATTCACTTTCAGAAAACTTACACTAGCCCCTAAGGGAGAAGGAGTTGGAAGTAGGGGCCAAGGTAGGAGATGCAAGTGCTCAACATCAGCCCAGAGAACATGCTCAATCTGGTGAGCTCTTCCAAGAATTATCCATGTGCCATGGGTTCCCCAGTCCCCGTGATCTCTCGCACTGGGCACATAGGCTCGGCCTCTGTCCCTAGACAGCCCTGCTCTTGTGCAAATCCTCAGGATCACATTCACTTAAGACAGTCTCCTCCCAGCTCCACGGCCCTGCTGGCAATGGCTGGGGATGCAGAGAGGAGGAGAGGGGTGGGGGAAGTTAAGTGTGAGCTCGTGTGTGAGTGTGTGTGTGTGTGTGTGTGTGTGTCTGTGTGTGATATTCCCCTTCCTGGAGCTCTCACAGGGAGTCCAGGTGAAGAGTCTGGCGCCCCTGCGAAGGGCAGGACGTCTTCCAATTGATCCTGCCTGGCCCTGTCTGGACAGTGCCTGGGATAGCTCCACGTTCACACAACAGTCTCCTACAAACAAGGGCCAATTTTCTTGTTAAGCTACCAAGAGCTAAGTGACTCTGGACAAAGCAAGGATGCTGTTCGTGGCTCAATCTCTCCCTTGGACGACGATAATTTGCCACATCAACTTACCTTCCCAGACACGAAATATCAGAGGATTAGCTATCAAAAGAAAGACATTTTCTCGCTCATTACAGCCTGAGATGTAAAATGTCCAGAGATACAACGAGCCCTGTTTTCACCACTAATGGAGAAATTATTTCTGGCGGCTTTGGGAGAAAAATGCAATTATTTTCCTTCCTGTCACACTGTTTCCACACTCATCTAGAGATGAGAGAGCCCTCTTAAAATGGACTCATCTTCTTTTGAATGATGCCAGCAACTGACCTTCACTGACCTGGGAGTGGGAGGTGGGTCTCTGAGTCCTCAGCCCTCAGGACTCAGAGTCACCAAAAGCATAAGTAATTAGACAGTGCTGACTCATTGCCATGCGCCTGTTCATCTCTGGAAGGGGGAACTTGGCAGAGAAGAAAGTGTGCACTTCGGCGAGACATCCCCTTCTCATTTGCCAGTGCCCAGGGCCCACTCAGGCCACAGTACACAGACTCTTGGGTCTGCTCTACTGCACGACAGGTCCGGTGTCCCTCAGCCCCCAGGAAACCCCGCAGTTGCCATCTGCTTAGCCACAGGTCTTCCACACATGCTGCCATCCATCACAGGGGGAGAAACACCGGGAGCTCCACCTACAGTGATCCTGAGCCCATTGCCTTTGGGAAGGTCCTCACCCAGCTTGGCCGTGAGACAGTTAGTTGGCCAAGGTGGCATTTTGGCTCCCCGCAAGACACGCTATGCATTTTTGTGGCCACTAGACACATTTCTGTCTCAGCCCACTTTCTCCTCTTCTGAAGATCTCAGTGAGATAATGTTCATATCTCAGTGCAACCTCTTTCACATAAATTCCAGATCAACATTCTAAACCTGACTCATTGAAACCATCTGGCATCTTGGGCAATCATGACACCACCCAGATGGATATCCAAAATAAATGACTAAGAAGCATTTCCCCTCCACACACACCTCCTAATCATGTTTTCTCCTAATATTTTTTCTCAACTGCCTTGAGAATCTGCTGTTGTGATGTGAGCATAGCAGTGATATATTAAGATTTAAGAATTTTTTTTAACATTGTTTTTCTTCTGGAGTAGAAAATAGATCTAAAGAAAAAAAAGAGTAATTAAAGCTGCAGTGATTAGGGTATAAAGTTAGTGTGAGAGAGGCAGTAAGGGAAGTCGCTCACCAGGAACATAGAATAACATGTCTGCATTCACAACAGTTTTAGTAGATGCATACACAATGTTTATGGATGAAATTTAAATAAGCTGTAAAGCGATAGGAAGATTTAAAAATGACTATCATGCTTTTCCTTCAATATATTTTTCATCATGCAATGATGTTACACTCTTAAAAGCATAATTGTGATGTATCTTAAATAATTATTTTAATTATTATTAGTATACATTCGCAGTATGTATTGAATGCATTCATTGTGGTAACCTGGTGTCATAACAGATCTCAATTCTTTTCCCCCTTCCTCTCTATCTTTATTTTTGTCAGAATCAGATTCACTACTTTCTTTTATGAGTCGTCATAAAGTTAATTCTCATATATAGAGATTAACAGCTAGACAAATGAGTCAAAAGATATTTAAAACATAAGACACTTAAAGGTGAAGGGAAAGTGGGAAGGGTATGGGAAAGTTGAAATAAATAAGTCACACATTTGTAAATACCGAAGTTTTGCTGGTGTGAAAAACTATAATAGTACACAAGATCTTAATGGGTTAATTAACAATGTGAAATATGAATAAAAGGGCTAAATGTGTAGGGAAAGAGGGAAGGGTATGGGAAAGGGAATAAGGGAAAAATATATGAGAAAATGAAAAATGGAAATAAAGTGTTTGTAAATGGGGAGGGGAGAGGGGGTGAAGAGAGGGCGGGGACAAGGGGAAAAAATGAGAACCAAGACCTGTCATGTAAAGGTACAAGATCCCAATGATGAATGTAACTGTACCGTATACATAAAATATACCAATAAATTCAATTAAAAAAACACACAATTATCCTACATCAAAGCACTCTGTCCATATTAGATACATTGTCCATGTTGGATTACAATTACTTTTGTTTCTCTTCCCTTTGTTGCTCCTCTTCTTTTTTTTTTCTCTTTTTATTGAGTTTATAGGTACATTTTAGGTATACAGTAAAATTACATTCACCATTGGGACCTTGTACCTTTACATGACAGATCTTGGTTCTCATTTTTCCCTTGTCCCTGCCCTCCCTTCACCCCCTCGTCTGCTCCCCATTTACAAACACTTCATTTCCACTTTTTCATTTTCTCATATTTTTTTCTTTTCCCTTATTCCCTTTCCCCTACCTTTCCCACTTTCCCTGCACCTTTAGAACCTTTCTTCCTATTTCATATTATTAATTATCTCATTAGGATCTTGTGTCCTATTATAGTTTTTCACACCAGAGAAACTATTCGGTATTTACATATGTGTGATTTATTTACTTCGCTTATGAGTATATCCTCATTATGTATCCATTTTCCTAGGAATGAATCTAATTTCTCATTCTTTATGGCTGAGTACTATTCCATTTTATAGAAAAACCACAACTTCTTTATCCAGTTTCCAAATGATGAGCAAAGGGGCTCTTTCCAACTTTTAGCTATTACAAACTGTGCCGCTCTAAACATAGGTGTGCATATATCACTGTGATATAATTCTTTTAATTCTTTTGGAAAGATACCCAGCAGAAAGATGGCTGAGTCAAATGGAACCTCTAGTCCCAACTCTTTGAGGTATCTCCATATTGATTTCCATAGTGGTTGCAACAGTCTGCATTCCCACCAATAAAGGACAGGGGTTCCTTTCTTCCCACAACCCTGAAAACATTTGTTATTGTGTGATTTCTTGATAGCAGCTGTTCTTTGTGAGGAGAGGTGGAATTTCAGTGTTGTTTTCATCTGCATCTCTCGAATGACCAGAAATTTGCAACATTTTCTCATATATTTACTTGCTGCTTTTACTTTTTTGTCTGAAAAATGTCTCTTCATTCAGATGCCCATTTTTGAATTGGGTCTTCATATTGGGGGTCTGATTGTTTTGAGTTCTTTATATATTCTAGATAATAGTCCTTTGTCTGAGGAGCATTTGGTAAATATTTTTCCCACATTGTAGGTTGTCTCTTAGTTCTGTTCACGGTTTCTTTTGCAGTATAGAAGCTTTTTAATAAGATGAGATCCCAGTTGTTGATTCTTTCTGCTAGTTCCCATGCTACTGAGGATTTGATCATAAAGACTTTTCCTATGCCAATGTCTTCCAGAGTTCGGCCTAATTTATCTTCCAGCAAGTTTAGTGTTTCTGTTTTAATATTTAGATCTTTAATCCACTTGGATTTTAATGCAATACATGGCGAAAGATAAGGGTCTAGTTTTAATCTTTGGCAGGTTGAGATCCAGTTTTTCCAGCACCATAGATTAAAGAGGCTATCTTTCCTCCAGTGAGGATGGTCAGCTCCTTTGTGAAAGATGAGGTAACTGAGTGCATCTGGGTTTGTTTTTGTGTCTTCCAATCTGTTCCACTGATCCTCAGGTCTGTTTCTTTGCCAGGACCATGCTGTTCTTATCACAGTGGCTTTGTAGTATAGTTTCAAATTGGGCATTGTTATACCCGCTGCCTTGTGTCTTTTGCCTAGGATGGCTTTTGCTATTCTATGTCTCTTATGGTTTCTTTTTCTTCTTCTTTCTTATGATCTGTCTTTTATATTGCATTTTGTTTATACACTGAGTTTCTCATATAAGAGAAACCATGCAATATTTAAGTTTGTGTCTGATTATCTGATTAAATTTTTAAATATCACATTTTAACATTGAATATATTATTTTACATGTATGTTGATATGATTTTTGCTTATTTTTATAATGTGGCACAGGCCCCATCATTTCTTCACAAGCTCCAAAGCTGAAAGACAAGACATTGGCAAAGGAATGTTTTGTGGGTCCCTCGGTGTGTCATTCGGGGGAATCTAAAGCAATCATTATCCAGCTGCATATAAATATGCTCTGGATGACCCTTCAGCCATTGTCAGTTTTGTATTAAGGTAGATTTCCAAAGACCAATCATCCACAAAGAATATCTATATCCTGTGATCTGAGCAGTGGGACCCCCAGAAGGGCAGAAACCTTCTTGAAAAGATTCTGTTGGCACTACTGCTATTACAAGCTAATCTAAGCTTTGAACTAATTGACATGACCAGAAACACAAGAATAGGTGCAGTCACGGTCCTGAGAACCTCAGAGAGAGCTCAAATGGGTCATGAACACTGGCATTCCAGAGTTAGCAAAAGCAAATAAATTCATAAATCTTTGGAGTACTCAATTTGCACCAAATAAGATGACAAAATGAGGTCATAGTCAAACATCACATATGATAAAAGATTAATATGAGTAAGCAAAAACAACAAACCCTGGATTGCATATCTAGAGTTTGAAAATATTGTGAATGATATTTTATCCTGTGTTTCTTACTGTTACCGGTTAGATTAACATCAGAGTTTACAACAGAAAACAAATGAATGGCAGAGGATGTCAAATATTTGAAAAACAACTGAATCTTACCTTCAGATTATATAATTAGCTATATAAATGTATTTATATAAAGAAAGAAGGTAAGATAAAGGTATAGATAGATTTTTAAATAAATGATAAAATTTTTTCCACAAAAAGGCCCCAAGGGAGTTTGTAAAACTGAACAAATGGCTTCTGAGCCCTTCATTATGTCTGAGTAAGTGCTTACAAGTAACATTTCTCTAGATGCATAAAAATTGCATTTTTAACAGGAGGGGAGGGTCATTCTCATATCCTTAAATTAGGGTATATTACAGAAAGAAGATTTATTATAGAAATAATATCCAGGATGTAAGAAGTAATGGAAAATAAATAAAAGGATAACTATATGTAGAAATATTGGCAAGTACTTCTTTATACATGGTATTAAGTAGTTGTTCTTTGTGGAATCATAAAAAGATGAAAGTAAAACACTGCTTAAAAATAGTTCTGGAACAAGGCAAAGATGTTCACTCGTATTATTTTTTTTTCCAGCGATTGAACTCGGTCACTTGTGCTTGTGAGGCAGGTGCCGGAACCTCTGAGCTAAATCCCTGGCCTTACTCTCACCATTTTTATTCAATACACTCATATTTGTGAAATTTAGCAAAAGCAATTAGGCAAGAGAAAACAGAAAAAGGGATACAAATGGGAAAGAAGGAATTGAAGTTTTCCTTGTTTGCAAATGATATATTCCTATAATTTAAAAACCCCACTCTACCCAAAAATATTTATAGCTGGTGAATGAATTTAGCACTATAGCAAAACATAAGATCAATATTAAAAAATAAATAGCATTTTTACATATTAATACTGGACTAGATAAAGAGGAAATTAGGAACCCAGTTCCATTTACAATAGCTTCAAATAAAATACCTACAGATCAGTCTAAGCAAGGAGGCAAAAGACATCTATAATGAATATTTCAGAACCAAGAAGAAAGAGATTGAAGATATCAGCAGATGGCAAGACCATTTCATGTTCATGGACTGACAACATTAATGCTGTCAAAATAGCCATGTTACCAAAAGAGATCTACAGATTCAGAGCAGTCTTCATCAAAATACCAATGATATTATTTACAGAAATAGAAAAACTATCCTAAAATTCATGGAAACACAAAAGACTCAGAATAGCAAAGCTAAATCCTAAGCAAAAAGAGTAAGGCTTGAGACATAACAATACCTCAATTCAAATTATACTTCAAAGCCATAGTAAGAAAAACAGGATGGCACTGACCCAAAAATACACATGTATAAAAGAGAATAGAGGACACAGAAATGAACCCAGACAACTACAGCAATCAGAATCTGGACAAAAGAGCTAAAACATGCCTGGGAAAAAAGACAGCCTCTTTAACTAATGGTGTTGGACAAATTAGTTAGCCACTTGTAAAAATTAAAACTAGATCCTTATCTCTCACGCTGTACATAAATCAATTCAAAATGGATCATAAACCTAAGCATAAAACGTGAAACTTTTAAACATATAAAAAGAAAGAAAGAAAACGGGGGAAACACATAAAGCCATAGGCACAGGCATAGTCATAGGCATATTCAGTCTTGAATATGACTGTAGCAGCATAGAAAATATCAAGACAACAAATGGTACTACACCAAATCAAGAAGTTTCTGCATAGCAAAGGAAACAACTGAGTGAAGTCAGCCTGAAAAACAGTGCACATATTTACCCACTACTCTTCCAACAGAGAATAAATATCAAGAATAAACAAAGAAGTTAAAAAGGGCCAGTAATTTAGCTCAGTGATTCTGCCTCATGCCTTGCAAGTGCAAGGTTCTGAGCTTGATTCCCGGGACCAAAAAAAAAAAAAAAAAATTAAAAGCTTCATATCAAAAAATCAAAAGGCCCAATCAATAATTGGGCACCTGAATTCCACAGACACTTCTCAAAAGAATGATAAATGACCAATAATTTTTTGAGAAAATGTTCAACATCTTTAGTCATTAGGGAAATGCACATCAAAAGTATATAGAGCTCCATTTGACCACAGTCACAATGGGTAGCATCAAGAATAAAAACATAATAAATATTGGCAAGAGTACAGGAGGAAAGTAACACTTCTACACTACTGAGGGAATGTAAATTAGTGCAGACACTGTGGAAATCAGTGTGGAAGTTCTCAAAAGACTAAAAAGAGGGCTACCATTTGATCTGGGTATTCTACTCCTTAGTACATGCATAAAAGATTTAAAGTCAGCATACTATAGGGATACACATGTCCATGTCTGTTATGGCATAATTCACAATCAGCAAGATATGGAAGAGACCTATGAATAGCCCATGAATAGATGAATGAATCAAAGGCGTATTGTATATATACACAATGGAATAGATTCTGTCATTAAAAAATAAAATCCCATCCTTTGTAAAAATGGATCTGGAGATCACTGTATTGAGCAAAATGAGCCAGAATCAGATAGACAAATACTACATGTTCTCCCCAAAATGTGAAATCTAAAAAATATGAAAAGAAAATGCAATATGTATATACTCCAATTGACAGAGATAAATGTAATTATTATGTATTGCAAATGTATACTAGTAATAATTTTTTTTACAAAAGCACTGGAAAAGACATTTACTAGAGAACAAGAAGGGAATGAGGGAAGGATTGTTGTAAGGGCAGATAACGGAATGTATATTAGCAAAATATTTTATTGCATTGAAACCCAAATAAAGTATGCAACAAGGAGGGAAGGCAGCACAGGTGAGTGATGGAGGGTGGAAATGATCAAACAATGGTACGTATATATGCAGAACTGCTAAAATGAAATGCACATAAATTATATAACTACTTTTAAAAAGAATAAAAAAGACAGGGACATTTAAGCAAACACTATTAAATGAGTTGGAGAATAGGTAGTCAGAGTTCAAAGAATACCCTTTAAGGTCCAAATTTGTTAAGGTAAACAAAGAGAATATTTCAAGTTAATTAGTTTAGTGATGGAAATAGACAAAATTTCTAATCAAATCAAAAGAATAAAAATGAATGAGGGCAAAATTAATGCAGAAAAACATTTAATATACACTTTAAGAAAGGAAAATATGAAAGGCAAAACAAATTGAAGTTTAAAGGTAAGATTATACATAGATCAAATATATCAATTATAACAAAATTTAGCTAGGTGAAAGTGGTCAGCTAAAAGAAATTTTTTCAGAATTGGCTATAAAAATATATTAAAATCCATATATATGCCGTTACAATTCATGCACCAAAATTACAAGCCTATAGACAGGTGCAAGTAAAATAATGAGAAAAATATACTACAAAAATACCAATGAAAAAATTTATCTATTCATATTGCTATTAGAAAGCTAAACTTTGAGATAAGAAAATAGCCATAAGAGGGGAAAAAAGTTGCTACCTAATGAAATGTTCAGTGGTACAGCACAATACACATTGCTTAGCTTTTATAAAACTGAGAAAGTAGCCTCAAAATGTGCAAGATATGATCAAAACTATATGGGTTGGGGATTTAGCTCAGTGGTTTGGTGGCCTGCCTTGCAAGCACAAGGACCCCAGTTCAATCCCCGGTACCTCCCAAAAAAACCTATAGCTAATGTTTAATTTTTAATGATTATAATAAAAGGCATTTCCATTAATCCACCTAAAAATATTTCTACTTGCTTTGAACAAACTTATCCAAATTTTGTGACACTTTCTGTCGCAGTTCTAGAAATGTTCTTTCCTGAACATCTTTCTGAAATATGATAGAAAAAATTATGGTGAATGCTGCTGCCACTTTCCATTAAACGGAAAGACAGGCTTCTGAAAACGTAGTGTGTCCTTGTCCACCTTACTCACTGGAATTAGCATCATAAGACTTCTGGCTCTTCCTTAAACTAAAAATAACAGGAAGAGGAAACTAAAAATAACAGGAAGAGGTACATGTTTGAATCATTTCAGGATATCAGCACAATTAAAGACACTGATGAGAGGACTTCCAAAATGGCAGGAATGATGGGATACATGTGTTCAAAACAAGGGGAGTATTGTGAGGTATTGATGGCTGCAATAATTTTTTAAATTTAAATATTCACTGTAGTTTTCAATCATAACATTTATTGAGCAAAAATGTATAGATCTACAAGAGAAATTCAGAAACTGGACATTTTCCTCATAAAACTTCAACACAACCTTGCTTGGGTATTGATGAGCCACTTAGATAAAAATTAATCATTCATAATATATAAAATAATATTACCAAGCTCTAATGTATATAAATTAAATTCTACACTCAAGTTTTAAAGAATACACATTATTCTCATTTATACAAGGTATGTTGGCTAATATTGATTATATTAAAGGGTTTAAAAAAGTTGTTTTCAGAGAATTGATACAAAAAAATTAAATTTAAGTAATAAAATGACAAAATTTAAATTCTTTATATGTAACTATGAAAGCAATGCTCTAACTTAAGAATTAAAGAGGTAATAATGGTAATTTTAAACATATACAGAACTAAGAAACAAACAATGGTTCATGTAACACTTGTTAGATAAACTGAGAATGTAGCTCAGTGGTAGAGCAATTATCTAGCTTATATGAAATCCTGGGTTTAATCCCCCATATCAAAAACAAAGAAAAAACCCTGTTAGATGTAGATAAACTGATATGAAAGAAGAAAGTTATCACCCCAAATAATATGTTAAGCATCCAACATAAGAAATTTTGACAAGGAAAGCATGCTATAAAAAAAGAGATATAGCTCTTTATATGTCAGTTATGCCTCAATAAAGTAGCTTTTTTTAAAGGAAAGCAATAATGAGAAGAATAACCACCAAAGAAAGAGAAAAAAAGGAGACTAGAGGAGAAATTACACAAAACCATAGTTTGCTTCTTAGAAAGATTAGTAAAATTGGCAAAGTTTAGTAAAGTTTATCCAAAAAGTAAGACAAAAACTGTACTAAGAGATGTGAAAGTAGCTAAGTGATAGAGTGCTTGCCTCTTACATGCAAGGCCCAGCTTCAATCCCCAACAATGACCAAAATCAAACCCAAGATTCTAGAAATGAAGAGTCATTATTACAGACACTATACAGATTAAAAGAATAAGAAGATAATATGAACAGCTTTAGGCAAAGCGCAAATTTAAACTGATAAAAAAATTCTAGCCACATAAAAATTATAAAACATATAGGAAACATGATAAATGTCCAATAATTATAAATAAATTTCGAGCTTGTATACGAATGTTTGCACAAAGAAAAATATGAGGCCTAAATGTTTTTTCTGATATTTTCTACAAAAATTTTTAATGATGAGATTATGTTCGTATTAAGCAAAACATTCTAGAAAATAAGACAAAGGATACTTTTTAAGTCACTCTATGAAATTAGTGTAACTTTAGCATCCAAACCAAAAATGACAATATGAGAATGGAAAAATCATAAACTAGTCTTGCTCATGATCAACATTAAAACCCTAAAATTAATATATTTAAAGGAATTCAAATATATATAAAAATAGATACACAATGACTAAACTGAATTTATCCCTAGAATTCAAGGGCAGATGACCTTATTATCTTAATGTATTAAAGGGGGAAATGTAGTAACCACAATTGGCAAAGAAAACAATTTTGGTACAATTCAACACCATGTCATGTTATAAACTTTTAACAAATAGAGATTAGAAGAGAAATCCAATAATCCAATAAATTGTATATACCAACATCCCAGAGCAAGTACTGTACTTTATGGAAAACATTCAAATTATTTATTTTACTATCAGAAATAATTAAAAAGAAGCTTATTCTATGTTAATTCAAATATTCCTAAAAGTCCTGGTACTTGCAATAAAAAGAACCACAAAGTATAATAATTGAAAGAGTGTCCCAAGGGTAGTAGCTCAGTAATAGAACATTTGCCTAACATATACAAGAGCCTGGGTACAATCCCCAGTACTACAAAAAAGAGATAAAAATAAAATAAAGCAGAAGCAAACTAAAAGGTACTTAAGAATAAAGATTGCAAAATATGGGCAAGATGTATAAACAGAAAATTATAAGAATTTATAGTGAGAGATTAAGATAAACAGTTAGAAATCCATGTTTGTGGCTAGGAAGCAACAATAGTCAAAAGATGTGAGTTTTTCTTGAACTGATCCAAAGATATGAAGTTATTTAGGTAAAGTATATCGAGTTGGTATATTGATTATTTGACTCTAAAATCACTGGAGGAATTGTAAAAGGCCATTTGGCCTGTGTTTTCCTACAGTGATTCTTGTGGGAAGGATGTCTTGCACATGCCAAAAAATTACCTTGTCAGACACTGATTGGTCACTAAGGTGTTAGTGAACCTGAATAAACAAACTGTTTGACATCAACCTTCTCCGCCATGAGTTTTCATACTCCCTCCCCGACATATCCCTTAGTGACATCCCTAGAGAATATTAGAGTGTATTTTCCTATCCTAGCCATATATCCATCTCTGGTGTTATTCCTTAACACATTTATCATTTTTTGTCTAACATGTACAAAAGCATCATGCTTTAGTCATTTCTTCAGACTTCTCCCACTTGTGAAGATATCTTGTAAATGTAAAATTAATAAAGTTTTTATGCTTTTCATATGTTAATCAGTACTTGTACTAACCAAGTTCCTAGATCCAGTTAAAGAGACCACATGAGAACTAAGGGGGAATAGAGGATCTCTCTGCCTTGCAGAATTTGGTTCCAACTCCTGGCTCACTCACTAGCTGGAAGAGTGTTAACCTCAGGGCTGCTACAGCTGAGAGCCAAGCCGATGACCAAAAGGCCCAAAGAGGATCAAATTTCTCACCAGTCAGAAGCTAGGCTCTCTGCTATGAGGACTGGACATGGTGAGAATGTAAGATACCTTTTCTCTCTTTCTTTCTCAAAAAATTTGGATAGACAGGAAAAACCTTTTGTAAACTAGTTCATTAGGTAAAAATGACTTTTGGTGTTTTGTGAGTAGATTCCTATTTGTTCATCTTCCTCTCAGAGATAGTCTTTGTTGTCATTAGTCTTTCATCCTGTAGCATTAGTCAGAGGGCGTTGAATGAGATGGAAAGAACACAAGAAAGGGCTTTAGAAGCCTGTTGTTGTAACCAGCATACATATGAAAGGTTCCTGGGCAGACCAGGTTTCATTTGAACAATTTTTGGGCCAGGGATTTAGCTCAGTGGTTCTCTCACCTGACTTGCAAGGTCCTAAAGTCAGTCACCAATACCCCCAAAAATTTTTTGCACAAATTTTTTGCTGGGGATCCATAAAAGAAAAAGAATGATTGAGTTTCTCCTCTTGTCTTATGTCCTGAGAGCTTGGCTTTGTTACCAAAGAGGACACCCTTTCCAATGTCTGCCATCTGAGGTGCACAAGCATCACTGGTATCTTGCAGGAAGCCAAATGCTGGGTACATGAGACCCTAAGATACTAAGCAGCCCAATCTATGCCTAACTCATCAAGTTCTCCAAGCACTTGGTCTTCATAAGAGGCTGCAGTCCATCACAGGCTTTTGTTGTTCAAATTTTGGTCAACTACTTTGTGTTAGGAAACTCCTAGAATAGCATTACCTACCCCGCAACACAGACTAAGTGGGTCTGTGACTGGTGGCATTTTCTGGGTGACCAAAGACACTGTTGCCCAAACATAACCCTTAATTGCCAATAGCATCAAAAGCCTTTTCCACTCCTAATCTGTCTCTGAGAGTGAACATGAAGCATGGATGTCCCAAATTTGGCACCCACTTCAAGAATACCTCTAGTATCTGAAATACAG
This sequence comes from Fukomys damarensis, assembly GCF_012274545.1. Taxonomy (NCBI): domain Eukaryota; kingdom Metazoa; phylum Chordata; class Mammalia; order Rodentia; family Bathyergidae; genus Fukomys; species Fukomys damarensis. The sequence goes on from NW_022900951.1 coordinate 107,708,949, forward strand.
CTTCCTTCCTGCAATCCTTGCTGATGCTGCTATTGTAGAAATTGATCACTGGGTGCCACCACCAGCACCCAGCAGAAGGTGGAGGTACTGGACAGCCGCTCTGAGATCCATTTTCCCTCCAGCCTGCCTGTGTCCAATCAGTGAGGACTGTGTAGCCACGCCCTCCCCTGCCTGCACCTCTAAAAGCACCCAGCTGAAGAAAGGTGGAAGGCAGAGGTCCTGGACAGCCGCTCTGAGTTCCGTTCTCCCTCTGGCCTGTCTGGGCCCAATGGGTGAGAACTAGCTAGCTGTGTGGACACCCCAGCAACATCCTTATCGCCACCCCATGCTCTCAGGCCTCCTGATTGTGCCAGTCCTTGGATCCACTCTGCAGAGGCACACGTGGTCATAAAGGGCATTTTTCTAAGCTCCAGACTATGAACATCATTGAAGAAAGGGCAGAATGAACCTATAGTAGAACTTGGTGGACTTCAGCCCTGCAGGAGGTCAATGAACTCAATTTGGGCTTTGCAGCCTGAAATCAGTCTGAATCTTAGAGGTCTGCGTTTGGCTAGCTGAGAGCAAAGGACTTAGTTCTGCACATGGCTGCACACATTGTATATTATGACAGCAAAGATGTAGTCTGGAAGAGGCCCTTCCAATTTTTTTCTTTCTTTCTTTTCCTCATTCCACTCCACAAATTCTTTCTTTATTCTGTCCTCTTATTCCAACTCAGTCTCTTGCTCGACAATATTATTCCTCATTTCCCTTTCTGTTCCTGTTCCTGCCCTAACTCCAATTTCTTCATTTTCATTTTTTCTTTGTATTCTTTTCTTCTCTCATTTTACTTCATTCAAGGGTCAATAGTTCCAAAGGAAAAGTGAGCTCCTATTACTGTTAAATTGTTATATTCTTGTCCTTAATCTTGCACTCTGTCTTTCCCTTTTGACTTTAACAGGTTCCTAAAGATTCTATGTCCTATGACATCACTTGAAACCTTCTCCAATTCTTTTACTTATCTACAACTTTCATCCTAACACTGTCTAAGTCCATAACCTAAATGGTAAAGACGCTATGCTATATTGAAGAATTTATTCACTGCAAACATATTTTGGGTTGATTCTTGATTTGAATTTAATTCACATCATTTAAAACTGATAGATTAATGACTACCACAGTAGTCAATTTGCAAGTTGTGCTTGATTCTATTGTGTTGCTGATTGTATCAATTGGGATGAAGGACTCTGATGTAATGAGTTATCTTCTTTGCCTTTAAGCAAATGAGAATGCCTATGAGTCATTAGAGACTCAAAAGCTAAAGGACAACCAAATCAAGAAGATTAAAGTAATAACCCAGGAATTAAACCAAGGACCACCCAACCACAAAATAAAATGAGAAAACACTTAAGAAAGAAACAAAGACAGATTTCCAGGGCAACAATGATAAACAGTAGGGCAAAAGAAGATGAAAACTCTAACAGTGAAATACCAGGACACCCTGAACTCATAGCACAGAAGGTAACAAAACAGATCAATCAGGTTCTAATAAAATTCAAAACAGAAATAATTTTCCAGATAACCATAGAGATGGTGAGCAAAATGAAATCCTTGATTCGAGACTCTAGAAGAGAAACTGACAAAAAAATACATGAGCTCAGGACCATGATAGAAGGCATGAAGGCCCAACATAAGAAAGAATTGGAAACAATGAAGGTTCAATGTAGGAAAGAAAAGTAATCCATAAATCAGATTCAAAAAAATATCCAGGAGATTAAAAACTCTACTGAAACTGTTCTCAGCAGAATATAAGCATTCGAAGATAGAAACTCAGATGTAGAAGATAGGATTGCAGTCAGTGACTGTGGAAAAAGAGAGATCTCTTAAAATCAGTAAGGAATCATGAGAAATCAATCCAAAAACTCATAGATGATGCAAAGAAGAATAACATAAGACTGATAGGAATCCATGAAGTAGTAGGAGAAAGTAAAAATGACTTTAAAAAGCTGTTCACAGAATTAATGACAGAAAACTTCAAAAACAGATGGGAAGAACTTGACATACAGATAAGTGAGGCATATAGGACTACAACTAGCCACAATAAAAAAATGCACACTTACACATATAATAATCAAGATCACAGAAACCCAACAAAAGAACAAAATACTACAAGCAGTAAGAGAAAAGAAACAAATCACATGCAAAGGAAAGCAAATCAGAATCACAGAAGACTTTTCAACACAAACCCTCAGGTCAAGGAAAGCCTAGAGTGAGGTATTTCAAGTCCCAAAAGAAAGAAACCTCCAACCTAGACTGATGTATCCTGCAAAACTCTCTTTCAAAATGGATGGGGAAATAAGAAGCTTCCATGGCAAAGAACACCTGAGAAACTTCATGAATACCAAACCAGCACTGCAAGGAATTCTAAACAATATCCTAGAAAAAGACAATGAAGGCAACAACACCATGAGGCACAACAGAGCAAATCAAATAGGCAAGTCAAGAAACTAAAAGGAGAGGGCAAAAAATTAAAAAGAATCATCCAAAGGACAATAACATGACAATAGCAAGTCAGTACATATCAGTTATAACCACCAAAGTCAATGGCCTCAATTCACCAATCAAGAGAAATAGACTGGGAGAATGGATTAAGAAGCAAAATCCAACTATATGTTGTATACAAGAAACACACCTAGTGCAAAAGGAAGCCCATAGACTGAAATTGAAACAATGGAAAACAATTCTCCATGTGACAGGAGCTCAGAAAAAAGCAGGGGTAACTATCTTATTCGCAGACAAAGTAAATTTTAAATGAAAACTGATTTAAATAGACAAAGAAGGCCACTGCATCCTTGTAAAGGGAACAAATCAAGAGGAAGAGATGACAATCATAAACATGTATGCATAAAATTATAATGCCCTCAACTAAACAACATGAAAAACCAAATAAGCAATAATACAATTTCAGTGGGAATCTAAATACCCCACTATCACAAAGAGACACACCATCTAGACAAAAAAATCAACAACAAATAGTAGAACTAAACAAAGCTTTTGAACATATGGACTTAATAGAGTGTTCCCCCCCCAAAAAAAATCATAATATATATTCTTATCAGCTGCACATGACTCATTCTCAAAGATAGACCAAATACTACCTCATAGAACAGTTTTGAATAAATGCAAAGGAATCAAAGCTATCCCCTGTATATTATCAGATCATAGTGCAATCAAATTAAAGATCAATAGCATAAGAAACCATAGGAAATTCACAAAAAAAATGGAAATTGAACAACACTCTCCTGAACAATCAATGGGTCACAGAGGAAATTAATGATAATACCAATAAAACATACGGGAGTCTATGAGACACAATGAAAGCAGTTCTACATGGAAAATTCATAACATTGAATGCCCACACTAGGAAAACAGAGTGAGCTCAAATATTCAACCTAATGATGAATCTTGGACTCCTAGAAAAACAAGATCAAGAAAAACCCAAAGAGAGGAAATTATAGAGATTACAGCAGAAATTAATGCAATGGAAACTAAGAAAATGATACAAAAAATAAATGAATCAAAGAGTTGGTTTTTTGAAAGAATAAATAAAATTGATAAACACTTAGTAAACCTTTTCCAAAAAAAGGGGGGAAAAGGCTCAAATCCACGCAATTAGGAATGAAAAAGGTGAAGTCACAACAGATCCAACAGAAATCCAGAGGATCGTCAATTCCTACTTTGAGATCCTGTACTCTAATAAAATGGAAAATACAGAAGAAATGGACAGATTTCTAGATACCTATATATTACCAATGTTGAATGAAGAAGATAAAAAAAATTTTAAACACCCCAATTAAAATCAATGAAATTGAAAATCTATTTAAAAGTTTACCAACAAAGAAAATCCCAGGTCCTGATGGATTTAATGCTGAATTTTACAAGACATTTAGAGAAGAAATACTGCCCTTACTCTCCAAACATTTCAATGAAATTGAAAGGAAAACAATACTTCCAAACTCATTCCTGGAAGCAAGTATCACTTTGATTCACAAAACAGGGAAAGACCCAAATAAAAAAGAGAACTATAGGCCAATCTCCTTAATGAATATAGATGCAAAAATCCTTGATAAGTTACTAGCAAACAAAATAGAAAGGATCATGAAGAAGATCGTACATCCTGGCCAAGTCAGATTTATTCCAGGGATGCAAGGATAGTTCAACACACGTAAGTCAATAAATGTAATACACTATATGAACAAAGTCAAGGACAAAAACCATATGATCCTCTCGATAGATGCAAGAAAAGCATTTGACAAAATTCAATACCCATTCAGGATAAAAACCCTGCAAAAAATTGGAATAGATAGTCTATATCTCAACTTAATAAAGGCTATCTGTGAAACACAACAGCAAACATCATATTAAATGGCCAAAAACAGAAAACCATCTTGATAAAAAACAGGAACAAGACAAGGATGCCCAATATCACCACTTCTCCTTGATATACTACTGGAAACTTTAGCCACAGCAATTAGACAAGAGAAAAAAAATTAACATAAGACAGGAGAGGAAGAAGTCAAACAGTCATTATTTCCTGATGATATGATACTCTACATTGCAGACCCAAAAAATTCCACCAAAAGACTCCTAGAGTTAATTGCTACTTTTAACAGAGTAGCTGGATACAAGGTCAACACCCCAAAATCAGTAGCCTTCTTGTACACAAATAGCAGATTCACTGAGAGAGAAATTAGGGAAAAAATGCCTTTCACAGTAGCATCCAAAAAAAACGAAGTATCTAGGAATCAAATTAACAAAGGAAGCAAAAGACCTATACACTGAAAACTACAGCACTCTGAAAAAACAGATCAAAGAGGATATAAGAAAGTGGAAAAATATCCCCTGCTCCTGGGTAGGAAGAATCAACGTAGTGAAAATGGTCATACTAACAAAACTGCTATATAGATTCAATACAATGCCAATTTAAATTCCAACACTATATTTCACACAACTAGAAAAAAAATCATACAAAATTTCATTTCGAACCAGAAGAGACATAGAATAGCAAAAGTTATCGCAGGCAATAGAGACATGGCAGTGAGTATAACAACTCCCAATTTGAAACTATACTACAAAACCACTGTGATAAAAGCAGCATGGTACTGGCAAAGAAACAGACCTGAGGATCAGTGGAGTAGATTGGAAGATACAGGAACATTTTCAGATATACTCAGCTACCTCATCTTTGAAAAAGGATCTGACCATCCTCACTGGAGGCAAGAGAGCCTCTTTAATAAATGGTGTTGGATAAACTGGATTTCAACCTGTCAAAGATTAAAACTAGACCCTTATCTTTTACCATGCACTAAATTAAAATCCAAGTGGATTAAAGATCTAAATATTAAAACAGAATCACTAAGCTTGGTGGAAGATAAGTTAGGCAGAACTCTTGAAGACATTGGCATAGGAAAAGACTTTATGAACAAATCCTCAGTAGCATCAAAACTAGCAGAAAGAATCAACAACTGGGATCTCATCTTATTAAAAAAACTTCTGTACTACAAAAGAAACAACCAACAAAACTAAGAGACAACAGACAATGGGAAATAATGTTTACCAGCTGCTCTTCATATAAAGCACTATTATCTACAATATATAAAGAACTCCAAACAATCACACCCCCAAATATAAACCCAATTCAAAAATGGGCATCTGAAATGAACAGACATTTCTCAGACAAAGAAAAGCAGCAAGTAAATGTATAAAAAAATGTTCCACATCACTGGTCATTTGAGAGATGCAGATGAAAACAACACTGAGATTCCACCTCACCTCACAAAGAATGGCTGCTATCAAGAAACCAACCAATAACAAGTGTTGGTGGGGTTGTGTGGAGAAAGGAATCATTCTCCATTGTTAGTGGGAGTGCAGACTGGTGCAACTACTATGGAAATCATTCTGGAAATAACTCAAAGAGCTAGGACTACAGGTTCCATTTGACCCAGGCATCTCTCTGCTGGGTATCATTCCAAAAGAATTAAAAGAATCATATCACAGTGATATATGCACACCTATGTTTATAGCAGCACAGTTTGTAATTGCTAAAACTTGGAAACAATCCATTTGCCCATCAATTGAAGACTGGATGAAGAAGATGTGGTTTTTCAGTAAAATAGAATAGTACTCAGCAATAAGAATGAGAAATTAGATTCATTTATAGTAAAATGGATACATATTGAGGATATACTCCTAAGTGAAATAAATAAGTCACATATGTATAAATACACAATAGTTTCTCTGGTGTGAAAAATGATAATGGTACATAAGATCCTAATGATATGCTTGACAATGTGAACTAGGAGGATAAGGTATAAAGGTGTATGGGAAATGGGAACGGTAGGGTAAAGGTAATAAGGGAAAATGAAAAACATAAGAAAATGAAAAAATGGAAATAAACTATTTGTTATAGGGAAGGGATGAGGGGGTGAATTGAGGGCAGGAATAAGGGGAAAAAATGAGAACCAAGATATGTCATTTAAAGGCACAAGATCCTAATGATGAAGCCAGACATGATGGCTCATGCCTGTATTCCCAGCACTTGGGAGGCTGATGCAGGATGATTGCTGTGAGTTTGAGACCAGCCTGGGCTACAGAGTTGAGTTCAACAGCAGTCTGAACTACATAGGGAGACCCTGTCTGAAAAAAATCCCAATGATGAATGTAACTATAATGTATATCTAAAATGTACCAATAAACTCAATGAGGGAAGAAAATTAAAAAAAAAAGAAATTGATCGCTGTTCCACATTGTTTTGTTTTGTTTTGGTTTTAACAGTTGACACTCTTGTTAATGTTTTTCATTGAATTTATTGGTACTTTTTAGGTATACAGTACAGTTACATACATCATTGGGATATTTTGCCTTTACATGATGTATTTGGTTCCTGTTTTTTTTTCCAGATGCTGCTACCCTCCCTTCACACCCTCCACACTTCCCTATTTCCATTTTTTTTCTCATATTTTTGCTTTCCCTTTATTCCTTTTCCCTATCCCCCCTTCCCTTACATCATTAGCCCTTTTCTTCCGATTTCACATTATCAACTATACAATTTGAAACTTATTTATTCTTTTAGTTTTTCACAACAGACAAACTATTCAGTATTTACACATGTGTATGCTATTTATTTCACTTAAGGGTATGCCCTCAATGTGCTTCCATTTAGCTATAAATGTCTCTAGTTTCTCATTCTTTATGGCTCAGTAGTACTCCAGTTTATATCAAAACCACATCTTATTCCAGTCTCCAATTGATGGGCACTTGGTCTGTTTCCAAGTTGAATTATGCTGCAATGAACATGGGTACACATATATCACTGCGGTATGATTCTTTAATTCTTTTGGGAAGATTCCCAACAGAAGTATAGCTGGGTCAAATGGGCCTCTAATCCTAGTCCTTTAAGGTATCTCCACACTGGTTTCCACAGTTGTTGTACCAGTCTACACTCCCATCAGCAGTGGAGCAGTGTTCCTGTTTCCCCACATTCCCACAAGTATTTGTTATTGGTTGATTTCATAGTGATAACAGTCTTTCTTATTGGAGTGACATGAATCTCAGCATTGTTTTCATTTGATATCTCAAATGACCAGTGATGTTGAAGATTTTTTTTCTCTTTGAATTTATCGGTACATTTTAGGTATACAGTACACTTACATTCATCATTGGGATCTTGTACCTTTACATGACAGGTCTTGGTTCTCATATTTTACTCATACACCTGCCCTCTCTTCTCCCCTCCACCCTTCCCTATTTACAAAAACAAAGTTTTCCATTTTTTTTGTTTTCTCATATTTTTTTCTTTTCCCTTATTTCCTTTCCCCTACACTACCCACTTCCCATTTTTATGTTTATTAGGTATTTCTACTACATTATCAGAAATGTCTGTTCATTTCAGGTGCCCATTTTTAGATTGGGTTTTGAAATATGGGAGATCTGATTTTTCAAAAAATTATATTTTCTAGATAGTACACCTTTGAGGAACAACTGGTCAAAAGTTCTTCCCATATTATGGGTTGTCTCTACACTGTTGGTCATTTCTCTTGCTGTGCAGAAGCTTTTCAATAAGAAGACATCCCACGTGTTGATTGTTTGTGCTAGTTAACGGGCAACTGAGGTTTTGTTCAAAAAATCTTTTCCTACACCAATGTCTTCAAGAGTTCTACCTAACCTCTCTTCCAACTGATTTGTATTTGTTTTAATATTACGATCTTTAATCCATTTTTATTTTAGTTCATTGAATGGTGAGAAATATAGGTCTAGTATTAATCTTTGGCAAGTTGAAACCCAGTTTTTCCAGCACTGTTTATTAAAGATGCTATCATTCCTCCAGTGAGGGTTTTGTTATGAGGCTGAGTGTGTCTGAAGTTATTTCTTCATTTCCTAATCTGTTCCACTGGTCCTCAAGTCTGTTTCTTTCCCTCCACCATGCTGTTTCATCACAATAGCTTTGTAGTATAGTTTCAAGCTGGAGATTGTGATACCCCCTACCTTTTCTTTATTGCCTAAAATTGCTTTTGCTATTACAGATTTCTTCTTGTTTCAGGTGAATTTGTGGATTGTTTTCTCAAGGTCTGTGAAGTATGCTGTGATTCAGGGCTTTCCTTTGTACGTGATTTTTTTTCCTTTTCATGTGATTTATTTCTATTCTCTTACTGCTGGTAGAATTTATTCTTCTGTTGGGTTTTTGGAATATTAACTGTTATATGCCTATGTGTACAATTTTTTTTTGGTGCCAGGGTTTGAACTGAGGTCCTTGTGCTTGCAAGGCAGGCAATGGAACCACTGATCTAAATCCCCAGCACCCCCCCTTTTTTTTCGATTTTTTAAATCATGGCTTGTCTGAGTCCTGTATGCCTCACTTATCTGTATGTCAAATTGTTTTCCCCTACTTGGGAAGTTTTCTGCCATTACTACTGTGAACAATTTTTTTAATGTCATCTGCACTCTCTCCTATTTCTTCATTGACTCCAATCAGTCTTATATTATTCTTCTTTGCATCATCTAGCAACTATTCAACTGATTTCTCATGGTCCCTTACTATTTTTAAGAATTTTTTTCCTGGTCACTAATTGCAATCCTATCTTCTATATCTGAAATTCTTTCTTCGCATTGGCTAATTCTGTTGCATAAGCTTTCAATGGAGTTTTTAATCTCCTGGAAATCTGTTGCATCTGTTTTATATATTCCATTTGCTTCCTATGCTGCAATTCCCGCATGTTCCTCAACTCCTCTATTTTTTATCTGTGTCTGCTCTAGATTTATTAATCTAATCTTGTGTTACTATGGGGACAATCATTGCTGTTATCTGATAAAACATTTGTGACTTCATTTATTCCAAATCCTCTTTGTGGCCAGTTCAGGGAGTCCAGGCGGTTCACTTTCAGATTGTTCCATCACATTTTCCTTTGGGGTTGCCTTAGGTGATCTGGAAGTCTAGATTTGAGTTTGATTTTTCTGTCTTCTATTTCCACAGTGCAGTCTGCTGTGCCTTTATTGAGGCAAATTTTTCATACCCAGTGGTCTTAAATTCCCACTAAGCCATCTAGAGGACTTTTCTCAGCTGCTCTCCAGTATACCAATTCCTGGGTTCAAACACTGATGCTATGAGGCACACCTCTGACTGAAGCTTGTGGGCCTATGTATCTCTTTCCTGGGTACACCTGGGTTTGGCAGGTATGCCCAAGCCTCTGTGATGGGGAAGATCCCTGGCTAGGAACTGCACACAGCTGCGCTGGTCTGGACCACTCTGCTGTTCCAACAGATCTGTACACACTCACCAATTCTATGGGGCTGGACTCTGAAGCTCTTTGTGGGCTGGCCTAGCCTGGCCAGGCTTGCCTGAGCCTCTGGGGCTGGGGCGGATCTCTGGCTACGATCTGTCTGCAGCTGCACTGGTCTTGACAACACGGCTGCTCCCTGGGATCTGACAAGATGATACTCAACATTAAGAAGACACCAGGAAGGGGCACAGCTGGGTTAATGGAACATAAATTTATAATTACTTTAAGTTCGTGCTATTCAACTGAGTAAAAAAGGTCATTACTCTAGTAGAATACTAGACTTATAAAACAGATTACTTCATCCAGTAAAACCAGAATTGGTGGAACAAAAGAGAATGATCTAATATTATGATTTATTATTGTTAATTTTTGTTTTCTTTTACAGACTTTAGAAAACTGTCTACATTTTATTTCAGTTTTGCAATGTACACTTTTGAAAACAAAATCAAAACATTTACTTTCTAACTACTTCATCCCTAAAAAATTTAAAGAATCAATGAGTAATGTTATTTTTTTATTATTATTTTCATGATCTAAATAAAAATACGGTTTTCTTATAATAGGACAAAATTGGAAATCATTGTATTACCTTGAATGGAATACTCCAAGACTCCTCTAAGGAGCTGAGATTAACACTAAGAAGCCAGTAAAGCCCATCCTGGAAAGACTGGTCCAATACCTTGTGTGCATGATCCCTTATATGGTTTTGGGACTTAGAGAAGTAAAAATGTCAAGTTCTGACAAATAGGCAAATCTTGGGACTTCGTCGAGAATCTCAAGAAGAATGAAATTCATACAGGTAATACAGGCAAGGTTTGATAGTAAATCCTTGCTTTGATTCCCCAACCTTGAAAAGATTGAAAGTTCTAATATGAGCAAAAGCCAGGTGTGATGATGAACACCTATAATCGCAGCACTTTGGAAGATTTAGGCAGGAGGATCCCAAACTCAAGGTCAGCCTAAGCAGTTGAATTTGCTAAGATCCTGTCTTAAAATAACAGAAAATAATGGCTGGGGACCTAGTTCAGGGCAAAGGACATAGACTTGGTACCACAAAATAAATTAATTAATTAATAGAAATTTTTAAATTCCAGAAAAGCAAGCTTAAAAAGAGTTCCTATGTAACCAGTCATAATTCTTGCTGTAATTATGTCAATGACTAATCAATACAAATAACACTTCATTGTCCAAATAAATTGCTTTCACCTTAATTGTTTTGATCAAAATAATTTGGAAGGTGGGATTAGAGAGACAAAATTATGTTGTAAAAAGGTGATACATGCTAGGTTTTAGCTTTGTTCACTGCTTTTAGACTTTGTTATTTACTTACAACTTGCACAACATCCTGAATATTTTGTGTTTTCATTTTTTAATTGAATCTATTGGTACATTCTAGGTGTACAGTACAGTTACATTCATTACTGGGATCTTCTACCTTTACAGGACAGCTCTTGCTTCTCATTTATTCCCCTTGTCCCCACCCTCCCTTAACCCTGTCCTTCCCTCCACATTTAAAAACACTTTAATTTCATTTTTTCCTTTTTACACTTTTTTCCCTTTTTCCCATTCCACCACCTTCCCACTTTCCTTACACCTTTAGCCATTTTCTTCCTATTTCACATTGATAATTATCCCATTAGGATCTTGAGTACTATTATAGTTTTTCACACCAGAGAAACTATTTGGTAATTATACATGTGTGACTTATTTATTTCATTTAGGAGTATATCATCAAAATGTATGCATTTTCATATGAATGACTCTAATTTCTCATTCTTTATGGCTGAGTAGTATTCCATTTTATAGAAAACCACATCTTTATTCAGTTTCCAACTGATGAGCAAATAGGCTGTTTTCAAGTTTTAGCAATTACAACCTGTGCTCCTATAAACATAGGTGTGCATATGTCAGTGTGATATGATTTTTTTAATTCTTTAGGAAAGATACCTAGCAGAGCTATGGCTGGGTCAAATGGAACCTCTAGTCCCAGCTCTTTGAGGTATCTCCATATTGATTTCCATACAGGTTGTACCAGTCTGAACTCCCACCAACAATGGAGAAGGGTTCCATTCACCCCACAACCCCACCAATACATGTTATTGTATGATTTCTTCATAGCAGCCATTCTTTGTGAGGTGAGGTGGAATCTCAGTGTTGTTTTCATCTGCATCTCTCAAATGACCAGTGATGTGGAACATTTTTTCATATATTTACTTGCTGCTTTTACTTCTTGGTCTGAGAAATGTCTGTTCATTTCAAATGCCCACTTTTGAATTGGGTCTTTATATTTGGGGGGGCTGATTATTTTGAGTTGTTTATATATTCTAGATAATAGTCCTTTGTCTGAGGAGCAGCTGGTAAAAAAATTTTTCCCACATTGTGGGTTGTCTCTTAGTTATGTTCATGGTTTCTTCTGCAGTGCAGAAGCTTTTTAATAAGATGAGATCCCAGTTGTTGATTCTTTCTGCTAGTTCTGATGCTACTGAGGATTTGTTCATAAAGTCTTTTCCTATGCCAGTGTCTTCCAGAGTTCTGCTTAACTTATCTTTCAGCAAGTTTAGTGATTCTGTTTTAATATTTAGATCTTTAATCCACTTGGATTCTAACTTAGTGCATGGTGAAAGATAAAGGTCTGGTTTTAATCTTTGGCAGGTTGAGATCCAGTTTTTCCAACACCATTGATTAAAGAGGCTATCTTTCCTCCAGTGGGAATGGCCAGCTCCTTTGTCAAAGATGAAGTAACTGAGAGCATCTGGAGCTGTTTATCTGTCTCCCAGTCTGTTCCACTGATCCTCATGTCTGTTTCTTTGCCAGTACCATGCAATTTTTATCACAGTGGCTTTGTAGTATAGTTTCAAATTGGGAATTGTTATATCCCCGGGCATGTGTCTGTTGTCTAGGATGGCTTTTGCTATTCTAGGCCTTGTATGGTTCCAAATGAATTTTTGGATTCTTCTTTCTAGTTCTGTGAAGTATAGTGTTGCAATTTCAATTGGCAGTGCATTGAATCTGTATAGCAGTTTTGGTAGTATGGCCATTTTCACTATGTTGATTCTTCATACCCAGCAGCAGGGGATGTCTTTCCATTTGCTTATATCCTTTTCAATCTCTTTTTTCAGAGTGCTGTAGTTTTCAGTGTAGAGGTCTTTTTCTTCTTTTGTTAGGTTGATTTCTAGATACTTCATTTTTTTCGGATGCTATAGTGAATGGAATTGTTTCCCTAATTTCTCTCTCAGTGAGTCTTTTATCTGTGTAAAAGAAGGCTATTGATTTTTGGATGTTGAACTTGTACCCTGCTACTCTGCTAAAGGTGTCAATTAAATCTAGAAGTCTTTTGGCATCGTTACTTGGGTATTCAATGTAGAGTATCATATCATCAGCAAATAATGACAGTTTAACTTCTTCCTTTCCTATCTTTAATGCTTTAATTTCTTTTACTTGTCTAATTGCTGTGGCTATTTCCAGAACTATATCGAAGAGGAGAGGTGATAGTGGGCATCCTTTTCTTCTTCCTGATTATAACGTGAAGGCTTTCAGTTTTTGGCCATTTAATATGATGTTGGCTGTTCGTTTTTCAAAGACAGCCTTTATGAAGTTGAGATATAGACCATCTCTTCCAATTTTTTGGAGGGTTTTTATCATGAATGGGTGTTGAATTTTGTCAAATGCTTTTTCTGCATCTATCAAGAGGATCATACTGATTTTGGCCTTCTTAATACAGTGTATTACATGTATTGATTTCCGTATGTTAAAATGTCCTTGCATTCCTGGAATAAATCCGACTTGCTCAGGTTGTATGAATTTCTTGATGATCCTCTGCATTCTGTTTGCTAATATCTAATTAAGGATTTTTGCATCTATATTCATTAAGGAGATTGGCCTGTAGTTCTCTTTTTTGGTTGAGTCTTTCCCTGGTTTGGGAATCATAGTGATACTTGCTTCAAGGAATGAAATTGGAAGTATTGCTTCCCTTTCAATTTCATTGAAAAGTTTGAAGAGTAATGGAAGTAGCTCTTCTCTAAATGTCTTGGAAAATTCAGCAGTGAATCCATCAGGGTCTGGGCTTTTCTTTGTTCATAAGTTTTTAATTACATTTTCAATTTCAGTGATTGTAATTGGGGTGTTTAAAATGTTTTCATCTCCTTTGTTCAACTTTGGTAATTCATAAGTATCTAGAAATCTGTCCATTTCTTCTGTGTTTTCCATTTTATTAGAGTATGGGTTCTCAAAATAGGTATTAATGATCCTCTGGATTCCTGTTGGATCTGTTGTGATTTCATCATTTTTATTTCTGAATGCATGGATCTGAGCTTTTTCTTTCCTTTTTTTGATAAGTTTTACCAATGATTTATTAATTTTGTGTATTCTTTCAAAAAAACAACTATTTGCTTCATTTATTTTTTATATCATTTTCTTACTTTCCATTGCATTGATTACTGCTGTAATCTTTATAATTTCCTTCCTTGTTCCAGCTTTGGGTTTTTCTTGCTCTTGTTTTTCTTGGAGTATAAGATTCATCGTTAGGTTGTTTATTTGAGTTTGTTCTATTTTCCTAGTGTGGGCATTCAGTGCTATGAATTTTCCATGTAGAACTGCTTTCATTGGTTCCCATAGATTCTTGTATTTTGTATTGGCATTTTCGGGTACTTGTAGAAACTTTCTGATTTTCTCTGTGAAACATTGATTGTTCAGGAGAATGTTGTTCAACTTTCATGTTTTTGTGAATTTCCTATGCTTTCTTATACTATTGATCTCCAGATTTATTGCACTGTGATCTGATAATATACAGGGAATAACGTTGATTCTTTTGCATTTATCAAACCTGTTCTGTGAACTAGTATGTGATCTATCTTGGAGAATATCCCATGTGCACCTGAAAAGAACATATATTCTGATTCTGTAAGGTTGAACACTCCATAGACATTTAATACGTCCATGCATTCAAAAGGTAGGTTCATTTCTAGTATGTCATTGTTGATTTTCTGCCTAGATGATCTGTCTATTTGTGATAGTGCAGTATTTAGATCCCCCACTACAATTGTATTAGTGCTAACTTGGTTTTTCATGTTACTTAATATTTGTTTTAGATACATTGGGGCATTTATATTTGATGCATATATGTTTATGATTGTTATCTCTTCCTCTTTGATTGTCCCCTTTACAAGAATGTAGCTGCCTTCTTTGTCTCTCTTGATCAGTTTTGGTTTGAAATTTACTTTGTCTGCAAATAAGATTGGTACCCCTGCCTTTTTCTGGGCTCCTGTCACATGGAGAATTGTTTTCCATCCTTTCACTTTTAGTCTATGGGCTTCTTTTTGCACTAGGTGTGTTTCTTGTACACAACATATTGTTGGATTTTGTTTCTTAATCCATTCTACCAGTCTATTTCTCTTGATTGGTGAATTGAGGCCATTGATATTGATGGTTATAACTGATATGTACTGACTTCTAATTTTCGTGTTATTGTCCTCTTGTTGACACTTTTTAATTTTTTGCCCTCTCCTTCTAGTTTCTTGCCTTGCCTATTTGATTTGCTCTGTTGGGCTTCATGGTGTTGTGACCTTCATTGTCTTTTTCTAGGATATTGTTTATAATTCCTTGTAGTGCTGGTTTGGTATTCATGAAATTTCTCAGGTGTTCTTTGTCATGTCTTATTTCTCCATCTATTTTTAAAGAACGTTTTGCAGGATACATCAGTCTAGGTTGGAGGCTGTTTTCTTTCTGGACTCGAAATACCTCACTCCAGGCTCTCCTTGACCTGAGGGTTTGTGTTGAAAAGTCTTCTGTGATTCTGATGGGATTTCCTTTGCATGTGATTTGTTTCTTTTCTCTTACTGCTTGTAGTATTTTGTTTTTCTGTTGGGTTTCTGGGATCTTAATTATTATATGTCTAGGTGTAGGTTATTTTTTATCCTGGCTACTTGTAGTCCTATATGCTTCACTTATCTGTATGTCAAATTCTTCCCCTCTGTTTGGGAAGTTTTGTGTAACTAATTCTGTGAACAGCTTTTTTAAGTCTTTTGCATTTTCTCCAGCTACTTCATGTATTCCTATCAGTCTTATGTTACTCTTCTTTGCATCAGCTAGGAGTTGTTGGACTGATTTCTCATGATTCCTTACTGTTTTTAAGAGACCTCTCTTTTCACAGTCACTGACTGCAATCCTCTATTCTGTAGCTGAGATTCTATCTTTGCATTTTTTATTCTGTTTTGACCACTTTCAATAGATTTTTTAATCTCCTGGATATCTGTTTGGATCTATTTTATGGATTCCATTTCTTTCCTGTGTTAGGCATTCATTGTTTCCATTTCTTTATTATGCTGAGCCTTCATGGCTTCTATTATGGTTCTCACCTCATCTATTTTTTTGTCAGTTTCTGTTCTATTGTCTCAAATCATGACTTTCATTTTTCTCACCATCTCTATGGTTATCTGAGAAATTATTTCAGTTTTGAATTTTTCTAGAGCCTGATCGATCTGTTTTGTTACTTCCTATTCTGTGAGTTCTGAGTGTCCTGGTGGTTTACTATCAGACTTTTCATCCTCTGCCCTACTCTTTGCCATTGGTGAACTGGCAGTCTGTCTTTGTGTCTTGCTTAAGTGTTTTCTCATTTTTATTTTTGCTGTTGGTTTGTTCTTGATTCAATTTCTGGCTTATTAAATCTTCCTGATATCATTGTGCTTCAGCCCCCAGCTCTCTAATGACTCCTAGACATTCTCACGTTCACAATATCAGAGAAAACAACTCGTCAAATCAATCCCTATCCCTTATCCCAATCGATACAATCAGCAATACAAGAGGATCAATCACCTCCTGCATGTTGGCCACTTGTGGGACTCATCAATCCATCACTCCAACCATTCAAATTAAATTAAAATCAATAAGCAGCCCAAGATATGTTTGCAGTGAACAAACTCCTCAACATACTATATTACCATTTAGGATGGGGGCCTAGACCTAGTTAGGACAAGAAGAATAAACAAGTAAAAGAACTGGAGAAGGTTTCAAGTGAAACAAGAGGATACAGAATGACCACGCAATCTTTAGGAAACTGTAAAACTCAAAAGGGATACACAGAGTGCAAGTATAAGGACAAGAATATATCCCCTTAACAGCAATAGGGGCTTACTTTCCCTTGAAACTACTGACCTTTGAGTGAGGCTCAATGATAGAAAAAAAGAACATTAATAAAAAGAAAAAAAATGATAAAAGAAGAAATCTGAGTTAGGGCAGGAGCAGGAACAGAAAGGGAGATGAGGGATAATATGGTGGAGCAAGAGACTGAGTTGGTGAAGTAGGAGAGAAAAAAGAATTTGCAGAGTGGAATGAGGAAAAGAAAGAAAAGGACCAGAAATTACATTGAAGGGACTCTTTCAGACTATATCTCTGCTGTTGTAATACACATCATGTGTAGCCATGTGCAAAACCAAATCCCCCTATCTCGGCTAGCCAAAGGCAGACTCCCGTAATGCAGACTGACCTAAGTCCACAAGGACCAATTTGAGCTATAGTCCTCCTGCAAGGTTGAACTCAAGACAGTTCTATCACAGGTTTCCCCTGCCACTTCTTTAAAGATGTTCAAATTTGGGAGCTCAGAAAATTGCTCTTTATTACCAGCAATGTCTCTGAGGAGTGGGTCCAAGGACTGGCACAATCAGGAGATCCGAGAGCGGGGGGGTGGGGGACTGTTGTCAGTGGAGCCTGCACAGCAACCCTCCTGGTGCTGGAGCAGCAATGGTAGCGCCCTCAAGAAAGGGCGTGGCTACCCGGACCCATGGGCTGGGCCCAGGTCGACGGAGGGAGATGCAGTGTCCAAGCCTAGCCGCTTTCCCCAGATATCACCTTGCTGGCTGGTGTTAGAGAAGCAGCAATGGCGGCGCCCATTAGAGAGCATTTTGTGTTTTCTTTTGTATGTCTGGCTGTGACTTAATGCTTTCTATTAATGCATTCTATTTCTCCTAACTTTCTGACATGAAATCACTAAACTTATCTAGTCACAAAGCTATCCAAATTAATATAAACCAAAAAATCACTATATCTGCCTATGTAGAAAGAATGTTAATGCCTGTTCCTGTATGGATTACACAAAGTCATTGGAAAATCTGTTGCAAAATATAATCCAGGAAGTCTTTCATCTTGCCTTTCTCCACCTCTACTAAACTGAAAATATTGGAGCTCAACTCTGAGAATGTTGTCAACTGATTGCCTCTCGCACTCACAGACAAGTATTTAAACTTTTCCAAACATTGTCCTCTGGTATTCTTTCACTTCCAGAGAGATATCTCTTACTAAACACAGACAGGTCTCTGTTTACTTGTACCATCCACAGTGGCCCAGGTTTAATAAGAATCGATTTACAGTGCTAAAGTTGGTGAATTCCTCAAATATACCCAAACATAAATTCCTAGATTTAGGCTATCTCCAAGGAAAACAGTCCTTGTTCTAAAAATTCTTCAGGTTTGAAATGGGCTTTTGAAGAACTGGACAGGAGTAGAAGCCAGGGAGGGGAAGAGGACATAAAAAGAATTTCAAATGTATTATGTACATGTACCAACTCCCCATAATGAATGTATTGACTGTGTACTGCAAAAATATACTAATAAGCATAAAAATGGATAAAAGAAAATTTAAAAATGATATCATGAGATCAAAATGGACTTAACAGAACATAACTTCCCATGAAAAGAAACATGTGTCCCCTACTTGTCATCCAATCAACAAGCAACTTCTGCACCTCCCTTCCCAAATACTGGGGAAGCAAATTTGAGTTGATGGCTTCTGGTATCCTTGCTGATGGATCACACAATAAAGCCTTTTCTTCTGCAAAATCCCGGTGCCATAGTATAGCCCTCCATGCTGATCAGGTAGTGAGCTCCTGTTGGTAAACAGTAGCACCTCCTGAAATGAGCCAAATGTATTCACTCAACTGACCTATTCCCAGAGATGAAAGCCTGGTTTCATGTATTATCAACTCAGCTTTTAATGTTTTGAGCTTCTAATGTTTCACATCAGGAAAATGAAATAATTAAGGAAAAGTATGCTGAATTGCTGTATTGATTTTTTTAAGCTAAAATCACTTTGAGGAAAGTTAACTACAGAAAGGGCCATTTAGCCTTTTTCTTTGTTCAACAAACCACAAAGATTCTTTCAGGAGGAATGTCCCCCACATATCATGACTGGAAAATATCCCTGGTCACCAGGCACTGACTGGTCATTAGGACTCAGTGAACCTGAATGAAAAACATCTTTGCCTTAGTTTTTCATCTACTATCTTCTATATCACAACTCATAACTCTAAAGGATATCCCTAGAATGTACAACCCTAGCCAAAGATACATCAATTCTATCATTTCGTCATACACTCTTGTTCTTTGTTTCAAAAGTATAAAAGCATGGTGCTTTAGTCATTTTTTACATTTCATGCTCCTGTGAAGATCTCCTTATGTATGTAAAATTAATAAAACTTTTATGCACTTCTCCTGTTAATCAGATCTTGTATTAGAAATGAAATTGGATCTTTCTCACAGTAAAGTTCAATTCCAGAGTGTGACTTTAAAATTAAGCAAATATAATATTTTAGATGATATGTAAGACAATATCTTTCTGTTGCAGAGGTAAAAAATAATTTATTTAACATCACAAAATAATATACTAATGCAGGCAGTTATATTAAATATCATACTAATATTGCTATACTAATGCAGGCAGTTATATTAAATATCATACTAATATTGCTATACTAATGCAGGCAGTTAAACTAAAAGTAAGTGTTCATGTTCATCTTAAGTCTCCAGAAAGATAAACCAAAATTGGAGAGGAGATATTTATAACACATACCAAAAACACAACATTAATATTGAAAATGCACAAATAATTCGCTCAAATCAATAATGAATTAGACAAATAACCCAATTGTGAATTGACAAGAGATTGGCACAAAGTTTCAGTAAAAGAGCAAACTAAAATTCCAAAAATCTAAAAAATTATAGGTAAACTTCAAATACATAAAGTGATTATAAGAAAGTAAATTGCAACCAAAATGACATATTATTAAACATTGATCTCTATAAACATGAAAGTATCAGGTATTGAAAGAAATGTAAATGCAAATGATTTGGAAAATAATTTGGTGTTATCCTCTAAATCTAAACATTTTTCCTTCTCTGTAACTTAGAAATTGCACTTCTGATAATTTACCATTAAGAGACTCATGATCTTTTAAACCAGGAAACATGTACAAACACATTACATAATATTAAAATTTGGCAGCTTAAATGTATATTTAGAAGACAATATATAAATTGTGCAATTATGCAAAAGAATATTATATAATAGCCGAAATGATAATATATACACAATAGAATAAATAAATCTTATAAAGAAAATATGTTCTCAGATAACTGTATTCCAAGCAATTAAAATTTTAGAAGGCTCATAGAAGGGCAAAGGTAAATTATACATTGAATGGACATACATATACATGTGATAAATCTAAATTTCAAAAAGCAAAAACCATGAAAATCATGCAATCTAAATAGTGAGAAAACGAAGTAGCATGTTCACTTTCCCAACTAGCAGAAAGAAAAATGTGTGGTCTCAGTAAATAAATAGCTTTACTACTTGCTTTACCTGCAAGTATCTCTGGGATCTAGACCCATAATTATGTTATTGTATATCAAAGAAAGATGTGTTGATGCTGTCATTGTTGCAGAAAAGCATTTAAAAATGACATGTTGAAAGTTCCTATTAAGTAAGAAGGAAAATTTAAATTGCTATGACAGCAAACAACTTAATAAAAAAATGGAAAACAATCAATCAGTTTAGTATTCTGTCACTTCCAGAATTATCAAGTGATGCAATGAGAGTGCTAAGATCTTGGTGTTTTGTTTTGTTTATTTTTCCATTGTGATCAAATATATATAACCAAATATGCTTCAGACATTCTTGAATTAATGATATGCATAAATTAGTCCAATAGCAACCAACCTTCCCATTTAACAAAATACTTAAAGCAAATGTCCGCATGCCAAATGAACTGATTTGTTAAATGTCTCTAAATCCCCACATTAGTTTTTTTTTTTAATTCTGGTCAACCAGCCTTACTTCCTGTTGTGCAAATGTTATTCTTGTCCATTCTCCTCGCATTTAGAATTTACATGCTTAAATGATTTTATTCTCAACAGGAATATAAGTTAAATATACAATGTACCAAGCAGAAAATGCAAAATTTATCCTGAATATGCATATGGCTCAGGGTGGACCACATTTGACCCCCATTCAACATTCACACACATTTAATGCATACAGACTCTGTTCCAAAGATTGTGTTTTGATACAGTGCTGAAATCTGACATGCTCGGTTGTTTTGAGGAGACTCTCTTAGACATAACATTACAATACCATATCACACATATAATGTTAAAGATGTGCATAGGATAATCTAACAATCAGGTAAACAGGGCAGAAAGACATTTAATACAGTATGAAAGAAAAAGCAGAGTGGCAAGGAAGCCTAATTTAAGTTGGTAGTGCTTTAAATGTTACTTAATTTAGGGGTGTGTGTGTGTGTGTATGTGTGTGTGTCTGTGTCTGTGTGTTGAGGATAACAGCATGGGAAGAGACACTGGAGTAAGGAACCATATGGCATGTGTGTGCGAGATAGATAATAAAGCCATTCATTATTGTGGTGTTCAAAGTGTAGTCCAGTAAGTGATAAAAGTTGGATCTGCAGAAGAAATCAGAAGAATCACATCTCGTGGAGAACATGGTAGGTAATATTGAGAAATTTTTACTTCATTCTGCTACTATTATGAATCATATCAATATATTTCTTAATACTGAAGCATCATTTTCCTAGGACTGAGTTCCACTTGTGCTGCTTTATTTTGCATGCTAAAATTTTATTTGGGACATTTGTATCCATATTCTTGAATAAGATTGACCTGTGGGCTTCTTTCTTTAATAACATCTTTAATATGCTTTGTTATGAGCAATATTCAGGCTTAGCAAGACATTGAAAATTTTCCATTCCTGTTTGCGCTACTACTGCAGTTCTCAAAAACTTCAATTGCAAAAGAATCACTTGGAAAGTTTACAAGAATGCAGATTCACAGACTTCACTCTGTAGTTCTCTTTTTTAGTTGGGTCTTTCCCTGGTATGGGAATCAAAGTGATACTTGCTTCAAGGAATGAATTTGGAAATATTGCTTCGCTTTCAATTTAGTTGAAAATTTTGAAGAGTAATAGCAGTAGTTCTTCTCCAAATGTCTTGGAAAATTCGGGAGTGAATCCATCAGGACCTGGGCTTTTCTTTGTTGGTAAATTTTTAACTACATTTTCAATTTCCCTGACTGTAATTGGGATGTTTAAAATGTTTTTATCTTCTTTCTTCAATTTTGGTAATTCATAAGTATCTAGAAATCTGTCCATTTCTTCTGTGTTTTCCATTTTAATAGAGTACAGGTTCTCAAAGTAGGTATTAAGGATTCTCTGGATTTCTCTTAGATCTGTTGTGACTTCTCCTTTTTCATTCTG
This sequence comes from Fukomys damarensis, assembly GCF_012274545.1. NCBI lineage: Eukaryota > Metazoa > Chordata > Mammalia > Rodentia > Bathyergidae > Fukomys > Fukomys damarensis. The sequence goes on from NW_022900951.1 coordinate 107,731,295, forward strand.
ATTGCATGAATCTGAGCCTTTTCTTTCCTTTCTTAGACAAGGTTAGCTAAGCATTTATCAATTTTATGTATTCTTTCAAAAAACCAACTCTGATTCATTTATTTTTGTATCATTTTCTTACTTTCCATTGCATTGATTTCTGCTGTAATATTTATAATTTCCTCTCTTGTACAAGGTGTGGGTTTTTCTTGCTCTTGTTTTTCTAGGAGTCTAAGATGCATTATTAGGTTGTTTATTTGAGCTCACTCTGTTTTCCTAGATTGGGCATTCAATGCTATGAATTTTCCATGTAGAACTGCTTTCATTGTTTCCCATAGATTCCTGTATGTTGTATTGGCATTTTCCTTTATTTGTATAAACTGTCTAATTTCTTCTTAATTTCCGCTGTGATCTATTGATTTTTCAGCAGAGTGTTGTTCAATTTCCATGTGTTTGTGGATATCCTACGATTTCTTATGCTATTGATCTCCAGCTTAATTGCACTATTATCTGATAATATACAGGGAATAACTTTGATTCTTTTGCATTTATTCAAACCTGTTTTGTGAGCTAGTATGTGATCTATCATGGAGAATGACCCATGTGCAGCTGAAAAGAATGAATATTCTAATTTTTGGGGTTTGAACACTCTATAGATGTCTAGTAAGTCCATGTGTTCAAAACCTTGGTTCAGTTCTAGTATTTCATTTTTAATTTTTTGCCTAGATGATCTGTCTATTTGTGAAAGTGGGGTATTTAGATTCCCAATTAAATTGTATTAGTGCCTATTTCGTTTTTCTTGTTACTTAATATTTGTTTTATATAGTAGAGGCAGTAATATTTAGTGTGTATATGTTTATAATTATCATCTCTTCCTCCTCAATTGTTCCCTTTACAAGGATGCAGTGGCCTTCTTTGTCGCTGTTAATCAGTTTTGGGTTGAAATTTTCTTTGTCTGCAAATAACTTTGCTACCCCTGCTTTTTTCCTGGCTCCTGTCACATGGAGAATTGTTTTCCATCCTTTCACTTTCAGTCTATGGGCTTCCTTTTGCACTAGGTGTGTTTCTTGTAAACAACATATTGTTGGATTTTGTTTCTTAATCCATTCTCCCAGTCTATTTCTCTTGATTGGTGAATTGAAGCCATTGATATTGATGGTTATAACTGATATATACTGACTTCTTATTGTCATGTTATTGTCCTTTGGATGACTCTTTTAAAATTTTTGCCCTCTCCTTTTAATTTCTTGCCTTGACTATTTGATTTGCTCTATTGTGCCTCATGGTGTTGTGACCATCATTGTCTTTTTCTAGGATAGTGTTTAGAATTCCTTGTAGTGCTGGTTTGGTATTCATGAAGTTTCTCAGGTGTTCTTTGTCATGGAAGTACCTTATTTCCCCATCCATTTTGAAAGAGAGTTTTGCAGGATACATCAGTCTAGGTTGGAGGTTTCTTTCTTTTGGGGCTTGAAATACGTCACTCCAGGCTCTCCTTGACCTGAGGGTTTGTGTTGAAAAGTCTGCTGTGATTCTGATTTGCTTTCCTTTGCATGTGATTTGTTTCTTTTCCCTTACTGCTTGTAGTATTTTGTACTTCTGTTGAGTGTGTGGGATCTTGTTATATGTCTAGGTGTAGGGTTTTTGATCATGGCTAGTTGAAGTCCTATATGCCTAACTTATCTGTATGTCAAATTCTTCCTCTCTATTTGGGAAATTTTCTGTCATTAATTCTGTGAACAACTTTTTAAAATCATTTGCATATTTTCCTACTACTTCATGGATTCATATCAATCTCACGTTATTCTTCTCTGCATCATCTAGGAGTTGTTGGATCAATTTCTCATGATCCCTTACTGCTTTTAAGAGACCTCGCTTTTCACAGTCACTGACTGCAATCCAATCTTCTATATCTGAGATTCTATCTTCATATTCTTTATTATGTTGTGTACACTTTCAATGTAGTGTTTAATATCCTGGATATCTGCTTTAGTCTGTTTTATGTATTCCATTTCTTTTCTATGTTGGGAATTTATTGTTTCCATTTCTTTCTTATGTTGTTCCTTTATGGCTTCTCTCATTGTCCTGAGTTCATCTATTTTTTTCTAGAGTCTTGAAACATGACTTTCATTTTTTTCACCATCTCTATGGTTATCTGGGAAATTATTTCTGTTTGGAATTTTTTGTAGAGCCTGATTGATCTCTTTCGTTACTTCCTGTGCTGTGAGTTCAGAGTGTCCTGGTGGTTCACTATCAGACTTTTCATCCTCCTTGCTCCTACTTTTGTCATTGTTGCAGTGGAAGTCTGTCTTTCTGTCTTGCTTAACTGGTTCTCATTTTTTCCCCTTATCTCTGCCCTCCCTTCAGCCCCTACTACCTTCCCTATTTACAAATACTTTATTTCCATTTTTTCACTTTCTCATTTTTTCCTTTTCCCTTATTGCCTTTCCTGTACCCTTCCTACCTCCCGCACAACTTCAACCCCTTTCTTTCTATTTTACATTGTCAATATATCATTAGGATCTTATGTACTGTTATAGTTTTTCACACCACAGAATGTGTTGGGTATGTACACATGTGTGACTTATTTATTTCACTTAGGATTATATCCTTAATATGTATCCATTATTTTATGAAAGACTAATTTCTAATTCTTTATTGTTGAGTAGTATTTCATTTTATAGAAAAAACACATCTTCTTTTTCCAGTCTCCAACTGATGGGCAAATGTGCTGTTTTCAAGTTTTAGCTATTACAAACTATGCCACTATAAACAGAAGTGTGCATATATCGCTGTGACATGATTCTTTTAATTCTTTTGGAAAGTTACCCAGCAGAGTGATGGCTGGGTCAAATGTAACCTCTACTCCTAGTTTATTTGTTTGTTTTGTTGTTGTTTTGTTTTGTTTTGTTTTGTTGTTTTGTTTTTTGAGACAAGGTCTCACTATGTAGTTGAGACTGACTGGGAACTCACTATGTAGCCCAGGCTCATCTTGAACTCAGTGATCCTCCTATCTCACCCTCCTGAGTGCTGGGATTACAGGCATGCATCACCATGCCCGGCTTCTACCCCTAGTTCTTTGAGGTATTTCCATATTGATTTCCAGAGTGCTTGCACCAGTCAACAATACTACCAACAATGGAAAAGGGTTCCTTTCTCCCCACAACCCCACCAACATTTGTTATTGGTTGATTTCTTGATAGCAGCCACTCTTTGTGGCATGAGGTGGATTCTCAGTGTTGTTTTCATTTTCATTTCTTGAATAACCTTAGATCCACTCTGCAGAAACACAGGTGATTCTTTTAATTCTTTGGGAAATATATCCAACAGAGGTATAGCTGCATCAAACAGCACTTCCAACTCTAGTTCTTTGAGGTATCTCAATACTGATTTCCATAGTTGTTGCACCAGTCTGCATTCTAACCAGCACTGAAGCAGAGTTCCTCTTTCCTGACATTCCCACCAGTATTTCTTATAGCTTGATTTCATGTTAGTAGCCATTCTTTCTGGGGTGAGGTGGAATCTCAGTGTTGTTTTCATTTGTGTCTCTCAAATTAGCAGTGATGTAGAATATTTTTTCATATGTTTCTTTGTTATTTCTACTTTTTGTTTTAGAAATGCCTGTTCATTTCAGATGTCCATTATTGTATTGTGTGTTTAAGTTTAGGAGGTCTAGGGTGAAGGGAGGGAAGGGACTAGGGGAAAAAATCAGAACCAAGGCCTGTCATGTAAAGGTACAAGATCCCAATTATGAATTTAACTATACTGTATACCTAAAATGTACCAATAAACTCAATTGGGGAAAAAATTTAGGAGATCTACCCGACAAAGAATGGCTGCTATCAAGAAATCAACCAATCACAAGTGTTGGTGGGGTTGTGGGGAGAAAGGAACCCTTCTCCATTGTTGGTGGGCATGCAGACTGGTGTAACCACTATGGAAATCAATCTGGAGATACCTCAAAGAGCGGGGACTAGAGGTTCCATTTGACCCAGCCATCCCTCTGCTGGGTATCTTTCTAAAAAAATTAAAATAATCATACCACTGTGATATATGTGCACCTATGCTTTTAGTGGTACAGTTTATAATAGCTAAAATTTGGAAACAGCCCATTTGCCCATCATTTGGAGACTGGATAAAGAAGATGTGGTTTTTCCATAAAATGGAATATTACTCAGTTGTAAAGAATGAGAAATTAGAGTCATTCATAGGAAAATGGATACATATTGAGGATATACTCCTAAGTGAAATAAATAAGTCATACGTGTATAAATACAGGATAGTTTCTCTGGTGTGAAAAACTATAATGGTTCATAAGATCCTAATGATATAATTGACAATGTGAAATAGGAAGAAAAGGGCTAAAGGTGTAGGGAAAGTGGGAAGGGTAGGGGAAAGGGAATACAGGAAAGAAAAAATATGAAAAAAGGAAAAAATGGAAATAAAGTGTTTGTAAATGGGGAGGGGAGGAGGGGGTGAAGGGAGGGAAGGGACAAGGGCAATAAATGAGAACCAAGGCCTGTCATGTAAAGGTACAAGATCCCCATGATGAATGTAACTGTACTGTATACCTAAAATGTACCATTACACTCAATGAGAGGAAAAAAAGAAAAAAGAAATAAATTTAGGTTTGATTTTAATAACTTCTTTATATATTGTAGATAGTAGACCTTTGTTAGAGGAATAGCTGGTTCAATGTTTTTCCCATATTGTGGGTTGTCTCTTCACACTGCTGGTCATTTCTCTTACTGTGCAGAAGCTTTTTAATAAGAAGACATCCAACTTGTTGATTATTTGTGCTCGTTCATGGGCAATTGAGACTTATTTCCTTGTCTTCTCATTTCAACAGATGCAGCCTGCTGTGCCTTTGCTGAGGAGACTTTTTGCTCACCCAGTGGTCTTCAATTCTCAGCAAGCCACCAAGCAGGTTTTACTCTGCTTCTCGCCAGTACACCAACTCCTGGGTTCAGAATAGTGGTCTTCTGGGTCCCTGAGCTGACTTATTGTCTGGGTGGGCTTCTGGCTTAGGCCTGTGCACACTTGGCCTGGTGTCTAGGTGTGCCACTGGCTGGGGCCTCTATGTAGCTGTTGTCTGGAAGGACCTTTGTCTGAGGGCTGTGTACCCCAGGTCCTGTTGTGTACATAGACTTTTGCTTAAGGTCTCCACACACTTATCAATGCTATCGGAGAGAGCCTCTGGCTCTTGTTTGTGCATATAGGCAGTTATATTTTAGGTGGGCCCTTGTCTGAGCCCAGTGGTATGATGGATCTCTGGGTGAAGTTTGTACTCCTATGCAGCTCTTTTCTAGAAAGGAATGTGGCTTGGGCAGGTGTGCCCATACCTCTGGGTCTGAGCAGGGCCCCGGCTGAGACTCCTGCAGCCACTCCACTTTGGTCTACACAGCTGCTCCCAGGGATCTGCAAACATCTACAGATGGTATGGTGGGACCTGGTTTAATTTTTCATAATGATTTATGTGAATTTTATTACCTGCTGTGATAGGTCAAATAAAGTTTTCCCAAGATGCCCTTGTTCTACTCATAGGATCCTGTGAATATAGTATGTCAAATTGCAAAAGAGAATTACTGGATGAAATTAAAATTACAAATCAGCTGTCACTGAGTTTGAGAGATGATCTTATGTTACCCAGAAAGCCTGATGTAATCACATAAGCCTTGAGCAGAGAAATTATCAAAACTATTCTGTTCCCAGACTTCTCAACTACAGAAACATTGAGATAGCACATTTGTATTCTTTTAGGCCTTGAAAATCCTTCAATTTGTTACAGCAACAGTAGATACTTGCTTTCTTGAAGTGCTGTGATTATAATATATAATTAATAGGCTGTGATAGTTTTTTGTGGTCTCATTTCTTCCCTTTTAAAGACCTATTAGGCATTATTTCACAGTTTCTAGCTTGGACTATCGTGTAAAAATCTGATTCCTGTCTGACTTCTATGTTCTTACAATTAATTTGATGTGCATGACTGGTGACATGGGAACCCATATGATTTTTTTATTTATATGCAGAGAGCAGTAACATTAGCAGATTATGTCTTCATGTTTATCTTTTTATATGACAACAAATCTGAAATCAAAGGGAAAGAAAGGCTCTATGTGCATAAGCAAGTATGGGCAGTATATACATCATTCCAGATATGCATTGCAAATTTCTAAATGAAAATGCAGAGCTCTTAAGTGGCATTTTTCCTAGCCCATAGTTGTCAGGAATTTTCCTAAAATTTCTTGACAGACAAGCTTCTACTTTAATTGTTTATGTTGTAAGCTTGTTACTTTTTAGTCTTTTTACTATTTTCTTCAGAAATATCAATTATGTACCTTGGAATTTCTGTTATTTTCCTCATTTACAATATTCTATCCAAATATTTTCAACTTCTTTTGTTTATATTTCAACTTGAACATTCTTCAACCCGCTGATGTAGATGTGTATATAATGATTTACATTGCATGTTCAGCGATGCCTAGTGATTCATTTTCATTATACTTACTGTCCTTTTTGTTTCTCCCATGAATTTTTAAAAATTTATTTACTCTTGAATATCTTTCTGAAGCTGAAACTGTTCCCTTTTTATTTCTCAAGTCTTTTAGTTATTGCTTTTTTAATTTTGCAGATCACTTTTGACATTCTCTTTCAAAAACCCCATATTTTCTTTAATATGCTTGATATTTAAAAAAGACTTTGTTCAATATTTTCCTGTACTTTGTGGTATGTTTCTTATTCTATGTACTTCAACTGCCTTTCACTTGTGTTTCTCTATCCTCTCCATTGTAATTGTCTTCCTTTTGCGACCTTTTAGAATGTCTCTGCTTATTATTATCTTTTAATTAAGACAAAGATTTAGTCAAAAATATTACTCTGGAGAAAGATTGAAAACACTGAGTTTGGACAAGGAAAAACTTGACTCATCTAAAAAATCTTTCTAACATTCTATTTTGGGGATATGTGTCATTTGTGAGGAAGTGATACATTTCCATAGAACACATATACTTCTTGTGAAGATATTATGTTCACTTTCTTTTATTAGCCATGAAGAAAAGTTACATGGCAGATTGCAAAAAAAATCAATAAATGTACACCATATACATATACTGAATTGTGGCCACTCTGAATCTAGTTGTCTGTTACTTCTGAGCATCAAATTTTTCCAGAGGTTCAAGAAAAATCAAATAATAATGACTTTGCCAGTCATTTTATCCTTTCGCTAAGTCTACAGAATCCTTGTCTCTCTTTACTTTCATCATGAACACCAGTTCAGATGTTTGCATTTTTCCAAATTATCTTAAAGTTGTTTGATCTCCTTACAGTTTTCATTTCTGAGAGCTTTATCCTCTATACCCTGTTGCTACTGTAAGTTTATATTCCCTGTACTGTTATTCTGACATTTAGATAGTATTGAGAAAATATAGTGACATATCAAGGACACAGTTCTCTGCCATAAATCAAAAGGCTATTCAATGCCCTCATATATTTTCTAAAGAAATTGGCTAACCTGACCCATTGTGGACAAGCAAATAGATTTTATTTAATGGACAGGAAAGGTGCACTGATGTAACATGGATGCCTAACAGTGCACAGCCTCTCAGGGAAATAATGGATTTTCTTTTAACCAAGAAGTTGGTTTCTCTGCTATCTAAAAGTGAGGACAGCCCAAATGCCTGCTGTGTAAATGTCTCTTTCATTGGTCTCCAACCTCTCCATTTTATGCCGACTTTCATCAGAAAAATCAAATCTCCCTCACTCAGTCACCTGGGAAGCTGACATGTTAACTACCAAGGGCCTGCGTGACAAAAGAGCTGAAACCAAAGGACAAGAAGAGGCTGCATGTGGATAAGAAAGCAGGGGCAGCATGAGCCCTGCGCCAGGCAGAAGGAAATACAGAGCCTCACAGGTGGCATTTGCCCTGGCCCTTAGTGTGCAGGAAGCACCCTGCAAATTCTCAGCAGAGGGCATGGCAGGAGCTGGGAGCCTGCTTCCAAGCCCGTTCTGACAGCCTTCAGATTTTATTTATTCAAATTGCACTTAAAAATATTCAGCAACTCACCAGACTCTTTTACAGCCTTCCAAATGTGTCACCTTTGAAAGAAATAATTGGAGGCAGGCTGAGAAAACAGCAGGCACTGGATAAATGCTTCCACGGATGAGTGACTGAAAAGAGTGAATGTGTGAAGGAAAGAATAAAAACCCACAAATACCAGCGTCTGAATCTGTAAATGACCAGCAAAGCACATTTCCTGAGGGAACCACTTCATCTCAATTTGGAAATACTCATTTCTGACCTCAAGGAGTCTACATAATGTATTGCACCATCTGGTGAACTCGTGTTCATAAAAATCTTTCACAGACAAAACCTATTATTGGAAAAAGTAAAAATTGATAACTTTTACATGTCCTCTGCCCTAGCTGGCAAATTTGTTTAATTCAAATGAAAAGTCCAGACAATGCTAGCTTTCGCCTAATGTTACAGCCATCCAAGGAAATTTTTGTTGCATTTTGCGTAGCCTTTTGTTTTAAAAGAATAAACCCTAGTACACATGTAGGGTGCCAAAAATAGAAATATAAATAAGACTTTCCGCTGTAGTAGCAAGTAAAAGTCAAAATCCATATAGTCATATTTGGAAAAAAATCTATAACTTACATACATGTAATCATTTTTATGATTTTATTACAAATTCATTAAGAATTTATATAGCCAGTAGAATGACCACACAGATCTGGATGTTAGAGTTATTTTCCATTTATTCTTTCATCGAGTTTATTTGTACATTTTAGGTATATAGTACAGTTACATTCATCGTTGGAAACTTGTACCTTTACATGACAGGTCTTGCTTCTCATTTAAATATAGTTATTTTCTATAAGATGCTTCGGGCTATTATAGGAACCTAAGGACCTTATATGAAAATATAAAAAATATCAAAAACCAATGTGTCAGACTCCAAAATGATAGCTTACATTATTTCATTCAAAGAATATAGGTTAGAGCTAATGTGTGAGAGGGATTGGAGTAGAGTCCAATTTTCCTTAAGGTGAACCCCATCTCAAGGTGCTCCTCCTACTCATTTAGAAATGGATGCTTCATATCATTGATTTTGAGGGCATTTCTGCAAACATGAATATGTTCTGCAAATTGTTCATTGTTATGTGAGATTTACTTGTCCTTATTACTGGTGTTATTATGCTTAGATATTAATAGAGGAGTACAAGTCTTCTCAAGATTAAAACTCCCTACACTCCAATCCATTTCACAGATTAGCTGTAACTTCAAGTATTTGAGGGAAGTAACGTATTAATTAGAGATTATTTTCTTTTTAAAATTTTTATTTCAATTTTTTTCAAACTTTACCATAAGAGCATATGCTCTTTATTATTCTTAGCCTCTACTGTCAATTTTTAAAATTAGTACATGTATGCAGTATATTAATAACACATTCATTGGCTGGGTGTGGTGGTGCACACCTGTAGTGCCAGCACTGAAGACTCTAAGGAAGAATTGCTGAAAGTTTGAAGGCACCTTGAGCTATACAGTGAGACACTGTCTCAAAAACAAACATGCGAGATAGATAGATATAATTTCTACATAGTATAACACATCTCAATGTCTTTTTTTAATTCATTAATTTTGTTGGTACATTTTCAGTACTCAATATGCTAACATTCATTATTTTGAATTTGTACCTTTTCATGATATTGTTGTGCCCAAGTCGCGAAGTCCCCAAAGACCACCAAGGAGTCAGGTCCGATGCAAATGCAAGAGGAGTTTATTGCAAGCTTGAGCCTGGAGCCTCAGGTGTCACTGTCACAGCGGCTTCAGACTGAGAACCCAGATCCAACATTGAACCAAGTTTATATAGGATTTTTCTGTTACTATTTTTAGTTTTCCCTTGTCATCAAGGGGCATCGGAAGGGCACATTGGAACATGACCTAATGCTTACATTTGCAAATTTATTATGGGGTGCTGGGAGGGTATGTATTGGAAAGTTACCAAGGCCTTTAGAGATTTAATTCCTCTTTTCATTAGACAATTAATTCCTCCTTTCTGACTTTTGCTAACTAAGATATATGACTGTCTACGTCCACTATAATTAATTCCTATATCAACTATAACTAATTCCTATATTGATTAGATCACCCGAAAAGAAGCTTTTATATCAACTATACTTAATTCCTATATTAATTGAATTACAAAAAGAAGCTTATCTTAAAAAGAGGAACAGAAGCAGGGTGGAGATGCCCTAAAAGAGGAACTGCAATTGTCAAAGCACAGAGAAACTGCCACATAGAATGGAAACTGTCACATAGAATGGAATTTTTCAGAAAGGAACTTTTGCATTTACTCTATTCTGGGTAAGGAGCATGGAGCCCACCATGACCTGGAAACTTGGTCCTTACAATATATTTTTATTATTTTTCCCAATTCCCCTGCCCACCCTTCAACACTCCACCCCTCCGTGTTTACAAAGACTTTGTTTCCATTTTTTCCTTTTCTCGTCTTTATTCTTTTCCCTTCTTTCTTTTCCACTACCCCTTCCAACTCCCCTTCAGAACTTTTCTTCCTATTTCACTTATCTATTATAAGTATTGATCCTTATTTACACTTTCAGTTTCTCACACAAGAGAAACTATTTGTATTTACTCCTGTAGGTCCTATTTATTTCACTTAAGAGTATCACCTCAATGTATATCCATGTATCTATAAGTGTCCCTAGTTTTTCATTCTTTTTTTTTTCTCATTGAGTATATTGGTACATTTTAGGTATACAGTACAGTTACGTTCATCATTGGGATCTTGTACCTTTACTTGACAGGTCTTGGTTGTCATTTTTTCCCCTTAACCGTGCCCTCCCTTCACGCCCTCCTCCCTTCCCTATTTAAAAATATTTTATTTCCATTTTTTCATTTTCCCATTTTTTTCCTTTATTACCTTTCCCCTACCCTTCCCATTTCCCCTACACCTTTATCCTTTTTCTTCCTATTGAAAATTGTCAATTATCTCATTAGGATCTTATGTACCATAATAGTTTTTCACACCAGGGAAACTATACAAAATTTATATCTTTATGGCTGAGTAGTACTCCATTTCATTTTTAAAAAAACATTTTCTTTATCCAGATTCTAGTTGATAGACAATTGGGCTGTTTCAAAGTCTTAGATATTGCTTTCCCCTTCCCTCCCTCCAACCTATCTCCCCATCCCCATTTACAAAGCTCTATTTCACTTTTCCTTCAATTCATTTTTTTATTCCTTTAAATCCCTTTTTATTCCTTACTTCTGCCTTTCCCATCTCTTGTTCCTCTTACAATTTTAAGAAATTATTGCTACTACCTAATATCCATCCTATATTTTGCTCATTATTTGTACTTTTGCTTTCTCACAGAAAAGAAGCAATATGGTATTCAAACTTGTGTGTTTGAATTATTTCACTTAGAATTATGACTTCCAGGTGCATTCATTTACCTAAATGTGTCTCGAGGTTATTTTCTTCAAGGCAGAGTAGTATTCCACTGTATATAAAAAACACATGTTTTTGTCCATTCATCTGTTGATGGGCATATGTGCTATTGTGAACATTTGACTATTGTAAATTGCACTGACATCAACATGGGTGCGCATGTATCACTGCAGTATGATGACATTAACTTCTTCAGGAAAATGCTTAGGAGGAGAATAGTTGGATTCAATGGAACTACTAATTTCAGTTTTTTGGAAGAATCTCCATAATGCTTTCTTTAGTGATTGCACCAATTTACACTCCCACCAACAATGGAGCAGGGTTTGCTTTTCCATGTAGTCCTGCTTGCATTTTTTTCTTTCTTTTTTTTTTCTCGAGTTTATTGGTACTTTTTAAGTATACAGTACAGTTACATTTATCATTGGGAACTTGTACCTTTATATGACAGATCTTGGTTCTCATTTTTCGCATACACCTGCCCTCATTTAACCCCCTCCACTCTCACCTATTTACAAAGACATTTTTTCTATTTTTTCTTTTCTCATACTTTCTCTTTTCCCTTATTTCTTACCCAACCCTTCCCAATTCCCCTACACATTTAGCCCATTTCTTACTATTTCACATTGTCAGTTATACAATTTGGATATTCTATACACTTTTAGTTTTTCAAACCAGAGAAACTATGTGTTATTTACACATATGTACCTTATTTATTTCACTTAAGACTATGGCCTCAATATGCACCCATTTTCCTATGAATGAATCTAGTTTGTCATTCTTTATGGCTGAGTAGTACACCTTTTTATAGAAAAACAACACATTCTTTATCCACTTTCAAATTGATGGGCAATTTGGCTGTTTCCAAGTTTTAGCTCTGACAACCTGGGCCACTATAAACATGGGTGCATATATATCACTGTGGTATGATACTTTTAATTCTTTTGGAAAGATATCCAGCAGAGAAATAGTTGGATCAAGTGAAACCTTTAATCCTATTTGTTAGAGGTATCTCCACATTGATTTCCATAGTGATTGCACAACTCTGCACTCCCACCAACAATGGAGAAGGGTTCCTTTCTCTACAAAACCCCACCAATATTTGTTATTGGTTCATTACTTGATAGCCATTCTTTCTGGGTTGAGGTGGAAACTCAGTGTTGCTTTTTTCTGTATGTCTCCAATGACCAGTGATGTTGAACATTTTTTCATGTATTTGTTTGCTGCTTTTACTTCTTTGTCTGAAAAATGTCTGTTAATTTCAGATGCTCATTGTTGAATTGAGTCTTTATGTTTGGGGGGCCTGATTTTTTGGAGTTGTTTATATATTCTACATAATAGCCCTTTTCCTGAAGAGCAGCTGGTAAAAATTATTTCCCACATTGTACATTTTCTCTTAGCTCTGTTGATGGATTGTTTTCCAGTGCAGAAGCTTTTTAATAAGATGAGATGCCAGTTGTTTATTCTTTGTGCTAGATGTGGTACTCCTGAAGATTTGGTCATGAAGTCATTTCCTATGTGAATGTCTTCAAAAGTTCTGCCTAACTTATCTTCCAGCAAATTTAGTGACTGTTTTTTAATATTGAGATTTTTAATCCACTTGGATGTTAGTTTAGAGCATAGTGAAAGATAAGGGTCTAGTTTTAACATTTGTAATTTGAAATCCAGTTTTTCTAATGCCATTTATTAAAGAGTCTATCTTTCCTCCACTGAGGATGGTTGGCTCCTTTGTCAAAGATGAGGCAGCTGAGTACATCTGGAGTTGTTTCTGTATCTTGCAATCCATTCCACTGATCTTCAAGTCTTTTTTTTTTTTTTTGGGCAGAACCATGTTGTTTTTCTCATAGTGGCTTCATAGTACGATTTCCAGTTGGGGATTTTGATACCCCCTGCCATTTCTCTGTTGCCTAGAATTGCTTTTGCTATTCTATGTCTCTTCTGGTTCCAAATTAATTTTTGGATGTTTTTCTCAAGGTCTGTGAAAGATATTGTCAAAATATCAATTGGGTTTGCATTGAATCTGTACAGCACTTTTGGTACTAAGGCAATTTTGACTATGTTGATTCTTCCGACCCAGGAGCAGGGGATATCTTTCCATTTTCTTATATCCTCTTAGATCTCTTCTTTCAGAGTACTGTAGCTTTCAGGGTGGAGATATTTTGCTTTTTTCATTACATTGATTCCTAGATACTTCAAATTTTTTTGGATGCTATTGTGAAATGAGTTGTTTCCCTAGTTTTTCTCTCAGTGATTCTACTGATTGTGTACAAGAAGATTATTGATTTTTGAGGGTTGACCTTGGATCCAGCTACTCTGTTGAAAGTGTCAATTAAGTCTAGATGCCTTTTGGCAGAGTTTTTTGTGTGTTTGATGTAGAGTGTCATATAGTCATCAAATACCAACAGTTTAACTTCTTCCTTTCCTATCTTTATTGTTTAATTTCTTTTTCTTGTATAATTACTGTGGCTAATGTTTCTATAACTCTATTGAACAGAAGCAGTGATAATGGGCATCCTTGTCTATCTCCTGATTTTAACGTGAATGTTTTCGGTTTAGGCCATTCAATATGATGTTGGCTGTTGGTTTTTCATAGATAGCCTTTATGGAGTTGAGATGAAAACCATCGATTTCCAAATATCTGCAGGGTTTTTATCATGAATAGGTGTGGAAAATTGTCAAATTCTTTTTCTTCATCTATTGGGCTGATCATATGTTTTTGTCCTTGACTCTGTTAATATAGTGTATTACATTTATTGATTTATGTATGTTGAACCATCTTTGCAAACCTGGAATAAATGCGACTTGGGCAGGTTGTATGATCTTCTTGATGATCCTCTGTATTCTGTTTGCTACTATCCTAGTGAGGATTTTTGCATCTATATTCATTAAAGAGATTGGCCTATAATTCTCTTTTTTGGTTGAATCTTTCCCTGGTTTGGGAATCAAAGTAACACTTGCCTCCAGGAATAAATTTGGAAGTATTTCTTCTCTTTTAATTTCATTGAAAAGTTTAAAGAGTAGTGGAAGTAGTTCTTCTCTAAATGTCTTCTAGAATTCATCACTGAATCCCTCATTATGTGGGCTTTTCTTAGTTAGTAAATTTTAATTACATTTTCAATTTCAATGATTGCAAATGGGTGTTTAAAATTTTTTACCTTCTTCGTTCAACTTTGGTAATTTATATGTATCTAGAAATCTGTCCTTTTCTTCTGTGTTTTACATTTTATTAGAGTACACATTCTCAAAGTATGTATTGATTATCCTCAGGATTTCTGCTATATCTGTTGCGACTTCTTTTTCATTCCTAATGGCATGAATCTGAGCCTTTTCTTTCTTTTTTTAGACAAGATCAGCTAAGGGTTTATTGATTATATTTATTCTTTTTTAAAAAACAACCCTTCAATTCATTGATTTTTTAAATCATTCTCTTAGATTCCATTACATTCATTTCTTTAAAATTTCATCCCTTCTGTGAGCTTTGGGTTTTTCTTGCTCTTCTTTTTCTAGGAGACTCAGATTCAACATTATGTTGTTTATTTGAGCTCACTCTGTTTTCCGAAAGTGGGCATTCACTACTATGAATTGTCCACATAGAATTGCTTTCATTTTTTCCCATAGATTCCTGTATGTTGTATTGCCATTATCATTTATTTGTAAAAACTGTCTAATTTCCTCTTTAATTTCCTCTGTGACCCATTGATTGTTCAGGAAAGTGTTGTTTAATTTCCATGAGCTTTTGAAGTTCTTGCAGTTTCTTATGCTACTGATCTCCACCTTAGTTGTACTATGATCTGATATTATACATGGGACAATTTCGATGCCTGTGCATTTATTTAAACCTGTTCTATGATCTAGCATATTGTTTATTTTGGAGAATGACCAATATGCAGCCAAAAGGAATGTATATTCTGATTTTCTGGTGTGAAAAATTGTATAGATGTCTATTAAGTACATTTGTTTAAAAGTTTGGTTTGGTTCTAGTATTTTGTTGTAGGTTTTTTTCTCTAGATGTTCTATATGTGATAGTTGGGTATTTCAGTATCCTACTACAATTGTATTAGTGCTATATAAGATTTTTCATTTCCCTTAATATTTGCTTTGTATATTTGGGGCATATGTATTTATGATTGGCATCTCTTCCTCTCAGATTGTTCCCTTTCCAAGGATGTCGTGGCCTTCTTTGTCTCTCTTAATTAATTTTTGTTTGAAACTTACTTTGTCTACTAATAAGATAGCTGGACCTGCTTTTTTATGGGTTCCTATCACATGGAGAAATGTTTTCCAACCTTTCAGTTTCATACTATGGGTTTCTTTTTGCACTAGGTATGTTTCTTGTATACAACATATTGCTGTATTTTGCTTCTTAATTGATTTTGCCAGTCTGTTTCTTTTCATTGGTGAACTGAGGTCATTGACAATGACGGTTATAATGATACATACTGACTTATCATTGTCATGTTATTGTCCGGTTGTTGACTTTTTTAATTTCCCCCTCTCCCTTTAGTGTCTTGCCTTGGATAATTGATTTGCTCTGTTAGGCCTCATGGTGTTGTGACCTTGGTCTATTTCTAGGATATTTTCAGAATTGTGTGTAGTGCTGGTTTGGTATACATGAACTATCTCAGTTGCTCTTTGTCATGAAAGTATCTTATTTCCCCATTCATTTTTGTAGAGAGTTTTACAGGATACACAAGGCTAGTTTGGAGGTTTTTTCTCTTAAGACTTGAAATACCTCCCTCCAGGCTCTCCTTGACTGGAGGGCTTGGTTTGAGAAGTCTGTTCTGATTCTGCTGGACTTGCCTTTGCATATGATTTGTTTCTTTTCTCTAACTGCTTGTAGTATTTTGTTCTTCTATAGGATTTCTGCGATCTTCACTATTGTAATGCCTATGTGTGGGGTTTTTATCATGGCTAGGTGGAGTCCTATATGCCTCAGTTATCTGTATGTCAAGTGCTTTTGCTCTGTTTGGGAAAATTTCTGTCTTTGTTTCTGTGAAAAGTTTTTTTCTGCATTTTTGTACTTTCTCTTGATAATTCATAGATTCCTCTCAGTCTTATGTTTATTTGTACCATCTAGGATTTGGTGAATCAATTTCTCATGATGTCTGTTTTTAAGAGATCTCTCTTAAAAGATTTCACTCTAATTTTATATATCTGAAATTCTATCTTGACATTCATTCATCCTTCTGTGAATGCTATCAGTAGAGTTTTTAATATGGATATCAGTTAGAATCTGTTTCAGGAATTCCATTTCTTTCCTATGTTGGTCATTCATGGTTTCTATGATGGTCCTGAGCTCATATATTTTTTGTCAGTTTCTGTTCTAGAGTCTCTAATTTTGACTTTCATTGTGCTCACCATCTCTGTTCTTATCTGGGAAATTATTTCTGTTTTGAATTTTTCTAGAGACTGATTAATCTGTTTTGTTACTTCCTGTGGTATGAGTTCAGGGTATCCTGGTGGTTGATTGCCAGACTTTTCTGCAGAGTTTCCCCTAGAATTTGCTATTGGTGAACTGGAAGTCTGTCCTTGCGCCTTGCTTACCTGTTTTCTCATTTTTGTTTTTGTTGTCGGTACTGTCCTTGGTTTATTTCCTGGGCTAGTATTTTGATTTTCCTGATATAGCTGCTCTTTAGGTTTTGATTCTCTAATGACTCAGAGACACTCTCGTTTTCAAAATATCAGAAAGGACAACTCATTAAATCAATCACAACCTTTTACCCAATTGATACAATCAGCAAGACAATAGAATCAAGCACAGCTTAGAAATTGACCATTTGTGGTAGTTATTAATCTATCACATTTAAACTTTGGGAATTAAATCAAAATCAAGGAGCAGCCCAAAATATGTTTATAGTGAATAAACTCTTCAATATAGCCCCTTTACCCTTTAGGACGGGGACTTGCATGGAAATAAAAGGAGAGGAATAATAGGTAGAAGAATAGGAGAAGGTTTCAAGTGAAGCAAGAGGATGCAGGATGATCACACAAACTCTAGGAAACTGTTGAAGACCAGAGGGAAAGACAGAGTGCAAGAATAAAGACAAGAATAGAACAATTTAACAGTAATAGGGAAGCATAAATTATGCTCACTTTTCTTTGAAACTTAAAACACATAAGTGAAAGAAAAGGAAAGAAGAAAAGAAAAATAAAGAAATCTGAATTAGGGAAGGAACAGGATCAAAAAGAGAGATCAAGAATAAAGTGGGGAATAAGAGACTAAGTGGGAAAAAGAAGAAAGAAAAAAGGAAATATTTTTAGAATGGAAAAAATAAAATTTTACAACCAAAAATTAAAAATACAAGGAAAAGAAAGATAGAAAATTTTAAGATCCTCTTTCAAGTATATATCTGCTGTCACAATAGACAATGTGGGCAGCAATGTGAAGAACTAAGTCAATTAGTCTCAGCTAGCCAATGGCACACTCCTGAGTTTCAGGCTGAATTTTGGCTGTAAGGCCCAAGATGAGCTCAGTGACCTCCTGCAGGGTTGAACTCTGCAAGGTGCTGCTGCAGGAATGAGCTGTCCTTCCATGGAAGATAGTCCAAGTTCTGATAGAAGGTGGTGATCCCTCCAACTTACCAACTATGGAGTTCTGTTGTCCTTTTATTGCAATTGTCCACTTCTGCTCTATCTTCTGGAGCTCTGTAAAATGGTCTTTATAACCACCTGTGCATCTGCAGTTTAGATCCACGTACTGGATGAACCAGGAGGCCCTAGAGCATGTGCAGTTGATGCTGCTGAGGCACGTGCAGAACTGGGCAGTCCTCACCAGATTGCTCCAATGAAGGCATTGGGTGCTGGTGAGCTCGCCATGCAGCTGGGTTATCCTCACCTGTCTCTGCCTGCATTTGTTATGGGTTGATGTATTTATAATCACCTTACTTTCCAGAGTGAGATGGAATCTTAATGATGTTTTAATTTTCATTTTCTCAAATGGTACACAATGTTGAGGATTTTACCTTGTACATATTTTCCATTTGTCTTCATCTGAAAAGTGACTATTTACTTCACATGCTCAATTTTATTGAGTTTCTAAATTTAAGAGATTTAGTTTTTTAGTTTTTTATATATTTTAGATATTAGTTGCTTGTCTGATGAGTAGATGGCAAAAACTTTATCCATTTGTTGGTTATCTCTTCACTCTCATTGATTTCCATTGTTGTACAAAAGCTTTTTAGTTTTTTTTTCAGCTTTAATTGAGTTTATTGGTACATTTTAGGGATACAGTACAGTTACATTCATTGTTGGGATCTTGTACCTCTACATGACAGGTCTTAGTTCTCATTTTTCCCTTGTCCCTGCCCTCCCTTCACCCTCTCCTCCCCTTCCCATATACAAACACTTTATTTCCTTCTTTTCATTATCTCACATTTTTTCTTTTCCCTTATTACCCTTCCGCCATCCATCCCACCTTCCCTACACTTAAAGCTTATTAGTTTGATGTGATCCCAGTTGTCAGTTCTTTGTAATATTTCCAATGCAATAAGAATTTTGCTCATACAGTGTCTACATCTACATCTTCGAGAGTCTTACCTAATCTATCTCCAAGGAGATTAAGTATTTCTCCTTTAATATTTAGATCATTGATACAATTCAATTTTAGTTTAGTGCTTGGTGAGAGATATGTGTCTAGCATCAATCTTTCACATGTGGAAAGCCAGTTTTCCCAGCACCATTTATTAAAGCTTCTGTCTTTCTTCCGACAAAGTGTTTGGCTCCTTTGTCAAAGATAAATTAGCTGAGTGTGCTTGGAGTTTCTTCTGCATCTTCTGTTCCATCGGTTCTAAAGTCTGTTATTTTGCCAATATCATGAAGTTCTTATTTAGCTTTGTAGTATAACTTGAACTCCTTACACTGTGATGCCCTCTGCTTTGTCCTTATTGCCTGGAATTTATTTTACAATTCTAGGTCTCTTCTGAGTCCACATGAATTTTAGGATTGTTTTCTGTAATTCTGAGGAATGCTACAGGGTGATGCATATGGAACCCCAGATAGCCATGATCAGAAAAGAACTACACCAAGGCATATAATAGTTTATATTCCTACAATACAACACAAAACCAGCATTTTAAAAGCTGCTAAAGAAAAGAAACAAATTACCTATAAAGCAAAACACATCAGAATTGCAGGAGACTTCTTAACACAAACCTAAGTCAAGGAGAACTTAGAGTGAATTGTTTTCAGCTTAAAAAGAAAACAATTTCCAACCCAAATTGACATTCTGCAAAATTATGTGTCTAAGTTCATGAAGAAAAAAGCTACTTCCAAGATAAAGAGCACCTAAAGAAATTCAAGACAACCAAACCAGCACTCCAAAAAATTCTCAAGGATATCCAAGAAAAAGATAATGGAAGATGACAATGTCAAAATGCCCAACAGAATGATTTTACCAGGTAAGACAAGCAACTAAATAGAAGGAAGTGAAAAGGAACTGCCAGCAGGAAAATAATACAATTACAAAAATAAGTCATTACCTATCAGTTATAATTATCACTGTAAATTGTCTCAATTCACCTATCAAAAGCAAAATGCTAGCATAAAGGATCAAAACACAAGAACTAACTGCATATGAGAAACACATTTAACGCAAAAAGCAATTCATGGATGGAAAATTAAATGATAAAAAAACAATAACCTATGCATCAGGAAACAGGAAAAAAGCAGGAGTAGCTATGCTAATTACAGACAAACTGGATTTCCAGCCAAATCTACTCAGAGGAGACAAAGAAGGTCACTACTTTTAACACTGGTTAAGGGAACTATTCATGAAGAAGAGATCACAATCATAAATATATATTCATCATTGCTCTTTTTTAACTAGAGTGATAGGAACTCACTAAAAGAAAATGATGGATAAGGTGACTAAGTTTCTTCACTAATCCTTATGTGTAGGGATGGTAATATTGACTTGTATCTTCTTTCTACTCAGGCTTCCATGTAGAACAGTGCATTGGTCAGCTTTTTCCCCCCCACAGAGACCAAATACCAGAGAAAACAAAAATAGGAAAGGTTTATCTTGACTCACAGTTTCAAAGGCTTCAATACACTGTTCAAGGCAGACACTACAAGGAAGAAGCATCATGGTTATAGGGCATAGAGTAGAAAACCTGTTCACCTTACAGCAGCAGGGAAGCAGAAACAAAGAAATAAAGACAGAGGAAGAAGCTGGGGATAGCATGTACTCCTCAAAGGCAGGCCCCCAGTGACCTACCTCCTCCACCTCCACCTGACCTGCCCATTCAGTGCCATTTATAATACAATCACATCTTCAGTACACTTCCCAAAAATTACTACACTAGGGTCAAGACCTCATTCATGAATGTTTGGATAATACTTCATATTTGAATCATAACAGTGGAAGAAAATTGCTCCAAAATATCTGGAAAAAACAGATATAAGTCAATTTAAGACACTTTACGTTGAACTCTGTTTGTCCTAGTAAGGAAGGAGCATGAAGAATTAATGATAACATTCACACAAATGCTTGATCAGGTCAGTTTTTCTGTTGGCAAAGGTCACTGGAGGTACATAGCACAGCAAAAAGTTTTATATCTCAAAATATTTGTGAATGTCTAACAAAGGCCCCAATGATTTCAGCAGAATTTGGCACAAAATCCTTAACAAAACTAAAATTTAGCATACTCTCTAAAGTTTATACTAAGATTACAGAATCATGTTATGTAATGTCCCATGCAATGAATACATAATTGTAAAATATACACAGCTCCGAGATTTGCTCTCCCTCTGGCCTGCTTGGGCCCATTCGGCTGGACTGGGTAGCCACGCTCTTCACTGACGGTGCCATCACCAGCTCCAGCAAGGAAGGTAGCCATGAAGGAGCCCCTGAAACACCCCCCACTGCTCTCAGACCTCCTGATTGTGCCAGTCTTTGGACCCACTCTGCAGAGGAATAGGTGGTCATAAATGATATTTTCCTGAGCTCCAAACTTTAAACATCTTAAAGAAAAGGTGGGGGAAATCTGTATTAGAACTGTGTAAAGTTGAACCATGGAGGTAAGGGAACTGAATCTGGGCCTTGTGGCCTGAGGTCAGTCTGCATCATGGGAATCTGCCATTGTCTACATGAGATCAGGGGACTTGGTTCTGCACATGGCTGTGCATGTGATATATTATGACAGCAGAGATATAGTCTGAAAGAGGCCCTTCAAATTCATTTTTTTCTTTCTTTTCCTCATTCCAATCTGCAAATTCTTTCTCTTTTTTTGTCCTCTTTCTTCACCTCAGTCTCTTACTGCACTATGTTATCCCTCATCTCCCTTTCTGTTGGTGCTCCTGCCCTAACTCTGCTTCTTCTTTTATCATTTTTCTTTTTTCTTTATGTTCTTTTCTTCTGTAATTTTACCTCACTCATGGGTCAAAAGTTCCAAGGGAAACTGAGTCCCTATTACTGTTCAAGGGATATATTCTTGCCCTTATTCTTCCACTCTGTTTATTCCTTTTGAATTTAATAGTTTCCTAAAGATTGTATGGTCATTCTATGTCCTGCAGCTTAACATGAAACTTTATCCAATTCTTTCAATAATCTACTCCTCTCATCCTAACTCTGTCTAAGCCACCATCCTAAATGGTAAAGATTCGATAATGAAAAGTGGATTCACTGCAAACATATTTTGGGCTGCTTCTTGATATTAATTTAATTCACATGGTTTAAAGGTGATAGATTAATGACTACCACAGTCTTCAAATCACAAGTTGTGCTTGATCCTGTTGTATTCCTGATTGTATCAATTGGGATAAAGGATTGTAATTGATTCAATCAGTTATTTTCTCTGATATTATGAAAATGAGAATGTCTATGAGTCATTAGAGACTCAAAAGCTAAAGCACAACTATATCAGGAAAATTTAAGTAATAAAACAGAAATTAAACCAAGAAAAACCCAACAACAAAAAAAATGAGAAAACACTTAATCAAGACAAAAAGAAAGATGTCCACTTCACCAGTGGCAAACTCTAGGGCAAATGAGGATGAAAAGTCTCACAATTAATCATCAGGACACCCTGAACCCATAGCACAGAAAAAAACAAAACAATTCAATCAGGCCCTAGAAAAATTCCAAACAGGAATAATTTCCCAGATAACCATAGAGATGTTGAACAAAATGCAAGCCATGATTAGAAACTCTAGAACAGAAACTGACAAAAAAATACATGAGCTCAGGACCATGATAGAAGCCATGAAGGCCCAGCATAAGAAGGAAATGGAAACAATGAATGCCCAAGAGAGAAAGAAATGGAATCCATAAAACAGATTCAAACGGATATCCAGGAGATTAAAAACTCTACTGAAAGTGTTCAAAACAGAAAAAAAGAAAGCGAAGATAGAATTTCAGATATAGAAAATAGGATTGCAGTCATTAACCATGAATAGAGAGGTCACTTAAAAACAGCAAGGGATCATGAGAAATTGATCCAACAACTCCTACATGATGCAAAGAAA
Organism: Fukomys damarensis; assembly: GCF_012274545.1. Taxonomy (NCBI): domain Eukaryota; kingdom Metazoa; phylum Chordata; class Mammalia; order Rodentia; family Bathyergidae; genus Fukomys; species Fukomys damarensis. The sequence continues at coordinate 107,754,202 of NW_022900951.1, forward strand.
AATAACATAAGACTGATAGGAATCCATGAAGTAGAAGGAGAAAATACAAATGACTTTAAAAAGCTCTTCACAGAATTAATGGCAAAAAACTTCCCAAATGGTAGGGAAAAATTTGACATAAACATAAATGAGTCATGTAGAACTCCAACTAGCCACAATCAAAAGAAAACCTACACCTAGACATATAATAATCAAGATCCAAGAGACCCAACAGAAAAACAAAATACTACAAGCAGTAAGAGAAAAGAAACAAATCACATGCAAAGGAAAGCAAATCAGAATCACAGCAGACTTTTCAACATAAAGCCTCAAGTCAAGGAAAGCCTGGAGTGAGGTATTTCAAGTCCCAAAGGAAAACAACCTCCAACATAGACTGGTGTAGCCTGCAAAACTCTCTTTCAAAATGGATGGGGAAATGAGATACTTCCATGACAAAGAACACCTGAGAAATTTCATGAACACCTAACCAGCACTACAAGGAATTCTAAACAATATCCTAGAAAAAGACAATGAAGCTCACAACACCATGAGGCTCAGCAAAGCAAATAAAATAGGCAAGGAAAGAAATTAAAAGGAGAGGGCAAAAAATTACAAAGAGTCATCCAAAGGACAATAACATGACAATAATAAGTAAATACATATCAGTTATAACCATCAATATCAATGGCCTCAATTCACCAATCAAGAGAAACAGACTGGCAGAATGGATTAAGAAGCAAAATCCAACAATATGTTGTATACAAGAAACATGCCTAATGCAAAAAGAAGCCCATAGACGGAAAGGGAAAAGGTAGAAAACAATTCTCCATGGGACAGGAGCCCAGAAAAAAGCAGAGGTAGCAAACTTATTTGTAGAAAAAGTAAATTTCAAACAAAAACTCATTAAGAGAGACAAAGAAGGCCACTGCATTCTTGTAAAGGGAACAATTCAAGAGGAAGAGATGACAATCATAAACATATATGCACCAAATATTAATGCCCCCAACTATATAAAACAAATATTAAGTAACATGAAAAACCAAATAAGCATTAATACAATTGTAGTGGAGATCTAAATACCCCATTATCATAAATAGATAGATCATCTAGGCAAAAAATTAACAACAAAATATTAGAACTGAACCAAGCTTTTGAACACATGGACTTACTAGACATCTATAGAGTGTTCCACCCCACAAAAACAGAATATACATTCTTTTCAGCTGCACAGGAGTCATTCTCCATAATAGACCACATAATAGCTCTCAAAACAGGTTTGAATAAATGCAAAAGAATCAAAGTTATTCCCTGTATATTATCAGATAATAGTGCAATTAAGCTGGAGATCAATAGCATAAGAAATCATAGGAACTTCACAAACACATGGAAATAGAACAACACACTCCTGAACAATCAAAGGATCACAGAGGAAATTAAAGAAGAAATTAGAAAATTTATACAAATAAAGGAAAATGCCAATAGCACATACAGGAACCTAAGGGACACAATGAAAGCAGTTCTACATGGAAAATTCATAGCACTGAATGATCACAATCGGAAAACAGAGTGGGCTCAAATAAAGAACCTAATGATGAGTCTTAGACTCCAAGAAATACAAAAGCAAGAAAAACCCAAAGCTCAAACAAGAGAGGAAATTATAAAGATTACAGCAGAAATCAATGCAATGGAAACTAAGAAAATGATACAAAAAATAAATGAAACAAAAAGTTGGCGTTATTTTTTAAAGAACAAAATAAAATCGATAAACCCTTAGCTAACCTTATCAAAAAAAGGAAAGAAAAGGCTCAGATCCATGCAATCAGGAATGAAAAAGGCAAAGTCACAACAGATCCAACAGAAATCCAGAGGATCATTAATACCTATTTTGAGAACCTGAACTCTAATAAAATGGAAAACACAGAAGAAATGGACATATTTCTAGATACTTATAAATTACCAAAGTTGAGCAAAGAAGATGAAAACATTTTAAACACCCCAATTACAATCAGTGAAATTGAAAATGTAATTAAAAACTTATGAACAAAGAAAAGCCCAGGTCCTGATGGATTCAATGCTGAATTATACAAGACATTTAGAGAATAACTATTGCCATTACTCTTCAAACTTTTCAATGAAATTGAAAGGGAAGCAATATTTCCAAATTCATTCCATGAAGCAAGTATCACATTAATTGACAAACTAGAGAAAGGCCCAATTAAAAAAGAGAACTACAAGCCAATCTCCTTAATGAATATACATGCAAAGATTCTGGATAAGATCTGAGCAAACAGAACAGAGAGGGTCCTCAAGAAGATCATACACGCTAACTGAGTTGAATTTATTCCAGGGATTTAAGGATGTTTCAACATAAGTAAGTCAATAAATGTAATACACTATATGAAAAAAGTCAAGGCCAAAAACCATATGATCCTCTTGAATGATGCAGAACAAGCATTTGGCAAAATTGAACACCCATTCATGATAAAAACCCTGCAATAAATTGGAAGAGATGGTCTATATCTCAACTTCATAAAGGCTATCTATGAAAACACAACAGCCAACGTCATATTAAATGGCCAAAACATGAAAACCTTCACATTAAAATCAGGAATAAGACAAGGATGCCCACTTTCACCACTCCTCTTCAATAGAGTTCTGGAAATACTAGCCACAGCAATTAGACAAGAAAAAGAAATTAAAGCAATAAACATAGGAAAGGAAGAAGGTAAACTCTCATTATTTCCTGATGATATGATACTCTACATTGAAGATTGAAAAAACTCCACCAAAAGACTTCTAGACTTAATTGACACTTTGAGCAGAGTAGCAGGATACAAGGTCAACACCCAAAAATCAATACCCTTCTTCTGCACAAATAGCAGACTCACTGAGACAGAAATTAGGGAAAGAATTCATTTCACAATAGCATCCAAAAAAATGAAGTATCTAGGAATCAAATTAACAAAAGAAGCAAAAGACCTATACACTGAAAACTACAGCACTCTGAAAAAAAAAGATGGAAGAGGATATAAGAAAGGGGAAATATATCCCCTGCTCCTGGGTAGGAAGAATAAACATAGTGAAAATGGCCATACTACCAAAACTGCTATACAGATTCAATGCAACGCCAATTGAAATTCCAACACTATTATTCACAGAACTAGAAAAAAGAATCCAAAAATTCATTTGGAACCATAAGACACCTAGAATAACAAAAGCCATACTAGGCAATAGACACATGGCAGCGGGTATAACAATTCCCGATTTGAAACTATACTATAAAACCTCTATGCTAAAAACAGCATGGTACTGGCAAAGAAACAGACCTGAGGATCAGTGGAACAGATTGGAAGACACAAAAATAACTCCAGATGTACTCAGCTAACTTATCTTTGACAAAGGAGCTGACCATCCTCAGTGGAGGAAAGATAGCCTCTTTAATAAATGGTATTGGAAAAACTGGATCTCAATCTGCCGAAGTTTAAAACTAGACCCTTATATTTCACTATGCATTAAATTAAAATCCAAGTGGATTAAAGATCTAAATATTAAAACAGAAACACGAAACTTGATGGAAGAGAAGTTAGGCAGAACTCTTGATGACATTGGCATAGGAAAAGACTTTATGAACAAATCCCCAGGAGCATGGGAACTAGCAAAAAGAATCAACAGCTGGGATCTCATCTTATTAAAAGGCTACTGTACTGCAAAAGAAACCATCAACAGAACTAAAAGTAAGCCTACAATGCGGAAGAAAATGTTTACCAGCTCTGCCGCAGACAAAAGGCTATTATCTAGACTATATAAAGAACTCAAAATAGTCAGTCCCCCCCCCAAATATAAAGACATGGTTCAGAAATGGGCATCTGAAATGAACAGACATTTCTCAAAGAAGTAGTAAAAGAAGCAAGTAAATATACGAAAAAATGTTTCACATCACTGGTCATTCAAGAGATACAGATGAAAACAACACTGAGATTCCACCTCACCTCACAAAGAATGGCTGTTATAAAGAAATCAATCAATAACAAATGTTGGTGGGATAGTGGGGAGAAATGAACTGTTTTCCATTGTTGGTGGGAGTGCAGACTGGTGCAACCACTATGGAAATCAATATGGAGATACCTCAAAATATGGGACTAGATGTTCCATTTGACCCAGCCATCACTCTGCTGAGTGTCTTTCTAAAAGAATTAAAAGAATCATATCACACTGATATATGTTCACCTATATTTACAGTGGCACAGTTTGTAATACCTAAAATTTAGAAACAGCCCATTTGCCGATCAGTTGGAAACTGGATAAAGATCTGGTTTTTCTATAAAGTGTTGTACTACTCAGCCATACAGAATGAGAAATTAGATTCATTCATAGGAAAATGGATACATATTGAGGATATACTCCTAAGTGAAATAAATAAGTCACATGTGTGTAAATACCAAATAGTTTCACTGGTGTGAAAAGCTTTAATAGTACATAAGATCCTAATGAGAAAATTGACAATGTGAAATAGGAAGAAAATGTTAAAGATTTAGGGAATAAAGGAAAAGAAAAAATATGAGAAAATGAAAAAATGGAAATGAAATCTTTGTAAATGGGGAGGGAAGGAGGGGGTGAAGGGAGGGCAGGGACAAGGGAAAAAATGATAACCAAGACTTGTCATGTAGAGGTACAAGATCCCAACAATGAATGTAGCTATAATATATACCTAAAATGTACCAATAAACTCAATGAGGGAAAAATAAATTTTAAATATACTCATGCAATCTATGTCAAAATAGCAACAGTGACAGGAGTTTCATTAAAGTACCATGATATGTCCTCATTGAAAACTCAGGTTTCCCTTACATAACAAAAATGTTTTAAAAACTAGGGATATAAGGGAATTTCCTCCATCTGATAAAGGGAAATTGTGAAAAGCTCACAAATAAAATCATCCTTAATCATAAAAGTCAATATTTTCCTCTTAAAATATGAAAAATCAAGGATGTCCATTCCTACCAATTTTATTTGACATTGCATTGTGGGTTTTAGACAGGGACAATATGCAATAAAAAAGACTTCCACATTGTAAAAGAATAAGTAAAATTATCTCTGTTTTCAAGCGATATGATCTTATATATATAGAAAATCCTATGACACCTACCAAATAAAAAATAAAACATCATCATCATCAACAACAAAACACTGTTGGAACAGCAAGATTATCAGATACAAGATCAATATGCAAAATTTGTTTGCAGAAAACAATGCACTCAACTGTAAAGAATGATAAATTTGACACATTTGCAGCTAAATTGATGCATCTTGAAAATATAATGTTCAGTGAAATAAATCAAACACACAATCTTAAGCAGCAGCTGGTTTCTCTCATATGAGAAACTCAAAGTTTATACAGTAAATAACAAAATAAATGATGTATAAAAGAAAAAAAGAACATAGAACTTTTAAATGTCGGAAAAGGACCAAGAGTTTGAAGGGGGGAAGGAGGAGGAGAAGAGGAGTTTAAAAGGATTTCTAAGATGTCATATACATGCAAACATAACTCTCAGTGAATGTAATCATTATGTTTCGAGAACATGAACTAATAAAATGAAAATGAAGGAAGGGTATCTAGAGACAGGGGGAGGGATAAGAATGGGGAGGGGAACAGGAAACAATTGAAATATGCTAAGTATATATACCTACTCCTTAATATAAACACAAACATAATGTACTACAAATATAAAAAGTAAGCAATACAAAATTGTATCTTAAAATAGTGCCATTGGTAATATTGTCGAAAATAATAATGTACCTAGGAATAAATACAAAAAAGCATCACATTTATACAGTGATTAACTACATCATATTGTTAAAATAGAGAATATTTAAATAAGTGTTGAAAACCTCATGTTCAAGGATGGGAGGACTTAATGCAGTTAAAACGGTAATACTCTTTGTCCCTTTGCTTCCTGTTTCACAAAGGGACAAAGGGGAAGGGAAAATAGGAGGGGTAGATGAAAGGAAAGAAGGGAATGTAATTAATACGAGAAAATGAAAAATAATGGAAAAAAGTCTTTGTAGATAGGGAGGGAGGGGTTGAAGGGAGGGCAGAGTAATGGTGAAAAAATAAGAACCAAGATTGATTATGTAAAGGTACAAATTTCCAATGGTGAATGTCATCATGATGTACACTTAAGATTTACCTATAAAATTAATTTTAAAAATAAATAAATTTGCTATTAAGTGAAACATAATTGTACATTTTTATGGGATATATTGTGATTATTCAATACATGTACACAGTGTTTAATGACAAATTCAGGATAATTTAAATTTCCATCCCTTAAAAAAGTGGTAATACTCTTCAGAGTACTCTACAGATTCAATACAACCTTTATCAGAATCTCGGCTTATTTCTTTATAGAAAATGAGAAACTGATTCTAAAATTCATATGAAATTTCAACTGTTATGGTTTGGATTTAAAATGTCCCCCAAAGGGTCTTTTGTTCCATGCTTAGTTCCCACTGCAGCAATGTCACCCAGGCTCAGACATCATTAATGGATTCAAAATTTGATAGTACCGTACTAGGAAAGACTGGAAACACTAGCAATGCACCCTTATTGAAGGAAGCTGGTCACTGAGAGCATGCCCTACAAGTCTTTTTTCTCTTGTCTTTTTTCCAGTAAGAAGTGAGCCACTCTGCTCCACTACATGCACTCCACCATGTGATCCCCAAAAAACAAGCTAAGCAATTATGGATTGAAGCCTCTGAAACCATTAGCTGAATTAAATCTTTCTTCCTCTGAGAAAAATTTTCTCAGATATTTCACACAGCAGTGGAAAACTAACACATCAAGGAACCCATATTAACTAGCCTAATTCTATAAAAAAGAAGACAGTAAGATCTATACTTACTGATTTCAAACTAAAAAAGCAAACAATAATCAATACACTATCTTACTGAAATAAAGACAGGCACTGTATATACCTCTAAAGGAATTTGAAGCTTGAAAACTAATCCACATAATTATTATCCACTGATTTCTGACAAGGGTGCTAAGACCATTGAAAGGGGAAAGAAAAGCCTTTTCAACAAATGGTGCTGGAAAAACTGAAGAGCAACATGCAAAATAATGTAGCTGAATGCTTACCTCACAATATGTACAAAAACAAGTTAACATAGGTAAAATACTTCAGTGTAACAGTTGCACTGTACAAGGGGAAAAAATGAAAACCAAGACCTGTCATGTAAAGGTACAAGATCCCAATAATGAATGTAACTGTACTGTATACCTAAAATGTACCAATAAACACAATGAGGAAAAAAGGAGTTACACTGTATACTCTTAGAAAAATACATGATGTCTCTTCATGATCTTGGAACTGGAAAAGGATTCTTTGATACCCAACCAAAAAGGTAGATAAACTATCAAAATTAAATCAAAATTAAAAACATTTTGTCTCAAAATGAAGAACAATGAAAACTGTAAACACCAGCCAAAGAATAAGAGAATATTTGCAAAATATGTCTCTGGTAATGGATTTGTATGAAAAAGTTACAAATAACACAAAAATAAAAAAACAAGGTATTTCTGGGTCATACCATAATTGTATTTTTTAATTTTTTGAGGAAATGCCAAACTGTTAAATACAGTGCCTACACAGTTTTATGTTCTCATCAATGGTTGTAAAAGGTTGCAATTTTTCTACATGTTCATCAACACTAAGTGTTCTTACCCCAAAACAAAAGTGGAGGAACACAAGTAGTCTCAGAGAGTTGGTACATATGCCCATGTCAATGACATATTACCCTGAACATGGTGAGGATATTACAAATATCTACAAATCTAAACTCATCAAATTGTACTATTAAATACGTGAAATTCTTTTTGCATTAATTCCTCCCTAATAAGGCAGTTCAGAATGAAACAAAATTTTTAAAGATTGAAGAAATGATGTGAATAAACATTTCTCCCAGATAGATAAACAAATGGATAAAAAGACCATTGCAAGATGCTCTATATCATTATTCATCAGAAAAACACAAATCAAAACAATTAATGTTACAGGATCACACACACTATGATGGATAGAATAAAAAAATATAACGAGGGGAAGTGGGAAGGGTAAGGGAAAGGAAATAAGGGAAAAGAAAAAATATAAGAAAATGAAGAAATGGAAGCAAAGTTTTTATAAATAGGGAAAGGAGAAGAGGGTAAAGGGAGGGCAGGAGTATGGGGAAAAAATGAGAACCATGAGCTGGGGATTTAGCTCAGTGGTTCCAACACCTGCCTTGCAAGCACAAGGACCCGAGTTCAATACCTGGTACAAAACAAAAAACTGAGAACCAAGACCTGTCATGTAAAGGTACAGTATCCCAATGATGAATGTAATTGCACTGTATACCTAAGAAGTACTAAGAAACTCAATTAGAAAAAAAAAGCATATACCAGACATTTCTTAGACAAAGAAAGAAAAGCAGCAAGTAAATATATGAAAAACTATTCCACATCACTGTTCATTCTAGAGATGCAGATGAAAACAACACTGAGATTCCACCTCACCCCACAAAGAATGGCTGCTGTCAAGAAATCCACCAATAACAAATGCTGGCCGGGTTGTGGGGAGAAAGAAACCCTTCTCCATTGTTGGTGGGAGGGCAGATTGGTGCAACCACTATGGAAATCAATATGGAGATACCTCAAAGAGCTGGGACTAGAGGTTCCATTTGACCCTGCCTTCCCTCTGCTGTATAACTTTTCAAAAGAATTAAAAGAATCATACCACAGTGATATATGTGCACACATGTTCATAGCGACAGTTTGTAACATCCACAAGTTGGAAACAGCCCATTTGCCCATCAGTTGGAAACTGGATAAAGAAGATGTGGTTTTTCGATAAAATGGAATACTACTCAGTGCCATAAAGAATGAGAAATTAGAGTCATTCATAGGAAAATGGATACATATTGAGGATATACTCCTAAGTGAGATAAATAAGTCACACATGTATAAATACCAAATAGTTTCTCCGGTGTGAAAAACTATAATGGTACAGAAGATCCTAATGAAATAATTGACAATGTGAAATAGGAAGAAAAGGGCTAAAGGTGTAGGGGAAGTGGGCAGTGTAGGAGAAAGGAAATAAGGTAAAAGAAATAAAAACATTAGAAAATGAAATAATGGAAATAAAGTATTTGTAAATAGGGAAGAGAGGAGCGGGTGAAGGGAGGGCAGGGATAAGGGGAAAAAATGAGAACCAAGACATGCCATGTAAAGGTGCAAGATCCCAATTATGAATGTAACTGTGCTGTATACCTAAAATGTACCAATAAACTCATGGTACATGAAGTATGGAGCTTCCAATCCTAGTTCTTTGAGGTATCTCCATACTGATTTCCATACTGGTTGCACCAGTCTACACTCCCACCAGCAGTGGAGCAGGGTTCCTGTTTCCCCACAGTCCTGCCAGCATTTGTTATTGGATGATTTCATAACAGCAGCCATTCTTTCTGGAGTGAGGTGGAATCTCAGTGTTGTTTTCATTTGCATCTCTAGAATGACCAGTGATGTTGAACATTTTTTCATGTTGCTATTTCTAGTTCTCTGAGAAATGTCTGTTCATTTCAGATGCCCATTTTTGGATTGGGTCTTTAAATTTGAGGTCTGATTTTTCCAGTGATGTTGAACATTTTTTCATGTTGCTATTTCTAGTTCTCTGAGAAATGTCTGTTCATTTCAGATGCCCATTTTTGGATTGGGTCTTTAAATTTGAGAGGTCTGATTTTTTAAAAATTCTCATATATTCTAGATAATAGACCTTTGTCTGAGGAAGAGCTGGTGAAAAGTTTTCCCCACATTGTGGGTGGTCTATTCACACTATTGGTGGTTTCTCTTCCTGTGCAGAAGCTTTTTTTTTTTTATTGAGTTTATTGGTACATTCAGGGATACAGTACAGTTACATTCATTGTTGGGATCATGTACCTTTACATGGCAAGTCTTGATTCTCATTTTTTTCCCTTACCTCTGCCCTCCCTTCACCCCCTCCTCCCCTCCCCATCTACAAACACTTTATTTTCATCTTTTCATTCTCTCACATTTTTTTCTTTTCCCTTTTTGTTCTTCCCCTACGTAAAGGTGTAGGGAAGGTGTGATACGTAGGGGCAGAAGCTTTTTAATAAGAAGAGATCCTACTTGTTTGTTTGTGTTAGTTCGCAGGCAACTGAGGCTTTGTTCATGAAATCTATTCCTACACCAATGTCTTCAAGAGCTCTACATAAACTCACTTCCAGCAGATTTAGTGTTTCTAATTTAATATTTAACTATTTAATCGATTTTTATTTTAGTTTAGTGCATGGTGAGAGATACAGGTCTAGTTTTAATCTTTGGCAAAATGAATCTGTTTTTCCAGCACAATTTATGAAAGAGACTATCTTTACTCCAGTGAGGATGCTTGACTCCTTTGAGAAAGATGAGGTGGCTGAGTGTTTCTGGGGTTGTTCCTGCATTTTCTAGTCTATTCCACTGGTGCTCAGTTCTGTTCCTTTGCCAGCACCATGCTGTTTTATCACAGTAGCTTTGTGGTATGTTTCAAGTCAGGGATTGTGATACCCCTGCCTTCTCTTTATTGCTTGGAATTACTTTTGCTATTCTAGGTCATTTCTCATTCCAAATTAACTTTGGGATTGTTTTCTTAATGTCTGTGACGTATGCTTCTGTTATTTAAATAGGTATTGCATCGCATCTATATAGCTGTTTTGGAAGTATGGCCATTTTCTGTATGTTGATTCTTCCTACCCAGGAGCAAGGGATGGCTTTCCACTTTCTGTTATCCTCTTCAGTTCTTTTTAAGAGTGCTATAGTTTTCAGAGTAGAGGTCTTTGATTATGAGGATTCTTAGGTATTTCAACTTTTTGGATGCTATTATGAAAGGAATTGTTTGCCCATTTCTGTCTCATCAAGTCTATTTTTTTGTGCACACGAAAGCTATTGATTTTTGTGTGTTGACCTTGTATTCAGCTACTTTACTGAATTTGGTCAGTAAGTCTAGAAGACTTTTGGTGGAGTTCTTAGGGTCTTCAGTACAGAGTATCATGCCATCTGCAAATAATGACAATTTGACTTCTTTCTTTCCTATCTTTATTCCTTTTATTTATTTCTCCTGTCTAATTTCTGTGGCTAATGTTTCTAGAACTGTACTAAACAGGAGTGGTGATAATGTATATCCTTCCCTTGTTCCTGATTTTAGTGTCAGCAATTTAAGTTTTTCACCATCTAGTATGATATTGGCTGTTGGCTTTTCATAGATGGCTTTAATCAGATTTAGTTGGAAACCATCTATTCTAATTATTTGTATTGTTTTATCATAAATGCATGTTAGATTTTGTCAAATGCTTTTTCTGAATCTATTGAGATGATCATATTGTTTTAGGCCTTGGTTCTCTTAATAAAGATTTGGATATGCTGAACCATCCCTGCATCCCTGGGATGAATCCCCCTTGGTCAGAATGTATGATTTTTTTCTCTTTGAGTTTATTGGTACTTTTTATGTATACAGTACAGTTATATTCATCATTGGGATCATATACCTTTACATAACAGATCTTGGTTCTCATTCTTCCCCAGGATCTTCTGTATTCCATTTGCCAGTATCATCTTAAGGATTTTTGCATCTTTGTTCATTACTGAGATTGACCTATAGTTCTCTTTTGCCATTGGGTCTTTCTCTGCTTTGGGGATCAAGGTAATGCTTCCTTCCAGGAAGGAATTCAGGAGTATTGCTTCTCTTTCAATTTCATTGAAGAGTTTAAACACTAGTGGCAGTGGTTCTTCTCTAAATTTTTTATAGAATGCAGCAGTGAAGCCATCAGGAGCAGGATTTTTCTTAGTTGGTAAGATCTTAATTACATTTTCAATTTCATTGATTGATATTGTGTTGTTTAGAATTTTTAGGTCATCTTCATTTAAGTTTGGTAATTCATAAATATCTAGGATTCTGTCCATTTCTTCTGTGATTCCATCTTACTGGTATATAGATTCTCAAAATAGGTTTTGATGATCCTCTGGATTTCTTCTGGGTCCATTGTAATTTCACCTTTTTCTTTCCTAATTGTATGGATCTGGGCCTTTTCTTGATAAAGCTGGCTAAGGGTTTGTCAGTTTTGTTTATTCTTTTCAAGCACCAACTCTTGCCTTCATTGATTATTTGTATTGTTCTCTTAATCTCCATTGCATTGATTTCTGCCCTGAACTTTATAACTTCCTCCCTTGTATGACTTTTGGGTTTCTTCTGTTCTTCTTTCTCTAGAAGCGTGAGGTTCAGCATCAGGTTTTTAAATTGGGTTTGTCAAGGACCTCTGTAGTCAGGTTCCAGTCCTTACTTGCCCAGTGTGTGAGGTAGACCTGAGAAAAAGAAAGCACTATGTGACTTAATTTAGATTGAGAAAGCAGGGTACAATGATGACCAATGTCAGTGCAACTGACAAAGGCACAGGACAGTCCCAGGCACTAACTTTTATTAGCAACCAATTGGGATAAGTACAACATGTGGTTTCTATGGATATGAATGTAAACAAGATTTAAAGAACAAGACAAAGCATTCTGAAATTAGGAGAAGAATATACAAAATATATTATTGTAATTAGAACATTGTCCTTCTATTCTGAAGGTTTTAGTTGTGGGAACAGTATTTGGGTGTGAGTTACTCTAACCTCAGCACAGACTGCAGCCAGATTCACTTCTGTAAAAAAGCCAATTGTGGGGTTAACTCTTCACAGCCTGCTTTGAGGATAATCAATGTTACAGTCCTCTGCATCTCCCCCTTCTCTGATTGAAAACAGCATCTAACGAAGACCTGTCATGCAAAGGTACAAGATCCCAGTAATGAATGTAACTGTACTGTATACCTAGAATGTACCAATAAACTCAATAAAAAGAAAACAGCATCTACACCAGGTCTGGTGAACTTTGCAGGCCCCAGGGCTGTAGCAGATGAGGGGCGTCACTCAGATGAAGCCTTTGCATGGCTTTCAGCAGAGGTATCACATCATGCTGCTTGCGGTGAATCCCACTGGTTGGTCCATGTTGGGACATTCTGGGATGATCTTCACAGCATCTTCTTATTTTCTGTTGAAAAATAAGCGTGCCCTGCCCCCAAGGTTATTAATTCTATTGAGCTATTTACCTTTTAGTTAGGATATACTTTGGCAGCACTAGTGTCTAGGACATGTCTGTCAATCTATCTTTATATCAATGGAGTCTCAGTGGAGCATATTTACTTTCCATCAATGGACCTAAAAAATTTTAAAGGAAAGTAACAAGATTTAATTGAGCTTCTGGAGGTAGCTGTACCCCTCCTTTTACTGTTTATGCAATTGTACCTTTAGAGAAGTGTGGATAGATCCAACAATGGTATGGTCCCATGATTTATCCAAAGAACCTAGGTCACAAAGACTTACAATGTGTCTGACTGACTTAGCTGTCTATAATAATTTTTATAAAGAGCACCTCCAACTGTGGTTAGGGGAGAAAGGTCATACTTTTAATCCAACTCTTTTGAGCGGAGAAGGGTCTTTGTAGGGAAGACCGCAGTCAGGGGTTCTCTTCAGAGAGGTAATTTAATAGGCCTTAAATAAAAATCATATTGTAATATTAAAGTCTCTATATAAAGTCAGTCTGGTGGATTTTGGTTAAAAATATCTAGCACCTTTGTTTTTTTGTTTTATCTGTATAATCACTTGGAGTTTGGCAGCCTATAGGCAAGAATAAATAAATTTTTTTAAGAAATTAGAACAAAGTATAATCAAAGTATAAGTCTTTTTATTAATGGAGGTTATCTATAAGTCTGATATTTGGTTATATATTTTTTCAATTTTCACTGGAAAAGATTTAAAATTTAAAGAAACAATTTTAGCAAAAAATTTAAGAATTCTTGTTGAGGTCTATAAATTTTACCATAGTTTTTTTTTATTCACCCATAATAGGGGGGAGTCACTGGTGTATTTGGAAACTGTCAGTAGGGGTCAGTAATTGGAGCCCCTTCTTATATACAGCTTTATTACTATGGTCTTGACTTCATATATTTTTGGATTGTACTTTTCTACTGAGTGTTTAAGAACAAGTTAAGGTGAGATCTATATTAATTATAATTAATTTCTTCCTGTCTATCAAGGTTAATTAAATCTCCACAGGCATTACTTAGAACCTTGTATAGAGTGTCTCAACTCCTGTTAGTGTCCGTAATCAGGATGTGTCACAGTCTTGTTTGACCATGTTGCTTTCTGTTAAAGCATGGGAGACTTTTCCCTACAAGTGATACTCCTTTGGTGCACTCTAGATACTTGTCTTTTTGGTGTCCAACAACCTACCTCTTCAGAAGGCTGGGTGACTTACCAAAGTTGTAGGATCTTATACAAAAGGTTCTCGCATGCCCTAGATTGTTTGTAGACCTTGAAGGGCCAGGGCCAAAATATTTGCTGTCTCCTTAGCCCAGTTACCTTTCTAGTTCTGGTCTCTAAACGTTAGTTGTTGAACACCAAGGAGATAAAATCAATAACATTAGCATTGCAATGGGAATAGGGAACTTAACAATTATAATTTATCTGGAAAGCAAGCACTTTAAAATATAAAATATATTTAGAAGCAATATTTTTCCCTCATTGAGTTTATTGGTACATTTTAAGTATACATTTTAAGTATAGTTATATTAATTATTGGGATCTTGTACCTTTACATGACAGGTCTTGGTTCTCATTTTTCCCCTTGTCCCTGTGATCCCTTCACCCTCTCCTGTCTCCCCATTTACAAACACTTCATTTTCTCATATTTTTCTTTTCCCTTATTATCTTTGCCCTACCCTTCCCACTTTCCCTACACCTTTAGCCCATTTCTTCCTATTTCACATTGTCCATTATATCATTAGGATCTTATGTACTATTATAGTTTACTCACACCAGAGAAACTATTTGGTATTTACACATGTGATATTTATTTCACTTAGGAGTATATCCTCAATATGTATCCATTTTCCTATGAATGAATCTGATTTCTCATTCTTTATGACTGAGTAATACTCCATTTCATAGAAAAACCACATCTCCTTTATCCAGTTTAAAAGACAGATTTTTATCAATCATGGGCGTTCTAGTAGTTGAATTCCTATAAAATGCTAAAAAAAATCTTCAACACAAGAGCCACTCATAATATTTTAGCATGACAATTATGATGGCATATTTGTAATACACTTAAATGTCCATCCTAATATAAAATAGCCATTTTTAAACAAACTTATTTTCCCCCCAAACACAAGAATTTCACATCTAAATTGATTTATAATAGGATACCACCTAAAGAAATGACATCAGCCTATAAATGTACCCATCATCATGAGTAGCTGGAGTGTAAGAGAAAAGCAAACACCTGAATCAAATGAAAGTTATTGCAATAAACAATATATTAGAAAAGCTGTATAGTTAAAAAACATGGATTCCTTTCACACACCAGAAAGTTAACAATAATAATTGTACAATAACAATTGTATATATGAAACCTTAGGCCTTTTAGTCTAAT
The DNA here is from genome assembly GCF_012274545.1 of Fukomys damarensis. NCBI lineage: Eukaryota > Metazoa > Chordata > Mammalia > Rodentia > Bathyergidae > Fukomys > Fukomys damarensis. The sequence continues at coordinate 107,769,734 of NW_022900951.1, forward strand.
TTAGTATCAAATGCATCTTTTCAATAAAAACTTTTTTCACAGAAAATGTAATCTTTTGGAGATGAACAGTATAAAGATATCACAATGACATATTTACAAATTAACCCTTTTATGACAACCATGCAAACATATTACAATAATATATTTAAGTAATATCCATTTATGTAAGTCTCTTTATGCCTATAAATGCAAACCTTTTATAACCAACTTGAAACCAAAAAGCAAACATACATATTTCTTTTATAAATCACTTCCACATACCTTCTCAATGTAACTAGGCCTTCTCATCTTGTATATATTTCTTTATCCTTCTAACAAGACAAACATACAAAATCCGTTCATACCAAAGTATATCTCTTCTCCTTATAACTTTCTTAATATTTTTCCTCCACTTAATATTTTCCATCTGATTTACTATAAACCTTCTGTAACAAACTTGTCTTCAGCTGTTCAAATTTTAAAGTGTCCTTTTTTATCTTCTGTTCTCAGATTGTTACATTTTAAAAATTGACTGCTAATAGAAAAGTACTAACCTTAGTGCTGGGGATTTAGCTCAGTGGTTCGGTGGCCTGCCTCAAGCTCTCGAGGACCGGAGTTCATAAAAAAAAAAAAAAAAAAAAAAAAGAAAGAAAGAAAAGAAAAGAAAAGAAAAGAAAAGAAAAGTACTAACCTTGAGTTCCTCATCAACAAAGTACAGAAAAGAACAAGTTAACCCTATAATCACAATTCAAGAATTTGCAATGCCCAAGAAATTTTTTTCACAAGAAAACACACCAATTAAATGTCAAGTCAAATTGAAACATAGGCACATTTATCAAATAGTTAAAATTTGAAACTTGATTTCTCTTATAAAATCTCTTCATGTCAGGTAGAGAGCAGTTGCAGTTTCTCTGGCTTTATTTTGGATTCCAGACCTTTGCAGGCAGCATCAGGCTGATAACACAGCACTGGCCTTTGGACTCTTAAAGCCAGGAGTGCTTTTTCTCTATTGTGCTGCACACACTTTAGAGCATTTCTAGCTGTGTTCAATCCACTACTTATGTTCTTTATTTTAGTTCTTCACAATCTGAGGGCAAGCCCTGCTTGACCCCCTCTGAGTCTGACCAGGCTGTCCCACCTGCACCCTCCAGTGCAGTAAGGCCAAGAAGTTCTCCTTTTACTCCACAACTATGATCTTAGCAACTGAAGCAGATGGGGAGGCAGCTCGACCTACTCTAGAGGGGAAGCACTGGAGTTTACCTGTAAGGATGTCACATTTTCTGAGAGAAGCAAGTCCACCATGTGAAAGATAGCAGATTAGGCAAGCCGTTGTTCTAAAGCCAAAACTAAACAGTTCAAACCGGCACCTGATTGCCATGGAAGAGAAGCTTGAGCTGCCAGACTCAGTTGTTCAGGCCACAAAACAGAGTTCACAAGGCTCCATATTTTTTATTGAGCTTATTGGTACATTCTAGGCATACAGTACAGTTACATTCATCATTGGGATCTTGTACCTCTACATGACAGGTCTTGGTTCTCATTTTTCCCCTTGTCCCTGCCCTCCCTTCACCCGCTCCTACCCTCCCTATTTACAAAAACTTTATTTCCATTTTTTCGTTTTCTCCTATTTTTTTCTTTTCCCTTATTCCCTTTCCCCTACCCTTCCCATTTTCCCTACACCTTTAGCCCTTTTCTTCACAAGGCTTCAAATTGTTACTCTCAGTTAAATTACAAGGGAGATTGTTTTTCTTCTTTGTTGAGCTGTCTGGATTTTTTTGACATGCTACCTAAGTTCCATATCTAAAGTTCATGTTTGTGAAAATTATGATTATATTTAAATATCTATTGCTGCATTTATTTCTACACTGCAGGCCAACTTGGACTGAAAGTGATTACCCCATGTTTTAGTCCCAGGTGACTATTTTAATACCTTCTCTCATCTGAAACACATATATCTTTTTTTTTCCTGTATTTTGTGCTTGTCCTTGACCTTGATGCGAGGTGCACTATGTCATCCATCCGTTTTTTTTCCTTTTTCTTTTTTCCTTTTTATTCTGAGTAGCTTCACTGAGCAGGTGATTCGTCATGGTTCAAGCCCTATGTTGGGCGCCAATTGTAAGGGAACCCTGTAGGCAGGTTCCAGTCCACCCCCCTGCCCAGTGGGCAATGTAGGCCTGAGAAAAAGAATGCACTATAAGACTTAATTTAGAGAGAGAAATAGGCACTCCAGGACAACCAATGCTGGTGCAACCAACAAAGGCGCTGGTCAGTGCCAGTCACTGGCTTTTATTGGCAATCAGTTGGGGTAAAGGCAACGTGAGGTTTCTATGGAAATTAATGTAAACAAGACTCATAAAGGGCAAGGCAAATTATTCTCAAATTAGAAACAGAATAGACAAAATACATTATTATAATTAGAACATCGTCCCTTCTATTCTGAAGGTTTTAGTTGTGGGAACAGAATTTGGGTGCGAGTTACTCTGACCTCAGCACATAGGCTTCAGCCAGATTCACTTCTGTAAACAGGCCAATTGTGGGGTTAACTCTTCACAGCCTGCTTTGGGGGATAATCAAAATTTACATTCCTCTGTAGAGCTTTCATTGTTTTCCTAATATTAGTATAAACTGTTATGAATTTCCCTAATCAGACTGCTTTCATTGTACCCCATAGATTTTGATATTTTGTATTGTCATTGTCATTTATTTGTAGGAACTGTCTGATTTCTTCTTTAATTTTCTCTGTGGCCAATTGGTTATTCACAACTGTGTTGTTCACTTTCCATGTGTTTATGAAATTGTTGTGGGTTTTTGTTTTTCTTCTTGTTTTGCTATTCAAGTCAAATTTCATTGCACTATGGTCTGATAATATAGAAGGGATCACTTCAATTCCTTTGCACTTACTAAAGCATGTGCTACGAGTGAGTATGTGGTCTATTTTGGAGAATGATCCATGTGCACCTGAAAATTATTTGTATTCTGATTTTGTGGGGTGGAACACTCTGTAAAGATCTGTTAAGTTCATTTGTTCAAGAGTTTGATTGAGTTCTAGTATTTTGTTGTTTATTTAATGTCTGATTTATCTATCTATTTGCGACAGTGGAGTATTCAGGTCTCCCACTACTATTGTATTAATGCCTATATGATTTTAATGCCCCTTAGAATTTGTTTTATATAGTCAGGTGCACTAGTACTTGGTGCATATATATTAATGCTTGTCAACTCTTCCTCTGGGATTGTTCCCTTTACAAGGATGTAATGTCCTTCTTTGTCTATCTTAATCAGTGTTGGTTTGAAATCCGCTGGAATTGCAAAGAGGATAGCTACTCCTGTTTTGTGGGGGTTCTTGTTGCATGGAGTATTGTTTTTCACCCTTTAACTTTCAGTCTATTAGTGTCATATTAAACTAAGTATGTTTCTTGTATGCAGCATATAGTTGTATCTTGTTTCTTGACCCATTCTGCCGCTCTATTTTTTATAGGTGAATTGAGAACATTAATATTGATGGTTATAATTGATATATGTTGATTTATCCTTTTCATGACTTTTTCTTTTTGTTTGATTCTCCCCTTTGTGTTTAATTTCTTTTCAATTCCGATGGATTCATTCTGCTGGGCTTCCTGGAGTTGTGAACCTCATTGTCTTTTCCTAGGAAATTATTTAAAAATATTTGGAGTGCTGGTTTGGTATTCATGAAGTTCCTAAGGTGCTCTTTGTCATGAAAGTATATTATTTCTCCATCAATTTTAAAAGATACTTTTGCAGGTTACATCAATCTGGGTTGGAAGTTGTTTTCCTTTAGGGCTTGACATACATCACTTCACACTCTTCTTGCTTTGCGAGTTTGTGTTGAGAAGTCTGCTGTTATGCTAAAGGGATTTCCTTTGTATGATTTGTTTCTTCTCTCTAACTACTTGTAGAATTTTGCTCTGTTGCATTTCTTAAATTTTAACTGCTATATGCCATCTGTAGGTTTTTTTTCAGCTTTAATTGAATTTATTGGTACATCTGTAGGTTTTTTATCATGGCTAGTTTGAGTCCTATATGCCTCAGTTACCTATATATCAAGTTCATTTTCCCCATTTAGGAAGTTTTCTGCCATTACATCTGTGAACACTTTTTTTCATGTCATCTGCACTCTTTCCTGTATCTTCATGGACTCCAATCTGTCTTATGTTATTTCAGCATTGCCTAGCAGTGGCTGGATTGAATTCTTATGGTCCCTTACTATTTTTAAGAAATTTTTCCTCTCCTGGTCACTAATTGCATTCCTATCTTCTATATCTGAAATTCTATTCTGGCATTGATTGGCTCATTCTGCACAAACTTTCAATGGAGTTTTAAAACTCTTGGAAATCTGTTTGAATCTGTTTTATGGTTTCCATTTGTTTCTTTTTTTTTCTCTCATCGAGTTTATTGGTACATTTTAGGTATACAGTACAGTTGCACTCATCGTTGGGATCTTGTACCTTTACATGAAAGGTCTTGGTTCTTATTTTTCCCCTTACTCCTGCCCTCCCTCAACCCCTCCTCCCTTCACCATTTGTTTCTTATGTTATGATTCCATCATTTTTCTCAGCTCCTCTATTATTTACTTTTCCACTCTAGATTTAATAATCATGTCTTATACTATGGACATAATCTGTGTTGTTATCTGAGAAATCATCTGTGATTTCATTTTTACCAGATCTGCTTTCATTGCCAGTTCAGGGAGTCCAGGTTGTTGAGTATCAGATAGTTCCATCTTTTGCCCTTTGGAGTTGCCTTAGGTGATCTGCAAGAATGGATTTGAGTCTTATTTCTATGTCTTCTCATTTCAACAGATGCAGCCTGCTGTGCCTTTGGTGAGGTGACTCTTTGCTCACCCAGTGGTCTTCAATTCACAGCAGGACACCAAGCAGTATTTACTCTTCTTCTCACCAGTACAGCAATTCCTGGGTTCAGAATGGTGGCCTTCTGGATCCCTCTTCTGACCTGTTGCCTGACTGGGCTACTAGCTAGGGCCTGTGCATGGTTGGGATGGTATTTAGGTGTGCCTCTGGCTGGGGCCCCTATGTAGCTGTTTTCTGGGAGGACCTTTGTCTGGGGCCTGTTTACCCAGTTCCTATTGCCTGCTAGGCTTCTGCCTAATGTCTCCACACACTTGTAAATGGTTTTAGAGTCAAGCTCTATTGCTTGCTTGTGCATCTGTGTAGTTCTTTTCCAGACAGGACCTTGGCTAGGGCAGATGGTATGGCAGGTCTCTGGCTGAAGTATTTATTTATCTTTAAGACTCAAATAAAGCATTGTCTCCTCAATCACACTTAACAGGCAGACTATTTTCCCCAATAGAACTGACTTGACCCTCTTCTGTCTTTCACTCTAGCTGGTATTCCTATTGAAGCACTTGTGATCTGCTTTCTCATGAAGTGTGTTAAATGGTTGTATCTCCATTTGTTGGTTGATGGACATTTGGGTTGTTTCCATGATTTAAGTATTATAAACTGTCATTATAAACATGGATGAACATATATCATTAGAACCTGTGCTTTTAAGGATTCTAACTTCTACCATAACTCCCTCAGTAATTTACAGTATCACTTTTCACTACATTTATTTGGGTGAGTTAATGTAAAATATATGTATCCTCCCTCTTTGTGAGAAAGTAGGACAACTATAATTATATAAATAAATCAAAAGAAAGTAATTCTGAAAGATAAAAATAAATGGCTGAATAAAGAATGAGAAATTCGCTCCCCTGACTGTGCGCCAACAGCCCCAGCGAGGAAGGCCTCCCAGAGATCTCTCCCACTGGCCTGCTTGGGCCCATTCGGGGGGTCCACGACCTCCCCTGACTGCTCTGCCACCAGCTTGAGCAAGGAAGGTAGCCACGCAGGCTTTCTTGAAACACACCACATGACCTGCCCCACCCTCCTCTCAGACCTCCTGATTGGGCCACTCCTTGGACCTCTGCAGAAACATAAGGGAATTTTTCTGAGCTCCCAATTCTGAACATCTTTAAAGAAAGGGTGGGGGAAACCTTTAACAGAACTGTGTAGAGTTCAACCCTGCAGGATGGGAAACTCAATTTAGGCCTTGTGACCTGAAGTCAGTCTGATTCATGGGGATCTGCCATTGGATAGCTGAGATGAGGGGACTTCGATCTACACATGGCTGTGCACCTGGTATATAATGACAGCACACACATAGTCTGAAAGAGGCCAAAGTATTTTTTTTATTTCTTTTCCTGATTCCACCCTGCAATTTCTTTCTTTTTTTCTGTCCTCTTTCTCCAACTCAGTCTCTTCCTCCACCACATTATCCCTCATCTCCCTTTCTATTCCGGCTCCTGCCCTAACTCAGACTTCTTCCTTTATTATTTTTTTCTTTTTTCTTTATGTTCTTTTCTTCTGTCATTTTACCTCACTCATGGCTCAGTAGTTTCAAGGGAAAGCAAGCCCCTGTTACTGTTAAGGGGATATATTCTTGTCCTTATTCTCGCACTCTGTCTATCCCTTTTGAAGTTAATAGTTTCGTAAAGATTGTATGGCCATTCTATGTACTCTGGCTTCACTTGAATCCTTCTCCAATTCTTTCACTTATCTATTCCTCTCGTTCTAACTCAATCTAAATCCCCATCCTAAATGGTAAAGATGCTATATTGATAAGCATATTCACTGCAAACATATTTTGGGCTGCTTCTTGATATTAATTTAATTCACATGGTTTAAAGGTGATAGATTAATGACTACCACAGTGGTCAATTTGCAAGTTGTGCTTGATCCTATTATGCAGCTGTTTGTATCAATTGGGAAAAAGGATTGTGATTGATTCAATGAGTTGTTTTCTCTGATATTATGAAAATGAGAATGTCTATGAGTCATTAGAGATGATAAACAAAATGGAAGTCATGATTCAAGACTCTAGAACAGAAACTGAGGAAACAAATACATGACCTCAGGACAATGATAGAAGCCAAGAAGGCTCAGCATAAGAAAGAAATGGAAACAATGAATGCCCAACAGAGAAAGAAATGGAATCCATAAAACAGATTCAAACAGATATCCCGGAGATTAAAAACTCTATTGAAAGTTTACTCAACAAAATAAAATATTGCTAAGATAGAATTTCAGATATAGAAGATAGGATTGCAGTCAGTGACCATGAAAACAGAGGTCTCTTAAAAACAGTAAGGCATCATGAGAAATCAATCCAACAACTTCTAGATGATGCAAAGAAAAATAATATAAGACTGATAGGAATCCATGAAATAGCAGGAGAAATTACAAATGACTTCAAAAAGCTCTTTACAGAATTAATGACAGAAAACTTCCCAAACAAGGGAAGAATTCTTCAAAAAGCTCTTTACAGAATTAATGACAGAAAACTTCCCAAACAGAAGGGAAGAATTACACATACAGATCAGTGAGGCATATAGAACCCCAACTAGCCACTATCAAAAAAAATCTAAACCTAGACATAATAATCAAGATCCCAGAAATCCAACAAAACAAAATGCTACAAGCAGTAAGAGAAAAGAAACAAATCACATGCAAAGGAAAGCCCATCAGAATCACAGCAGACTTTTCAACACAAACCCTCAGGTCAAGGAGCTCCTGGAGTGAGGTATTTCAAGTCCTAAAAGAAAACAACCTCCAATGTAGACTGATGTATCCTGCAAAACTCTCCTACAAAATAGATGGGAAAATAAGATACTTCCATGACAAAGAACACCTGAGAAATTTCATGAACACCTAACCAGCACTACAAGGAATTCTAAACAATATTCTAGAAAAGGACAATGAAGGTCACAACACCATGAGGCCCAACAGACCAAATCAAACAGGCAAGGCAAGAAACTAAAAGGAGATGGGAGAAAAAGTAAAAAGAGTCAACAAAAGTACAATACCATAACAATAATAAGGCACAACATATCAGTTATAACCATCAATGTCAATGGTCTCAATTCACCAACAAAGAGAAATAGACTGGCAGAATGGATTAAGAAGCAAAATCAAACACTATATTGTACACAAGAAACACACCTAGTGCAAAAAGAAGCCCACAGACTTTAAGTGAAAGGGTGGAAAACAATTCTCCAAGAGACAGGAGCCCAGAAAAAAGCAGGGGTAGCAATCTTATTCACAAACAAAGTAAATTTCAAATCAAAACTCATTAAGAGAGACAAAGAAGGCCACTACATCCTGTGAAGGGAACAATTCAACAGGAAGAGATGACAATCATAAACATATATGCACCAAAAATAAATGCCCCAAACTATATAAAACAAATATTATGTAACATGAAAAACCAAATAACTACTAATACAATTGTAGTGAGGGATTTAAATACCCCACTATCACAAAGAGACAGATCATCTAGACAGAAAATGAACAATGAAATATTAGAACTGAACCAAGCTTTGGAACATATGGACTTAATAGACGTCTATAGAGTATTCCACCCCAGAAAATTAGAATATACATTCTTTTTGGCTGCACATAGGTTATTCCCCAAGATGGACCACATACTATCACACAGAACAGGTCTGAATAAATGCAAAAGAATCGAAGTTATCCCCTGTATATTATCAGATCATGGTGCAATCAAGTTGGAGATCAACAGCACAAGAAACTGTAGGAACTTCACAAGCACATGGAAATTGAACAACACTCTCCTGAACAATCAATGGGTCACAGAGGAAATTAAAGAAGAAATTAGTCAGTTTTTACAAATAAACAAAAATGCCAATACAACATACAGGAATCTATGCAACACAATGAAAGCCATTCTATGCGGAAAATTCATAGCACTGAATGTCCACACTAGGAAAACAGAGCGAGCTCAAATAAGTTAGGCAGAACTCTGGAGGACATTGGCATAGGAAAAGACTTTATGAACAAATCCTCAGTAGCACGTGAACTAGCAGAAAGAATCAACAAGTGGGATCTCATCTTATTAAAAAGCTTCTGCAGTGCAAAAGAAACTATCAACAGAACTAAGCAACAACCTAGAATGTGAGAAAAAAAGTTTACCAGCTGCTCCTCAGGCAAAGGACTATTATCTAGAATATATAAAGAACTCAATACAATCTGCCCACCCAAATATAAAGACCCAATTCATAAATGGGCATCTGAAATGAACAGACGTTTCTCAGACAAAGAAGTAAAAGTAGCAAGTAAATATATGAAAAAATGTTCCACATCACTGGTCATTGGAGAGATGCAGATGAAAACAACACTGAGAATCCACCTTACCCCGCAAAGAATGGCTGCTATCAAGAAATCAAAGAATCACAAATGTTGGCAGGGTTGTGGGGAGAAAGGATCATTTATCTATTGTTGGTTGGAGTGCAGACTGGTGCAACCACTATGGAAATCAATATGGAGATACCACAAAGAGCTGGAACTGGAGGTTCCATTTGACCCATCCATCCCTCTGCTGGGTATCTTTCCAAAAGAATTAAAAGAATCATATCACAGAGATATATGCACACCGATGTTTACAGCAGCACAATTTGTAATAGCTAAAACTTGGTAGGGCCAGGGATTTAGCTCTGCAATTCAGTGGCCTGCCTAGCAAGGACCCAAGTTCAATCCCCGGTACCAAAATAAATAAATAAATTATTTAATTAATTTTTAAGAACTTGGAAGCAGCCCATCTGACGGTCAGTTGGAAACTGGATAAAGAAGATATGGGTTTTCTATAAAATGGAATACTACTCAGCCATAAAGAATGAGAAAGTAGATTCATTCATAGGTAAATGGGTACATTTTGAGGATGTACTCCTAAGTGAGATAAATAAGTCACACATGTGTAAATACTGAATAGTTTCTCTGGTGTGAAAAACTATAATTATGCATAAGAGCCTAATGAGATAAATGACCATGTGAAATAGGAAGAAAAGGGCTACAGGTGTAGGGAAAGTGGGCAGGGTAGGGGAAAGGTAATAAGGGAAAAGGAAAAAAAATGAGAAAATGAAAAAATAGAAATAAAGTATTTGTAAATAGGGAAGGGAGGAGGGAGTGAAGGGAGGGCAGGGATAAGGGGAAAAAATGAGAACCAAAACCTGTCATGTAAACGTACAAGATCCCAGTGATGAATGTAACTTTACTGTACACCTAGAATGTACCAATAAACTCAATGAGAAAAAATAAATGAATAAATGGCTGTATCTCCATACTAAATGATAAAATCACTAAATTTAGGAACCAGGACTTTGTTATTTCTGAACATTGTCCTCCCAATGTGTTTGACATCACATTCTATTGTCAATATTTATTAATGAATAATGAATGAATGCGTAGGTCAAGTAATCAGAATTTTCTGAAAAATTGACCTCTGCATAGGGCTCCCTTCACCAATTTAAGAACTGTACTGACTTAATAGGCTTTGGTCGAGTTATGTTCCTCCTCAGGAACCTATCATGCCCCCACCCTGAATGCATCAACTGACCACATGTATATTCATAATATTAATTGACATTTGCCACTTGTTTATTATGTTCTAAGCATGTTGTTTATCACAGCCCATCTAAGTTATTTCATTTCTTGATCTTGTTTTATAATCTAATTAAATGAACTGATCTCTATATCTATGGGTTTGTATTCCTCAAAAATAATCAAATTAAATACATTTGCCTTAAAATTTGGAACTGATTTTGAGTTCTATAGATTTAGTCTCATTCCATTCAAATTCAGGTTTAAAATAATCCCATGACCTGATATATTTCTTTAGATCCTTAACTATCTTTTAAGCTCAATATATAATTTTTCCTTATGTCGCCCATGGACAGTACCTAGGATGGTGATTACTTTCCACTATTTCACAAATTGGAAAAAATTAATTTACTTAACATAATCATAGGCAAGTTTGTGACAGAACAAAAAACTAGAATTTAGATCTCTCCTAGGCATTTGTAGATTGATGAATACAATGTCATAATCTGATATTCTAAAGTATGTGTCATTTCAACGAGCACATTTATTCCAACTCTCTTGTGTCAAATGAATAAAAAAGTTTTTGAGGTTAATTCCCATGGCTTGGCCTTCAAACTTTTTCCACTCTCATCCTGAGGAAATGTTCTATATTTTCTCCACTGTTTACAATTAGAGGTCATTACAGGCTACAAGTTTCAGGTAAAGTTAACTACCAGGTCTGCCAACTTCTTAACAATGCCCATTGTGGCATCTTTGAGGCTTTATAAGAAATAGTTTTTAATTGCTATTCTTTGAGCAATACACCATAGCTAATCATGCCCCCAGAGCCTGCAGGAATCTCTGTGACACAAAGCTGTTAGAAATTTTCTGTTTTTCTTGAACCAACCTAAAGCAACACAGGAGAAAAACGTATTTCCAGCTGAAGATGTGAACATTATTTTTACAATGTTAAGGGAAATTTCCTCAGAAATCTGAAGTGTTTGGCTAGTCAGTCAGCTCTAGTACTTCATCATTCCTTTTATTCTGCTAACACATGGCCCATGCTTACTTCATAATAGAAGAGACAGGAAGACAGAGTGGTCACTTGCTATAATAAAACTATGCATTTGTGTATCATTCCACACATCCAAAGAATTTCTTACAACACAGACCTCTGAAATTAAGTGTATGCTTTCTCTTTCACTCATCCTCTAAGAATTTTTATAGATTGAACCAAAAGCAAAAATTACTAAATAAAGTCTTCTACTGGTGATAATCTTACCCAAGCAATGAAGTGTATTCTCACCAGCTCAGGCCTTGACTCCTCACTTTCCCTTTGCCTATGACAATTCATGCTATTCCTTATCCCTAACGCCCTCACTTGGCTGCCAGGAAACATCCCTACTGCAGCTACAGAGCTCATTAGTGTTTCCTCTTTCACTCCAACTCAAATCTACCCTGACACCTTTTTGCTAAGACTTCAATTAACTTCAAGTATTTACTGTATACAAAAAAAAGATATGTGTGGCCTAGTGTCAAAAGAAATGCCTTGAATACAGTTTCTCTATTAAAGAAAGCCATAACTGGAATGAGCTTCAGAGATTATCTGTACATCCAAAGAAAGAGGCCTAGAAAGTTGAAGTGACTTGTCCACAACGAGACAGTTATATTAGGTTCTCCCTTCTGGCCAATTTGAGAAATGATGTCAAAGATGCATTCAGTAGTCATTATCTTAAATGAAGCTAAATTATTCTCATAGGAAATGATACTACATCCTAAATATTACTGTGTTTTTATTGGCAGTGAAACAAGCCTCAGGTAGTGTTAGTACCCATATTGTGTCATACCCAAGGACCAGGACAAAATATTGCTGAGTGCAAGATCTGTGAGTTTTGTCTTCAAAAGACCATAAGCAAAGGCAGGTGAAGGGAGGGCAGGGTATAGGGAGAAAATGAGAACCAAGACCTGTCTAGTAAAGGTACAAGATCCCAATGATGAATGTCACTGTACTGTATACCTAAAATGTACCAATTAACTCAATGAGAAAAAAAAAGACCGTAAGGATAATTTCTCAAAGGGCACCAGCCTGGAAGTAAGAAGCTCTAAGTTTTCTAGCTACCTCTGTCTTTAATTGTGTGTCCTTTTGTAAACTCACTTGTTTGCTTTACGAGTCAGTTTTCACAACAATAAAATGTTAGTTCCAATTTATGTGAATATATTTGGAAAAATAAAAATACGTAACATGCCAATATTTGAGACTCTCCATGTGTCAGCACTTTTCCAAACATTTTACATATATTTGCTCATTCCATAAACAAGAAAAATGAGGCCCACATTCTGCGGATTACTTGAAAATGTTTACTGAGCCAGTAAGCCCCTAAGTACACAGCCATAACCACGATCCTGGTTGCCTCCTACCATCTTATATTGTATCCACTGCCATTACCATTAAAGGTGAAATGAACAAAAAAAATATAATATAGAAATATGAATTGACCAGAGAACTAGGCTGAGACTTAAAAGAAGATTGGGTAGATTTTGGCTTTCCAAATTATTGGAAGATTTCAAGTGTGAGCACAGGAGTGTGAGTGAGAATGAGAGTATTTGTGTAGCAACGAAGAAACTCACCTGATTTTAGTGAACAGATTATGTTCAGGAGTCCAGGGTAACAGAGAGGGAAGTGGAGTCTATAACCCGTCCTATGTCACTGTGTACTTCACTACATAGTATTTGCCACAGGTGCATATTTATTTTCCTGATTGCTTAGTCAGTTCCTGTTTTCTCTACCAAACAGTAAGCTCCCTGACAAGAGAAACCATTTCTGGACTATTTTTGTGTCATTGTATTCTCACTGTCAGTACATGGCCTGGCACATCATGGGTGCTCATAAATATTGGTTGAATTAATAAATGTATTTGTGTGTGAATGGATGAATGCATGTTAATTTTAGACGTGAAATTGCCATCATTGACCTTTAACACCGAGGGAGGAAATATATAGATGTGATCCAGTTGATAAAAGCACCCATGAGACATTTGGAGCAGCCTGGGGTGGTGAAAGTGGGCCTGGAAAGGCAAACATAAGGGCTATTCCAACGTGAGGATCAGTAACATATGCATTCTCTGCTGCATGCTCTCTATGCCAGCTGTCCCCTGATAAACATTTCTCTACCAGCAGTGAGCTCAGTCTCAACACCAATTTCATATGGAAGAATAGGAAGAAACTATGGACCAAAATAAAAAAGAATTATTTGTCAGTTCTCTAGAAAACGTAGCAGTGGCGTATGAAAACCCCATGGACTCAAACATCTCTTTTCCTTTTTATTATTTGTTTTTTCTCCACACAATGCCACTTTGGATATTTTTTCAAACAGTTCTGATTTGACAACATTTAATTACCTGTTTGGGATGAGGTCCCTAAAGCTTTCAGAAGCTAATTATTTTTGTTTTATTTCTTGGATGGGGGAAGGATCAGAAACTTTGAACTCTACTCATGAGATAAATGGTCTGGTAACAAGTAGGAACTTCAACTTATTTAAGGAACTCTGCAGCTCCTCAATTTAGTCCTTGCATTTGGAATTGAATCTGAAAGTGAATTGGACCCCAGACATCACGTGTAGGCCAAGGAGGTAGGATTTATAGATTTAGTTCACAGCACAATATGCTCCAAGAGTTAGAGGCTGAGTGACAGATTCCAGATGAGCATATAGGTGGATGGATTTGAGATTAACTGAAGAGAAGAGGAGATACAGCGCAGTTTCTACAAACTGCTCAAAGAAAGGCAAATTCTAGACAGTTATATTTTCAATATAAGAGAGCAGTAGCTAAAAGACTTTATTGGCTTCCATTCCAGTACAACACTTTTTTTTTCATCAGGTTTAATAGTACATTTTAGGTATATAATACAATTACATTCATCATCAGGAACTTGTACCTTTACATGATGTATCTTGGTTCTTATTTTTTCCCCATTTCCTGCCTTCCCTTCAAGCCCTCCACCCCTCTCTATTTACAGAGCCTTTGTTTCCATTTTTTTTCTCTTCTCATATATTTCCCTTTCCCTTCTTTTTAAATGCTTCAACCCATTTTCCAGCTTTGGTGGGGAGAGAGACTAGCATTAGATCCTTTTGCTGTCTGAGAGGTGCACAAAAACTTGGAAGCATTAGAATCTACATTTCCATGCTCCTACTACTTAGAATGGGTGATGGCAAAAGAATAGGAAACTGGGTAGGCTATATACGGAAACCAAGATCTGTCTTGAAAATCACCTAATTTAGTTTAAAGTCCTGGCGCAAAAGTGTGGTTATTGTTTCCCTGTTTTTAACAAAAGTGACAATTTGGTTTAGTTAGGTTCCAGGTCAGTAAGATAAAATAATAGATAAATATTGCCAGGAGGCACAAAATGTCTAAAATAGCAGGTTGCAAATTGAAATAACCCAAATGTCTTAATGCAGGGGTCATTCAAGTGACCTCTGTCCTACACTAGTTATAACTTTTCTAGGAGAAATTAAATAAGAACGTATGTGCCTCAAAGGTCGGTGAAGGAAATGTTCGCCCAAGGATTTAAATAATTAAATTAGATACCATTACCAAGGGCCGCAGACAAAAGGGTTTGTCAGTTGATGTTTGACCTAATCTAAAAGAATTTTCTTTCTTCAGAAATGCCCAGGCATTTGAGAGTTTGAGAATTTGGGAAGGCTTTTGAAATCTTGCCAAGAGACTTTTCTGGGAGAGCTAAACAGTTCCAAACCAGGCAAGTCTTGCAGAGTCGTTCTTCGGGGCAGTCCTATGCTGTTCCTTCTACTGGCACATAAGAGCGACCTCCAAAGGTGAGTAGGTCACAAAACAAAGCTCTGAGTTCTTTTTTCTCCTTTTCTCATGTATTAGGATCTCTGATGATCTCTCTGGCATGGCCAATCTCCAGGAAGGCAAGTGGAAGCATTAGTCAAAGGGAAGTTAGGATGCATAAGTAATTGCAGGTAACAGGAGTAAGATAAGAAACACGCTGAGCTCAGTTTCCAAGAATCATTTAATGGTAATTCTGGGATGAGACATCCAGCAGTTTTTGGAGGGCAAGCCCAGACCAAATAAAAAACAGTTTCCTCAGTTTAGTCGTTCAGTAGCCCTTAAGTGTGAGAGGGAAATTATCATCAGTTTTAGTTTCATGGATCCAAACATGGTACTAATTGAGACAAGGTCTTGGGTCCAATTTCAACCTCTCAGTAAACTTAACATGATTTTAAAATAAGTCTGTCCCACAGCCATAGACCTCTCACCAATTTTTCGACAAAATGGTTGATCAGTTTATTCTACTGAGCTCATGAGGGAGTGAGGAATAGACTTTATAACTCCTCTTTCAATACTAGAGAAACAAAATACACCCTGTGGCTCATTAGGTATGATAGACTTACACAATCTGAAAAATATTTATTTATCAATATTTAATATTTAACAGAAGAATCAGTATGTTGCATAGAGCTTTAAGAAAAATCTTTAAAGGCCATCTTTAGATGGTATAAAATCAGCTGTCTATATTAATGCATAAGATCCTAATAAGATTACTGACATTGAGAAATGGGAAGAAAGGAGCTAAAGGTGTAGGGAAGGTGGGATGTGTAGGGGAAGGGTAAAAAGGGAAAAGAAAAAAATGTGAGATAATGAAAAGATGGAAATAAAGTGTTTGTAGATGGGGAGGGGAGGAGGGGGTGAAGGGAGGGCAGGGACAAGGGGATAAAATGAGAACCAAGACTTGTCATGTAGAGGTACAAGATCCCAACAATGAATGTAACTGTACTGTATCCCTAAAATGTACCAATAAACTCAATTAAAGCTGAAAAAAATCAGCTGTCTACTTCTATGTAAAACCAGTTTATCCTCCCATGTGCAATGTGCCCTTCCTCTTTGTAAATAACTCACCTGTGAATGGCCCATGTGTAGACAATTGGTAGCTAAATACACTCCCAAGTGTACCAATTTAAAATATAACAGGGATCAGTGCATGGCTTCATGTAGCCATTTGATTCTGATCTTTGTGCACTGCTGTTCTGCAGAGATGGTTTGCCAAGGTTGAGGCAGTCCAAAGCAAACCTCTTTCTTCAGTCCTATGATAAATTAAGCCAAAGGCATTAAGTCTCTCAGGTGCTGAGGACACTCCTACGAAGGCGGACCATCACCTCCTCCATCTCTTATATTTGTTTGCTTCTTTATGAAGGCCAAACGCTTTCATACCTATAAGTTTATCTTTCTTGTGTACTTTGCCTTTCTGAGAGGCTGTGTGAAGTACAGAATGAAACAGAGGGATAGGTTTATTCAGAGGCCAGGTGGCAGAAAAGCATAATCATGAAATCTTCTTTCCCAAAGACATAAAGCCAAATGAAATGTGGAGAAGGTTAGAAAAATTCTATCCCTTAGAAAGCCCCTTCTCAAATACACAAGCCTCTCCAAAAATGGATGAAAATGTAATGGATTCCTACTACTCTGATAAGTCTTTTTTTAATTTCATTCAAGAGAAATTGGAGAATTCTACCTTGTTAGGGTTAGAAGGACTATTAGACATCATTTACTTTAACCAGATTCCATTTGAAAATTTAGACCAAGTGAGGGTAAGAAACTTTTCTACAGATGTAGCTAGGGAGCTTCAAAAAGGGATTAGAAGGAATGAAGAAATTTAT
>NW_022900951.1:107786928-107843122 GCF_012274545.1 Fukomys damarensis
ATATACAGACATTAAGGCATGCTTGGCACATAAATTGCAATGTCAAAGAAAGAAATGGTTGAAAGAGAGATTGCCTTCCATTATGAAACAGCCCTTTCACACATTCATTCAGCAAAGAATTATTGATCACCTACTATAAACCAGGTAGTATTCTAGGTTTAGGGCACAAAGCAATAAAAAAGAAAACAAACAAAATGTCCTGAACTGATTGAGTATATTTTCTAGTTGATAGAAACATAATTAATAGATAAAATATACAGAGTGCTAGAGGTAAGTGTAAAGAAAATAATCCAGAAAATAAGAATGTAAAATCTCATGGGATAGAGAGGGTGTTCTAGACAGTATGGCTCAGGAAGGACTGACTCAAAAGATACTTTGTGAGTAGAACAAGAATTAAGCCATACAAGGGTCTCATAAATACAGAGAAGCAGTTATTTACTAACTATGGAGCAGCATGATCAAAGTTTCTGAGAAAGGGATGTGGTCTGAGTGTTGAGGAATAAGTTGTCCAATGTAGCTGGAACAAAGAGACCAGGGAATGGGTATTAGGAACTGATATCAGAGAGGTAGACAATGGGGAAGTAAACCATGTAGGGTCTTGTAGGTTGTAGTAAGGAGACCAGTGTTGAATGGTGTTGAAATGGGAAGCTACAGTTAACAACAATATAGTATCACACACTTGAAAATTTGTTGAGAGTAGATCTTGGTATGGGGGGATAAGAATTTGGATTTTTTTTCAGTGCTGGAGATTGAATCCAGGGTCTCAGGCATGCTAGGCAAGTACTCTACAGCAGCCCTGAGAAGCAGATCTTTTGTTCAATATTCTTATCACAAAGATAAAAGAAAGGGGAAACTTTTTGAGGTGATGGTCAGACTTATAACACTGTGAGGCTTGAGGGGGTTGTAGTGCTGAGGATGGAACCCAGCACCTTGAAGATGTAAGCTAGGTGAGCACTCTACACTGAGCTACATCCCTGTCATTCCTTGTGATAACTATTTCATGGATGTATATTTATCTTCACATTCACAAAGATATATACACTATGTACATATTTCTGTATGTCCATCACAGCCCAAGAAAATAGAAAAATTTTAATAAACAAATGATCTGATCTAATTTACAATTTAACTAAATCATTTGAACTGAGTAGGGACAAGAACAACAACAGGGGAACCAATAAAGAAATTGATGACAAAATCTAAGTCAGAAATGATGATGTGTTAGAATAAAAGATGGCCACATAGGTGTCAAGAGTACTGCTATATTCTGCATAGTATTCATGAATGCTTAGGAGTTTATATATCCATTTCACATCTATTTGATCCCTGCCATTCCCCAATCACTATTCTAAGTGTTAGGTTTACTTCACTAAACAGAGTAGGCAAGGTCCCTGTCCTTAATAAATTTCCATATCAGAGGGGAAGACAAATGATAAGTTAATCATTAATGTAATTTCAGATATTGCAAAGTGCTATAAGAAAAATAAATCATGGTTGAAAGATAGTGATGAGGGTGAGAAAAGTGAGACTTTTCACATAGGCTGCACACTCAAGCCCTCCTCTCACCACCCCCTCTTTCATAAATGTCACATTAGATTTTCACACTCTTCTATCAACTAGGGCTGAGCAAGCACCGAGCATGAAGCACATGAAAATCTAGAAATGTAATTTCAGCCAGAGGCCTTAGCAGATGGTTTCACAGACCTCAAAGGTTCAAGGAGCTTCTCCCTGTACATAATATTGGTTCAGGTCAAACAAGTAATTTGCACTACAGGGTGTTCGGACACCGTGGCAGATCCTGGCACTGTGGGAAATGGAGCCCTGTATAGTTAGGAGTTGGAGAGTGACAAGAACAGGCTGAACTTCACTGAAACAGTTGTTCTGCCATAAGATCTCCATGTGATGGATATTAGTAAATCAAGCTAGCTGAGGTTCAACTGCGTCTACGCTTCCAATCTGTCTTGGGAAAGGGAAACTTAGTGCGAGAGTCACATAGGTGATCTCCCTTTCTTCTCTTCTTAGTTGAGAAAAGATATTCAGGAAGGCAACTAGTGGAGGAAAGCTGGAAAATTTCATAAAACTATGTTCAAAATGGTGGAAAGCTTTCCATTTTCCTGAGGGGAGAGAGGGTAGTTGTACCTTTGCTCCTCCTTCCATCCTAGAAATCCTATTTGTGTTCTGTCTCTTCTGCATAAGGCAGAGATAAAGATCCTGCACACTCTAATTCTCTTTGCCTTTCCCACACCTCTTCTCTTTCTTCTTATTCTCTTAGGGGATGCTAGGAAGCCCTGATGACACCTTTCAATGTACTGTGGTGACAGGGGATGGCAGCTGGCAATGCCACAGCAGTGTTTGAGTTTCTTCTCATCGGCATCTCTAACTATCCCGAGTGGAGAAGCACATTTTTCACATTGGTGCTGATAACTTACCTCAGCACACTCTTGGGAAACGGACTTATCATCTTTCTCATCTACTGTGATGCTCACCTCCACACACCAATGTACTTCTTCCTTGGTAATTTATCTTTCTTAGACCTTTGCTATGGAACAGCCTCCATGCCACAGGCCTTAGCACACTGTTTCTCTACCCATCCTTACCTCTCTTACCCACTCTGTTTAACCCAAATGAGTGTCTCCTTGGCATTAGCCACAGAAGAATGTCTCCTCCTGGCCACCATGGCTTATGATCGTGTGGTTGCCATCAGCAATCCCCTGCGCTATTCTGTGGTCATGAGTGGCCCAGTGTGTGTCTGGCTGGCTGCCACCTCATGGGGGACATCGATTGTGCTCACTTGCATGCTTGTCTTGTCCCTGAGGCTTCGTTTCTGTGAGGCTAATGTCATCAACCATTTTGTCTGTGAAATTCTCTCCCTCGTTAAGCTGGCCTGTTCTGATACAGGCCTCAGTGAGATTATGATCCTCATCACCAGTATCTTCACCCTACTCCTACCCTTTGGGTTTGTCCTCCTATCTTATGTCCGAATTGCAGCCGCTGTCCTAAAGATTCGCTCAGCACAGGGGAGGGTCAAGGCCCTTTCCACTTGCGGCTCTCACCTGACTGTGGTGACAATCTTCTATGGAGCAGCCATCTCCATGTATATAAAACCTCAGTCCAAGTCCTCCCCTGACCATGACAAGTTTATCTCAGTGTTTTATGGGGCTTTGACACCTATGCTGAACCCCCTGATATATAGCCTGAGGAACAAGGATGTTAAAGGGGCAATGAGGAAAGTTATGGCAAAAAATGGCATAAGCTTCTTTCAATTCTAAAATTCTAAAGTAACACTCAGTTATGTATTCACAGATGGAGAAAAGTGTTTAAAGAATCCGACATTACTTTTGGAAGCATAGATGACTGATACATGAAAAACTTAAGCAGGTGCTCCTACCCCGGAATGTTCCTACTGAGATTTGAATTTCCATTACAGCTATTTCTTTGGCTATTTCTTTACACATGATGATGCTAGCCGTCATCCATTAGGTTACTTACCATCAGGTAAATAAGTGAATCAGTATCATTTCTTCACTGACAGATGGAGTCTCTTATGAATGTAGCAGCATAGGTGTAAGTGAAATTGGAAAATGGGACAAAGACTGTTGTAATAAAAAGCCAGAAGACAAAGGTCAGAAACTTGGCAACCTTACTGAGGGCAGGCCCTGTTGTGTGAGCACAAACTCCTTGGTCCACTGAACCTCAGACTTATGAAAAAATTCCACCATAGCCATTTCCTGAAGATTTATCAGGTGTTTTTATTTTTCTTTTTTCTGAACTTCTTTGGAATCCATTAGCTTCTTTGATAGCCCAATTATCTCTACAAATTGATACAAAAGGTAGCACCCTTTCCCACTTCCACCGTATTAACAATGAAGAAATAGAGACCCAGAGACAGTGTTGAAATTTTTCTGAAGTTATACGCAATTAGTAGTGGAGTCCAAATTAGAATTCACATCACATCAATGCCACATCTGAACATTTTCAAGTAGGTCTATAAAAGTATTTTAAATCATAGAATTAGAAATGTAGCTAGTATTTATTTACTATATGCCAGGCACTTTTTTAAGCTCTCTGAGCACTAGGATATAGAATTATCACAACTGCTCAATGAAGTAGTACTATTTTTAACCCATATTGAAAATAAAGAAACAGAGTCTCAGAGAAACTAAGTGACTCACCCATGACTACAGAGCCAGTCAAGAGAAGGGCCAGTATTAATGCTAGGTCTGGTTGATTTCAGGTTCTTTATACTGTATCTGAAGTGTAAGGGACCCTAGAACTGATCTGAGCAGTGACTTTTCATCAAGTTTCCTGTGATGTAATTTATGAATAAACATTATCCAATTAAAGTGTGCAATTTCATAAGGTTTTACAGATGCTCACAGAATAACCAAGACAGTCAAGCTACCTAACAATTCCGTCACCTCCAAAAGTTTCCTTGTGCCCTTTTCTCATCCATCCTTTTCTCCACTCCCAGCTTCTGGAAACAACTGATCTTATTTCTTCAGCTAGAAGTTAACATTCATTTTCTAAGACCACCCATAAATGGAATCATAAACCATGTCCTCATTGTGTCTGGCTGCTTTTATTCAGTCTGCTTTTGAGATCCACCCATGTTATTACGGGTATCAGAAATGTGTTTTTTATTTCTGAATAATATTTCATTGTATGAGTATACCACAACTTTTTAAAACTTCCATTCCAGTTGATGGATATAATGCAATGGCTTCCAAGCTACAATTTTCATAGTCCTGCAGATGCAGTTGTGTTTCTTCGAGCCTGATTAGGGACATAAAGTTTTCTGTGGATTACTTCATTTGAAAAGGCTGTCCTAAACTGAAAGAAAGGGAATTGGAAGTATAGACTATCTTCCTTAAGATCGTGAGACAATTCAGATGTAGATCTGGGGCTAAGACTCGGATGTTCTGCTTCTGGTCTTAATTTACTTGAGGCAGTTCCCCCGATATGATAAGGTCACCTTTCAAGAAGCCTGACAAGGAACTAGAAACAAACAGGTAGAAAAACTATGGTACAAAGCTCCTAGGTGTGAGGCAAGGGTGTACTGGGAAAGTGGATCCTGAGTGCATCCTTCCCATCCCCAAGGCTGGGGCTCAGGGTGACCTTACACAGTGCTGCAGATGGAGTCTCTGGTACACCCAGGGACTGTTGTACATGCTCACTCACTAAATTAAAAAAAAATGAATAAACCATTTGCCAAAATAAGTTCAGTTCAAAATAAATACATTTATTCAAATTTTGTCTATTATACATTTTCATTCTAAATATTTTATTTTTATTTTAGCTGGACCAATTTATGGGATCCAGTATGATAATTTGATACAAATATGATCATATCAAGGCCTCTGTGGATCAAAATCCGTGCGTTTTCAAGCTCCTTATATACACAGCATCATTTCCACCTCTGTTATCATTTTTGAATAATGTTATTCTCTGTTATCACTTAAGAATAGCGCATATTTATGAGTGACAGTGTCTTATTTCAATACATGTATGCAATGTATACTGATCAAATCAGAGTAACTAACATTTACATCTCATCATTTGGAGTCTTTGGAGGCTTCAGCTCCTCTCTTTTTCTTATTTAAAAAATATAACATAATGAGCTATCGTGAACTATGGCCCCCTACCTGTGCAATGGATCACTGTGACTTATTCCTTGCACTTAACAGTGTTTGGGTACTTGTTAAGCAACTGCCCTTTATACCCCCTCACCTCATTACCTGCCAGCATCAAGTATTCACTGTTATACACTCAGATTATCTTTCTAAAAAGCCTACTAGACACTGTTAAAGGAATAATCTTTTCTCAGAGTCTGTGGGGATTCATTTTGGGGCCCTGTGGATCAAAATCCATGCATTTTCAAGCCCCTTATATAAAATGGCACAGTATTGGCAAATAACCCACACCTACATTCCTATATACTTTAAGTTATCTCTAGATTACTTATAATTCCAAGGTACAATGTAAATGCTGTGTGAATAGTTGTTATGCTGCATTGTTTAGGGAACAATGACAAGAGATGAGCATCTGCACATCTTCAGTACAGATGCATTTTTCCTACTATTGTATCCACAGATAGTTGAACCTATGTATATGGAACCAATAGACATAGCAATCTCCTTGCATAGTACATTTAGCCACTGATACCACGTCTTAATATCAATAAAAATTATTTAGGAAAATGGCAAAGGAAATGTATTTTTAATGTGTTCATTGAAGAAATACTAAGTTTCTGCTTTCAGGCAAGTACTGTGCTACGTGCTAGGGTAAGTTTCATATTTTGCACCAATGTTCCTTACTACTAAAATACACTTTTCAAATTACTACTGTGAAATAAATCTAAATTGTTGAAATCAATCAAATATTAAAGGAATAAAGGACAGCCTTCAGGATGAGAAAATTTCATAAATTAGGAGGAATGGTAAGAGGACTCATTTAATGATCTGGCTTTAGGGGAGAGAAATATTCCACTCACCACTAAAAGGCATTATAGAATTTAAAAAGAAAGTTGTATTTTCACTAATGGTGCACTTATCACAAAATGTCACTACATTTTTTATGTTTTTATGAACTTGTTGGTACAGGGACAATTACAGACAGAGTGACTAGAGAAGCCTAGGGTCAGGAGCAGTGGAATTGATCCTACTACTAACTAGCCATGTGGCCTCAATTATATCACTCTCTGGCCTTCATATTTGCTCATCAACATAACAGGAAGTTTGTGTCTAGTGAGGCATGGACTTCTCTAGTTGCAATATTCTATATCTAGATTTTATTTTCTATAGGTTTTCTTTCTGTGCTCTAAAAAATTTTTTTAAATCATATCATCAATTTATTCTGCAACTTGCTTTTTCCACTCGACAATATGTCGTGAACATTCCTCCAGATCAATATATATAGATCTATCTCCCTGACTTTAAATGTTAGCTTGGCCTGAAAAAGTAGGAAGACACAGCAGCTAGTTAATGTGGTTCTGGCCCTTCCAGGTATGCCAGTCTGATTTGAGGTATTTAAACTCTAAAGACAATCTAATTCAACATTGATATGAATTTATTTTAAATACAAAAATGAACTCTATGAGGGAGTGTGAAAAAAAATGGAGTTGGGATTTTGGAAAGCCCGAAGGGTTTAATATCATTTCCCCTCTTGATCAATCACAGGGATCCTGAGAAGCCTTCCTCTGTGACCAACCCCAGCCTTTGTCCGAGTCAGCTGGATAGTGAAGGTGCCTTGCTCTACCCTGCAAAGTGAGATGGAAAGACTTCCTTGAGACTAAAATGGTTTTATCGAACATGGAGAGAAAGTTTGCAAACTGAAAAACAGTGTTCTAAGTGACTTTTTCCATTGCAATAGTCAAAATGATTTTTAAAATGACTGCCAGTTCCCAGGATTTGAATTTTCAGTTGAAAACAGGCCATGGAGTATAACTATGTGGAACCTGCCCTGCAGCAAACTGGGTGGACTTGGTCCTTTCTTCTGCCTCTGCTCTGGTCTTTGTTGTCTTCATCTGACGTGTAATACTTACAGTTTAATCAGGTAATCAGAAACTACAACAGACATTTCAGATAGGAAGAGACTTCATAAAGAAAACTAGAGAGCCTAAAGAAATTTTGGAAGTGCTATAAGAGGGACTGTAAGGAACTATTACCAACAACTTTAGACAGGTACAAGAAGTGCAGGACTCTTGGGAGATTTTAGAGATTTTGGAAAACTGTTCACAATGACATTAATGAATCAAATGTCTCACGGGAATGGTCAGATATCACTTATATATCTTCTGACAGAACCAATGCACCCAAACATGGTGTCAGAAAAAGGAATAATGGGTCTACTTCTCTTTTTCTAGCAAGAGTTTGCGATCACCTCTCAAGGTTGGAATCCAACATTGTTAAACTGTTCTACAGATTGAATGCAATTGCAATAAAAATACCAATAGCATTCCTCAGAAAACTGGAGAAAAACAAATAAAATTCATATGAGTTCAGAAGAGACCCAGAAGAGCAAAAGCAATTCTGGGATCCAAAGGCAAGGTAGGGGGGGTGTCACCATCCCTGACTTGAAATTATACAACAAAGCTTCCTTGATTAAAAACAGCATAGTCTGGTGGGGGGAACAAGGATCAAAGGATCAGATTAAAAGGTGCAGAAACAATTCCAAACACACTCATCCACCTTATTTTTGACAACAGGACCAAATGCCTTCACTGGATCATATTTATTAAATGGCACTTGAAAAACTGCTTTCCACATGTCAAAGATTAAACCGAGACCCATATGGCTCACCAAACACAAAAATAAAATCAAAATGGATCAGAGATCTAAATATTAAAACAGAAACACTTAATCTTCTGGAAGATAAGTAAAACTCCTTCCCTATGGGACAAAAGCTTTATGAGCAAAATCCTGATTACACAGATAATATTTTTAAAAATCAACAACTGGGATCCCATCAAATTAAAAAGCTTTTGCACAAGAGAAAAAAAATGGAG
Source organism: Fukomys damarensis (assembly GCF_012274545.1). Classification (NCBI taxonomy): domain Eukaryota; kingdom Metazoa; phylum Chordata; class Mammalia; order Rodentia; family Bathyergidae; genus Fukomys; species Fukomys damarensis. The sequence goes on from NW_022900951.1 coordinate 107,795,432, forward strand.
GATAGATATTGGGAAGTAGGAAGAAATGTTCAAATGGGAAAGAAAACAAGGGAAAGATATCTTTAAAAAGAGAATTGAAGAGAAAAAATAGAAGCAAAGCTTTTGTAAATGGAGAGGAGACAGGTTGAAGGGAGTGGAAGGGATGGGGAAAAGAAAGAATTAGATATATTTTATATAGGTACAAATCTGCCATGATGTTTGAGATCATTATGTGTAGCAAACATGTACTAACAAAAAAATTTAAATGACAAGAAAAGAGTTACATGAATCAATAGTGTAAAGCACTTACAACAATACTTTTCCTGCGGAGTGCATGAAGTGTTAGCTATCGGTATGTTGTTTGGGCACATGGACCTAAGACGCCAGGAAGTGACATCACTACAGTGCTTGCTCCCTAAATAACGTATCCCAAGGCTGCTCCTAAACCTGAGCATGTAAGCATCCATGCATATATTTTCCATTTGGTATTCACCGCGTATATAGCAGGTCTCATGCTCATAGGGATGTAGTGGTAAAAGGGAGTATACTTGGTGCCTTCCCTCAATCAATTCATTTTCTACATAGGGAGAAAAACATGTACACAGGCAGTGCTTACTGCATGGATTGATAAATTCCTAGTTCTTGTGTTCAAAAGGTGATTTATACAGCTTTAAATTTATCATATTCTTGAACATATACTACTCCCATATTATTCTCAAACTACTTTAATGAGATAAGCTAAACAGGTAATATTATAAAGATTATTAACTACCACTTACTAAAAGATTTAGAGACTGTAATGCTATCTGTATCGATAGCAGTGACAAGATTGGGATTGGAAAACGATTCTCCTGATCTTTCTAGATGATCTTCCTTGTAGGTGCTGGGAATCCTTGGAAAAGAGAAGTTGGAAAAAGGTAAGATTGTTGCTAAGCACAGAAAGGACAAAACACATTTATTTGTCAGAAAGTTTGGATTCCAAATATGACCCTGACACTGTATGATCATGGGCAAATTATGCCTCCATTTCCTCATCTATAACAGGAAAGAAGACTGACTGCATACAGTTAAGAAGATTATATTAGTTGACATACTTCCGTTTGAGATATGTTACATCCTCAATAAATATTGTGTATTTTCATCATTGTTATTACAGTTAATGATATTATTAAATTCTCAGTTGACTCTAAAGTAGTTGGAGCTCTTGTCCCAGAATTCCTTCTCCCTTTCCTCTTTTGCCCCACTAGTAATGTGCATAGTAACTGTTTCAATTAAATTTAAGCATCAGGTCAAAAGCATTTCCAGTGCAGCATCATGACAGAGTAGCAAAAACAAGTCACATGTTTAGGCGTCAGAAAGTCTGGATCATAGTCTGGGTTCTGCCATTAATGAGGTATGAAACTCTAGATGAATCACTTAACCTCTCTGGACTGCATCTGTCAAACGAGGGGAATATATTTCCTAACCGACTTCACAGAATGGTTGAAAGATCAAAATGAGATCATAGGCATTAGATGTTAAAAAGTTACAGGCACATTACAAATGGTACATGATGGTATTATCGTTATCCTCAGAATTGGGCTGTACATCGCCTTCTCACTAATCCTTGACAACCATCCACTCAGAGAATTTCTTGAGCATTGATCTGAAATGTTTCACAAATTCATCTCTTCTCCTCTCTCCTCAACATATCTCTCCTAGATTATGGCCTCTTCAATGCTTACCAAGGTTGACTGTAACAGGCTACTATTTTCTCTTACTTCCTTCTAAACTAGCTATCCAAACAATGTCTCCAGAGTAAATTTTTAATTTTTTAAATTGTATTAGTATTTTTGGAGAACATACTATTATATTCATCATAGGGAGTTGGTACATGAACATAACACATCTTAATTCTTTTTATTTCCCCTTCCCCTGCCCTTTCTCCCTCTCCCCTCCGTTTTGTAAAAGATTGATTTCCCAGTTAGCTATCATTCATTTTGCTCTTTATTAATATTTTGAGTTTCTCATGTAAGGACTCATGTGATATTTAAGCGTCTGTGTATGATTTATTTCATTTAACATTACAGTCTCAAGATAGACCCATTTTCTTACAAATGACTCATTTATTCTTCCGTAAGGCACAGTAAAAAACCATTGTGTATACATAGCACATTTTCTTTATCATCATCTGTTAAGAGACCTATGGGTCTGTCTAAGGCTTAGCTATTATGAATTCTGCTGCTATAAACATGGGAATGCATGCAGCCCCGTTACACAATGTCTTTAACTCTTTTTGGAATGGACATAGAAGGGAAATACCTAGGTCAAATTGAATTCTATTGTTTAGCTTTTTCAGACAACTCCATACTGATTACCATAGCAGTAGTACTTATTTACTTTGTCACCAACAATGTAGAAAAGTCCCATTTTCCCCCTCAGCTTCTCTAACAATTGTTTTTGCTCAATTTCTTCATGATAGACATTCTTGTCCAGAGTAAATTTTTAAAGGGAAAATCTCTTGTTACTTTCCCTTCTCTACAATCCCACTTCCAAGTTAAAAATAAAATCTCCAGTGGCTCCCTGTTGCCTGTAGGATATTTACTCACTCGAATTGAGGAGCTTGCTAACCCTTCCATCCTCTTTGCCTACTTCATCTCCACACGCCTCATACTCTAGGCAAGCAGTCCATCTTTGTCAGTATCATTTATGCAATTTTGCCACCACATACTTCTTCCTGCTTACAATGTACTTCCCACATTCTATGCCTGGATAAATCCCAGTTATCTTTCAAGGACCGAATCAAATTCTCACAAAAGCAACTCCCAAGAGCTCATTTCACATTACTCAACCCTGCATGGATGATTTAGTTCCATTTTCTTTGCTTAAGACCATTACACTTGATCTTCAATTTAAGCTTTCTCACACTGTTTTATAATTAGATTGTAAGCTGACTGTGACCAGGAACTCTGTTTTTATTCATCTGTACATCCTCCCAGCATAGTTACTGGACACCAAGTACACGCATTGAAAGAATTTATTAGCTAACTGTAAAAGCAATGCTTCTCAGACTACCTTTTGTAAAGGACGGTTAAAATAAAAGATGCCCAAGCTCTTGCAGAGTGATAGTTCATAAAATACAATGAAAATACTATAGCAATATCAAAGAACTTTTTAAGTTACTAAATATCTACTCTCGATTCTGTCCTTATCTGACTGCAAACATTTTGAATAGCATTTGGCTGGACTATTTCTAAATATGCCTTATATATGCTTGCTATAATGTGATATCTAACTTGCAAATTTTAGCAAGGATGCACATAAAAATAACAAACAAGTGCATCATATGCTCAGAGCACAACTGGATAAGAAATCAATCAAATAGCCTGGCGTGGTGGCTCATGCCTGTTATCCCAGAACTCCAGAGGCTGAGACAGGAGGATCGCTGTGAGCTAGAGACCAGCCGGTGCCACATAGTGAGTTCCAGGTCAGTCTCAACTACATAGTGAGACCCTGTCTCAACAAAAGCAAAAAAAAAAGAAAGAAAGAAAGAAAGAAAGAAAGAAAATAAATCAATCAAACTATTGCACTTAAGTACATGTGCAAGTGAAGTACACTAATAGGGAAGTGAAGAGGAGGGTGCAGGAATGTCGTTACACAGTGACATTTTGTATGCCACATCAAAACCAATCTAGGAAAGTTTTAGGGTAAAGTGAAATTTTCAAAAACCACCCAAATGAAAAATTGCTGAGATGGTGTGGAGGAAGTCAGGTAAAAAAAAGGAAGAGTGACACAATAAACACAGCTAACATAATTTCATTTACCTCAATACTTAATTAAAAGCTTTCATGGAGTCCCGGTTGTGACCAACTTCTCTTACTTTATTCATTAATTTCCTTCTTGGGTCACCATATTGAGTACTCTCCAAAGAAATGAAGTATTCCGAGGTATAATTCTGAGAATGGCTCTCCTCTCTGATGACTTAAGAGTAGAAATGGAATTGATGATGTAGTGTAGTGTTTTGTCATATGGTCACTAAGAAATTAATGGAATTTTTAGTGGGCAAAAGCTATGAGTATTTTAATATCTTAGAAATACCACTCTCAAATAAATATACAACTTCAACTCAGTAGTGGGATTTAATTGCCTTTTATGGACCTGGTCTCTGGAATCTCTTCAATGAAATTATTTCTTAGGAACCACAGTCTATAAACTGAGAAAGTAACACTATACAAGGTTTAGATTCAACTCTAAACTATTTAGGGATTCCCTGCTATATGTTAGAAAGTGAGGTGGAAACTAGAGCTGTAGAAATAAATGAATAGCAAATTCAGCTTTAGAAGGCTCCACACTATAATTTAAATATAGTGCCTTTTTCTGTCTACATGTATTGAACTCTTTCCACCTCCTAGAAATAAAAGACAACCAATATGTACAGTTTGGAATAAGTGCTACTTCTAAATAAAGCCTCCTTTTAAAATAGGAGCAATTAATTAATAGTAGCTAAAGTATATACAGCAGTAAACACCTATAAAATAGATACTATAATTATTTGACAAGTGAGGAAACTAAGATGTAAACATGTTAGGCAAATTATCACTGTCACTCAGTAGATCAATGATTTTCCAAAATTCAAATATGGCTCATGTTCTTTTTTAAATTTTTATGTTTATTATTACATAAAAATTATATTCCTCATGAGGAGTTGGTACATGTACATGACACAGCTTAGTCATGCTTTCAGCCTCCTCCCCTCTGCTCCTCCTATCCTCTTCTCTTGGTCACGTTCCCATTTGCAAAAGTCTATGTCCCTGTTTCTTATTGTCTTTTATTTTGTGCTTTCATTTACTTACATTTTCAATTTCTCATGTAAAAGAAACCATGTGATATTTAAAATTCTGTGTCTGATTTATTTCATTTAACATTATGAACTGAGGATGTATCCAATTTTCTACAAATGACTCATTTATCCTTTTTAAGGCAGAGCATTACTCTATTGTATATACATGCCACATTTTCTTAATGCATTCATCTGTTGATAGACATATAGGCAACCTCCAAGATTTAGCTATTATGAGTTGTACTGCTATATATGTGGTTATACATGTATCTTTGTAATATGGTATCTTTAATGCTTTCAGGACCATAACTAAAGGGGGAATAATAGTTGGATCAAATGTAATTTGCAGTTATAAATTTTTTTCAAAGTCTCTATATTTATTTCTATACTGGTTGCGCTACTTTATATTCCCACCAAAAATTTAGAATGGTTTCTTTTTTCCTATGATTTTACCAACATCTGTTTTTTATTTCTTGATGAGAATCATTACTTTTCTAGTAAGATGGCATTTCAGGATTTTTAATTTGCATTTTTCTAATTGCCAGAGATGTTAATGTACCCGGGATTATTTCTGAAAACTCTATTCTGTTCCATTGATCTTCGGGTCTGTTTTGTGCCAGTGTCATACTGTTTTTATCACTATGGCTTTGTAATATAACCTAAAGTCTTGGATTGTGATGTACACTGTTTTTTTCTTGTTGCCCAGGATTGCTCTTGCTATTTGTGTCTCTTCCACATCTGATTTAATTTCAAGATTGTTTTTGGTAGCTCTGTGAGGAATGTTGTTGATATTTTGATTGGCATAGCATCAAATCTCTATATAAGTTTTGGAGATACACATATGAACCAATACTCTCAAATATCACTTTAGATGGATAACAGAAATTCCTCTCTGTATGAAGCATCTACCTTATTACTATATTCTGAGCTTAAGGGAAGTTTTTGAAGAGCTCATAGGAAAATGGATACATTTTGAGGATATGCTCCTACGTGAAATAAATAGGTCACACATGTGTCAATACTTAATAGTTTCTCTAGTGTGAAAAACTACAATAGTACACAAGATCCTAATGGGATAATTAACAATGTGAAATAGGAAGGAAAGGGCTAAAGGTGTAGGGAAAGTGGGAAGGGTGGGAGAAAGGGAATAAGGGAAAAGATAAAAATATGAGAAAATGTAAAAATGGAATTAAAGTGTTTGAAGGTGGGGAGGGGAGGAGGGGGTAAAGGGAGGGTGGGGACAAGGGGAATAAATGAGAACCAAGACCTGTCATGTAAAGGTACAAGATCCCAGTAATGAATGTAACTGTACTGTATACCTAGAATGTACCAATAAATTCAATAAAAAAATAAAATAAAAATACTGATACTATAAAACAGAATAAAAGGACTTGATCTTGTTAGATTATTCTGATTATAGTTTTTTTGACACATTGGAAGGTTACTTTACTTGAATCTGTTTTATGAACATATTACATAAATATAATTGTACATTAAGGAATCAAAAATTATTTTCAAGCTATTCTTGTGTTTTTAATTAAGTTTCCAGGGTAAAAATTAAAAAGCTTGCTAATTTTTATGCACAGAGCTACTTTCCCTTATAGGGCACTACTTACTGGATCAAGCTTCTATACACTGTAGCTATGCCACACTTATCTGTATGTCAAATGCTTTTGCTCTGTTTGGGAAGCTCTCTGTCATTAATTCTGTGAAAAGTTTTTTTTTAATGTCATGTGTACTTTCTCCTGATACTTCATGGATTCCTATCACTCGTATATTATGCTTCTTTGCGTCATCTAGGAGCTGTTGGATAGATTTCTCATGATCTCTTACTCTCTTTTTAAGAGATCTCTCTTTTCACAGTCACTGCAATCCTATCTTCTATATCTGAAATTCTACCTTCACATTTGTTCATTCTGCTGCAAGTGCTTTCTAAAGCGATTTTAATCTGGATATTTTCTGAGTCTGTTTCATGGATTCCATTTCTTTCCTATGTTGGACATTCACAGTTTCCATTTCTTTCTTATGCTGGGAATTCATGGCATCTATCATGGCCCTGACCTCATCATTGTGTGTGTGTGTGTGTGTGTGTGTGTGTGTGTGTGTGCGCACATGTGTTTCTGTTCTAGAGTCTCCAATCATGTCTTTCATTGCGCTCACCTTCTCTGTGGTTATCTGGGAAATTATTTCTGCTTTGAACTTTTCTAGAGCCTGATTGATCTGTTTTGTTACTTCCTGCGCTATGAGTTCAGGGTGTCCTGCTGGTTTACTATCAGATTTTTCCACAGTTTCCCCTAGAATTTGACATTTGTGAAGTGGAAGTCTATCTTTGTGTCTTGCTTAAGTGTTTTCTCATTTTATTTTTGTTGTTGATGCTGTCCTTTGTTTAATTCCTGGTTTAGTGCTTTGATCTTCCTAATATAGCTTCTCTTTAGGTTTTGAGTCTCGAATGACTCAGAGACACTCACATTTTCATAATATCAGGTAGGAAAACTGATTACATCAATCACAACCCTTTAGCTCAATTGACACAATCACCAACACAGAGCATCAAGCACAGCTTAGAAATTGACAATTTGTGGAGGTCATTATTCTATCAACTTTAACCATGTGAATTAAATTAAAATCAAGGACCAGGCCAAAATATGTTTATAAGGAATGAGCTCTTCAGTATGGCAACTTTGCCTTTCAGTATGGGGTCTAGGTAGGAGTTGGGAGGAGAGAAAGAGATAGGTAGAAGGACAAGATAAGGTTTTGAGTCAAGTGAGAGGACACAGAATGATCACACAAACTCAAGGAAATTGTTGAAGACAAGACGGACAGAGTGCAAGAACAAATACAAGAATAGAACAACTTAACAGTAATAAGAAAGCTATAAACTGTACTCATATTCCTTTGAAACTAATGACAATTGAGAAAAGGAAAATGAGACAAGAAAAGAAAAGGAAGAAATCTAAACTAGCACAGGAATAGGAACAAAAAGTGAGATGAAGCATAATGTAAGGGAGCAAAGGACTAAGTAGGAAAAAGAAGAAAGAAAAAGGGAAGAATTTTCAGAATGGGCAAAAATAAAATTTTAAACAAAAATTAAAAATAAGGGGAAATGAAAGAAAAAAATTGAAGAGCCTCTTTCACAGTGTATCTCTGCTGTCACAATAGACAATGTGGGTAGCAAGGTGCAGAAATAAGTCAATTAGTCTCAGCAAGCCAATGGCAGATGCCTGAGATCCAGGCTGAATTCTGACTGCAAGGTCCAAGTTGAGCTGCCTGAACTCTGGCAGGGTTGAACTCTGCAAGGTTCTACTGCAGGTTCCAGCTGCCCTTCCCCTGAAGATAGTTCAGATTTTGATGGAAGTTCATGATCCCTTCATCTTACCAAGTATGGAGGTCTGATGTGCCTCTATTGCAGTTGTTCACTTGCGTTCTATCTTCTGGAGCTCAGTAAAATGGCCTTTATGATGACCTGTGCCTCTGCAGTGTAGATCAAGATACAGGAACATCCAGGAGGCTCAAGAGTACTGAGGATTGCTGTAGGGGTGACCATGCAGTGGGTAGTCATCACCATTCTGCTCTTATGATGACCCAGGGTGCTGGAGGGTGGGGAAGCAGCCTAGCTCCTCATTGGTCTGCTACAGTGAAGGCCCCTGCACCAGATTTTTTTTTTTAGGATCCTGTTATAATCTCTTACTCTATTTCCTGAATTACTTATAAGCCTTCTCCTATCTGTGACATGGAGTCTTTCCAGAGAGACTCATTACCTACATCATTAGCCAGGATGATCCTTCTGAGAGCTCAGTTCCTAAAACAAATATTCTGAACTTCAGTCTATTGTCATCAAGCCCTGATGCCTGCCTCAAGAGTTTGCAGCTGTATACCATAAGTCCCTCAAAGCCTGATTTTTAACCAGAACTTGATGAGGATATTACTGAATATCTGGTAAAAGATCTTAGCTTAAATAATGAGCTGGTACATGAAATAGATAAAACAAAACGAATAAAATTTTAGGTGGATGATTTAAAGTGAAAATACTATTTTCTGACTCTAGAATAACCTACAATCTTTCTCTTCATTACAACACCTTCCCTCCACACAAAGAGAAAATTATAGGGCTAAAAAAAGGAAAGACATTGAAGTTTATATCTGAGCTACAGGATTAATAAAGCTAAATACCATGGGATACTGACTATTTCTTATTATAGGATTTTTACCATCAAACATTTATTTCCTTCAGTCAATTCAGTTCAGTCTCAGTCATATGAATTTATTTTTAATTTTAATAATTTTATTGGTATATATTTGCAGTTCATAATGATTAAATTCCTCATGGGGAGATGGTACATGTACATTACACATCTTTAACTTTACTTTTTCCCTTCCCCTCCACTCCCTACCTCCACCCTCCATGACTTGGTCTCCTTCCCACTAGCAAAGGTTCTATCATTTCTTGACATTGGTAAGACAAAATAGGCAAATAAATGGAATGAGTTCATTCAACAAGCTTCTGTTGAACCCATATTTTATTCCAGGCACTGTGTGAGCTGGTGAAAATAAGCCAGTGTATGAGACAATGAGGGCCTGCCAATCCCATAGCATGAAAAAGAGCAAAGATTACACACAAATATATACACACAAACTGTTATAAAAGTCACAGAAGAAAAATTCAGAGAATCCTGAATGATTGTAACAAAAAACCATAACTTCAGTTGGAGTTAAAGTATAGTACAGATGCCTATTTGTAATAAGTTCCTTTTAACCTAAGACACCAAGGATGACCAGGAATTCACCAAGCAAAGAGGATAAATAATACTGCTAGCACAAACAGCACAACATGTGAAAGCCCTGAGGTGGAAACAAGCCTGAAGGATTTCATAAAGACAGTATGGTTGTAACATTTGATCCTAAAAAGAGACAACAGAAGATTAAGTAGGGGCCAGATAATTTAGAATCATGTACATCTTGGTAAATATTCAAAGGACAACTGAATCAATTGGAAATTCTCAAATAAGTTTTGCACAGAAAAAAAGTATAATCATAATTACATAAATTTTTTTAAATATGACTCTGGATCCATGGAAATGGACAATAAAAATCAACTGCTGAAGAAGGGAGACCGATCAGGTCTCTCATGTAGTAGTCCAAATGAGAGGTGATGATGGATCTGACTAGATAATATTTGTAGAGAGACTTGAAATAAATGTAGAAGGCAGAAACAATTGGATCTGGTGATTGATTAGCTTCACAAGGTAAGGAAAAAGTGAGAGTAATAGTAATCTGGCATACATTTTATGTCATGGATGTGAACTAGCTAAAGACAAATGGCCATATTGGGAAAAGGACAATTAGCAATTCCGTGATTTAGGTATCTGATTACATTTGAAGAGTAAGCTGACACATTTTCTTTAAAGGAAGAGATAAAAACGTTTCAGTTGTAGTTCAACCCCCTTCATTTTACAGATGAAGGAATTAAGATTCACAATGAATTGTGCTATTTCACAAATTAATTTTGGAATTTGTGAGAATACTCTATCTCTCAGATTAGAAGAGAGACTTCCAAATTGCATTACTTGTTTTGTAGACATATCTTCATAATTGCACTTGAAATAGAGATAGAAAACATAGCCAAGACTCAATAAATGCTGCCCAAATTAAAATTAACTGAATTTTCTTTCTCAGCAGAATGAACAAAATGGATATTTAGCATACTGATAGTAACAGCCCACTGATAGAGTTCATCCTAGTGAACCAAAATCCCAGAATATCTATTAAAAGTTGCACCAAAATCGTGATCTGTCTGATCACATTGATAGATAAGTCTCCTGATCACTATGCTAGGTGTTGATGGGCATCTTGATTCCCTTATGGATTTTTTTCCTACATAACCAGTCTTTTCTGGATTTCTGCTACTCAGTGCCTCTTTATTATTTAATAGCTTAACAGATTATCCCATCACTTACTTTAATAGCTGTTATGTCCACATAATCATTGGTCTTTTTCAAGAGATAACAAAATATCTCCTCCTTGCTCTTGAAATTTATGACATTTTTGTTGCAATCCCAATCCCTGCATTATAACTTCATTATGCAAAAGTTCTTCATATGGTTGGCCATGTGATCTGGGTCATTGCCTTCCTTTTAGCGATTGTACCAATCATTGCAATCCCTGCCAATTTTGTAGACATAATGGCAACCATCTTACCTGTGAGATACAGGCCCTGCTGAAGATCAGCTGTGCAAATGACCCAGTCAGACTTATTCTGGGTCTCCTTATTGCCATGGACACACTATTCTGACTATTCACTTTATCTTCATCCCCAAGATATGATTGTGGGTGCCATACTGAGGATCTCTTCCGCAGGACTCAGGCCCATCTATATTTCTCCATCTATAGATCCCATCTGATGGTGTTCACCATATTTGATGAGAATAGCCATTGTACTTGAAACCTCACTCAAGACATTTTCAGGACCAGGATAAAATCATCTCTACATTTTATAATGTGATGACTCTTATGTGGAAACATTCTATTTATATGTTGAATAACAAAAATGTGAAAAATACTCTAAGAATAAAGATAAAAGAGTTAGCCATCCACAGTGGCTTCATTTTGTTTAATGACTGCATAGTATTTGATATTATTAATGAATAATAATTAAATCAATCCCCTGTATGAAGGCATTTACATTGCTTTCCAGCATGAATTACTTCAACAATGTCCAATGAATATCTTTACATATATGTCTTTGAAAACACGTGTAAAAATATCCTCAGCATAAGCAGGATAGGCATATGTCTATGCTCCCAGTGCTTTTGTCAGCTGAACCAGGAGCATTGCAATTTTAAGCCTACCCTAGAAAATTTAGCAAGAGAGGTGCTGTCTCAAAATTAAAAATAAAAAGGCCTTGGGATGGAACCCAGTGAAAAGACACTGAGTTCAATCTCCTGTACTGAATAGAGAAGTCCGGAAAGGATGTGAATATGTACTATTAAGCTTGATCTGAGAAAAAATTGTAATAGAATTATGAAAATTATAAAGAATATTTTAGTGAGGTAATTACTTCCAAGTGCATTTTTTCTATTTCCAACAGGCATATAAAATCATTCAACTGAGAAAAAAAACACATTAAACTTTTATAATGCCATCTATTGAGTAAATTACACAAGACAATTCAAATGAAGATTTTTTAAAATGAAATAATAATTAGTACATTTTAATTCTGAGTAGTCTGGCTTTATTTTATCAAATGGTAAATGTTTCAATATTCTAAGATTGCCTACTATAAGTAATAATGGGCAAAGTTGCAAAATGGACAATTCCTATTTCTCTACACTGTGTGAGATATGTCCATCCCCAGGCTTTCACGTGAAAGATTTTAGTGGGTAGAAAGGTTAAAATTAATCAATTGCTATATAACAGTGACATGGAAGTTCCTCTGCTGAAGCAAGGAGCCATTAAAGACAAAATAAGAGCCACATCCAGTGACCCCATGAACCTGAAATTGCACATCTTCATCAAAAGAAAGGCCACATTTTCTCTGGTGGTGTACACAACTCTTTGCAGCTTCCAAGGGTGCTGTAAAGGTGTTGAACTCACAAACATAAAGAAAATGTGCCTGAGAGAGAATGTCTTTAAAACCAACCAAATTGTATTTTTGGATTATAAAAATTATAATGTTTATTATTTTAGAATAGGTTAGAGTAGTGCAGAAAAAATAAAAAACCACCTATAATTCTACACTTGGTGAAAATTGCATGGGCTTTAGAACAAAGCAGATATGTATTTAAATCTGCCACTCATGAAATTCTATGGGATTTAGCTAGTTACTTTCCATCTTTAACCTTCAGATTTGTCACTGTAAAATGAGTATTATAAAAGTGCTTTCGCACAAAGTTGTCTTGAAAATTAAACAACGTGACACATGCTGTTTCTATGAAATGTCTAGCACTTAGTGGACACTAGATACTTCTGAAGCAAAGGGGAAAGACTGTCAATTCACCCTTTAAAATCCAAACTTACTGTATTGATGTTCATTGTCTATATCTATACCAATAATAATAGTATCATTTCAACATAAGTGATGGCAATACAAGACAGTGAAAAATAATGTTCTCATTGTTACATTTCTTTGAATTATCTCATTAGAAATGACATTGAGGAGATAGGTGTATAGCTTAGAGGAAGAATACTAGCCAGAGTTCCAGAGTTCTATCTCCCCATACTGTAAAATAAAAGAAGGAAGAAGGTAAGCAGGGAGGGGAGAGAAATTGAATATATTTTTCATGTTCACCAGCCATTGGCATTTCCAAAGTCAGGATCTTTGAGGTTAGGTCAAGATGACAATAAAGCAAACCAACTCTGGAAAAACAAAATATCGCAATCAGTAATATATGACTAAAAAATAGCCTCCAATTTTGTTGCAAATTTGAGTAACTCCGCCATTGCTTCCAGATACATCCTGTCAGGGAGACTCTTAGTTTGATCCATTCCATTTCATTCTGTTAAGCCCTCCTGAAATTAATACTTTATTGATCAAGAACAAGTTGATTGGAGTTTGTGGAGACTACAAATGGAAATGAGAAAACCATAGGAAGTCCAATACAGAACTCTTTGGAAAGGGAAACTACGGTGTTATGCAAATTATGCTGTAACACTACTAATTTATAAAATGAACAAATTCTTGTGCAAATTTAATTTCTGGTGTTTTCTAAGGCTTCTCATTAAACCTAAAGCACTCCTAGAACTAGAGGGGAAATGCTATTAACTAACAAGACATAGTCAGCAGATAAAGTCAAATAGTCAAAGGGAGGGGAGAGGACAAGCATGATTCCCTAAAAAAAGGAAAAAAATGTGAGCCTAATACTTATTGAAGTTTGATCATTGGCATTAAGGACTAAGATGAAGTTGAGAAGAACAAGCAGTGAGATGTGCCTTGTGCTGACAGAGATAAATTTATTGGGGAGATGCAGGGATCTTTTAGCTGTGAGAATAATTTAGACAAGTAAACAAATGCCTTTTCTTTTGATTACTTTGGGGAGATGTTAGCTGAGGTTCTCTCTAGAGAGTGAAATGTTGCCTATGGAAGTGGAGTACTAGCTGCAGAAAGGTTTCTGACATGAAGTCAAGACTGTGGGTGAACAGGAAGCATAAAAGATGATAAGAACAACAAATCAGAGCTATGTGTATGTGTGTTAGGTGCCTTTATATTAAGCGTTTATTGAGAAAGCTGCTTTCTTCAAATCTTCCTCTTATTACTACGGGAACAAGTTTGAGTTATACTAAATGGGCCATACTTTAGAACTACTTTATCCTTGGGAAACTTGTTTAAATCTCTTATTTTTATCAAACAACATTTATGACCTGCAACTGATAATGAGCATCTCTGACTTTCTGCACGCCATCTCCTCAGAAGGTGTGTCAAAATCACAAGGCAATGTTTTAGAAGGCTGAACTGATCCCTAAAAAACCCACATCACTGAGAAAGGGCTTGGCCCCCTCAGAATGAAGAAAATACTCTCAAGAGCTGAAAGTACAAATTTTTCATGAAAACTTTCCACAGAAAGAAATTTAAAATGCAAAGAGGCAAAGAATATAACATTGGATTTTTTGGTGAGTTTATCAACAATGTCACTACTAAGTAATAAGAGAATAAAATTAATTACATAGAGCATGTCCCTTGAGTTTTAACAAGTCATAAAAGCAGAATTATTAAATTTATCACTTTTATCATATGTAGAAAGGAACACACAGAAAAGTGTTCATTTGCCCTGCAGCTGCTTTGTTGTTGGTTCAGTTAAAATCATCACCAAATAAAGTTTTCCACTAATGCATTTGAGTCATGAACTGGTATGCTCACATGTGTCTGACCCCAACACACAGGCTTTATTGACATAAAGAGCTGAATTTGAATACATATTTTTAGATTCAAAATGATCCTACTGTAGCTGGACAACTGGGAGTAACTTTGCCATTTACCATTCACACCTGTGCATTGGAAAATGTAAAAGTTTGTATTTCGTAGGGTTGCTGTGAGGATTACGTAACATGTGTAATGTGAAAGATGTTAGCACAGTTCTTGGAAAATAGTAAGGACTTTAAAATTCATGCTCTTCTTATAAGGATCATAATTAATGTATAACTCTGGTCCTGTAAATGGCTGTACAATGAAAAGCCTAGTTTATTCTGTGTATAGTAAATTTATCACACTTTTCTTTACTTATATTTGGATATATGTGTTACAAAATATTTCATAATTTTCTTTCTTATTCTTTCTTTTACTTGTTCAAACAGTTTTTATTTAATATCTCTTATGTGCTAGGCAATTTGCTGGTGTTGGCAATCTAAATGGAAAAAGTCAGGGCTCTTGAACTTGGGGACAAAATGTTTTAATAGAAATACGTGTACTAAATGGCTTTGCATATATTTAAATAAAACAATGCAAACAGAAATATAAATACAATGGAAAGAAACAGGACATTGGAGCCAAAGGTAATGACTGGGATCTATTTTGGATAGAATTGTAAGGTGAGCTCTCTCAAAGTGCTAATTTTACAAAGATAGGAGTCCCATTAAATGCTTAGTGTAAAGTTTGAAGAATGGGGGAATAAAGGAACTACAATGAAGCAAAAAATACAAAGGCCCTAAAGAGATAATGAACTGAGCATGTTTAAGGAAGAGGAAGAAGACAAAGGCAGAGTATGATAGTTAATTGTGCAGCAAGTTAAATAACAGACACCTGGCAGATTGATTTAGCATGGTTGTAGGTGTCTGAATGATTGACTTACTGAAGAGAGAGGGTGTCTGCAAGGCTTGTAGTTGAGAATTGGAGTAAAGAGAGTCACTGTAATAAAGATGCAGTGGACTCAAGCAGTTGGTGAGTGGTTGGGATCAGCACCTCCTAGCATGACCTGGACTTGCACTGAGGAAGGAGCTACTAAAATCTGCAGCAGAACTGTGTAGAGTTAAAACACTAAGGAGGTCAAGGAGCTTAATTCCAGCCTCACAGCCAGAAACCAGCCTGAGTCTCAGTGGACTATGGCTGGCTTGCTGAGATTAATTGACTTGGACCTGCACCCTGCTGCCCATGTTGTCTACTAAGGACAGAGAGCAGAGACATGCCTTTTATTTTTTTTTCTTTCTCTCTTTTTCTTCTCCTTTCATCTTCTTCATTTCTTTCATTTCTTGTTCTTGTTTTTCTCCTTTTTTATCTTAATTTTTTATTTCTGTAAGAACATGAATATAATTTCATCTTCCTCTCACTACTAGGTTTATTCATTTTTTTCCTTCCTTCTCTTTTCCTTCTGTCTTCACCAGTTACCCAAAGTTTACATAATCTTCTTGTGTCTTCCAGCCCTACTTCTAACCCTTTCTTCTCCTTCTTTTTCTATACACTCATCCCCAGTTCCCTCTAAGTCTTCTTTCCAGAGGGTAAATTTGCTATACTGAAGGACTTATTTACTGCAAACATATTTCTGGTTGGTCATTGATTTTGAAGTATAACCACAAGTCTAGGACATGTAGTTAAATGTGTAAGAATAATAGTTGTCATTTTCTAATCTGTGTTTGGTAATCTGGTTGATGGTGATTGTATCACTTTAGCCAATTTAACATGATTATTCTAGTCATTTGTCCTACCTGGTATAACATGACTGAGATTGCCTAAGGGTTAGTACAGACTCAACACCCAAAGGCCAGCTATAGATGGAAGACAATCTAAAAAGCAGCCATTCCCTAAGGGTTCTAAATACTAGTAATAAAGATACTCGAAATAAGCAATATACAAGCAGCAACTCAGGAGTTAAACCAAAAACATCAACAACAACAAAAATACAAATGAGAAGATACCTAAAAAGATGCAAACCCAGACTTACAAATAACCAAAGGCAAATCCAGGGGACAATGGGGTGGAAGAATAGGAAATCCAACCACTTAAACACCCTGAACTAGTAACAAGGGAAGAAATGAAACAGATGAAAGAGGATCTGGAAAAAAATAAAATAAAAAATAATTTAATAACAGCAGATATGGTGATCGTATTAAAATGCATGTTTAATAACTCTAGAGAAGACACAGATTTTAAAAAATAGAGGATCTCAAGAACATGATAGAAACCATGACCACATAATAAACTACATAGAAAAACCCAAGAACTCCATCAAAATTCTTCCAGACTTAATAACCAAATTCACTAGAGTAGCTGGATATATGGTCAACACACAAAAATCAATAGCCTTCCTGTACATGAAAAACAGACGCACTGAGAGAGCAACCGGGGGAAAAACTCTTTTCAAAATAACATCCAAAAAAAATGAAATACATAGGAATCAATCCAAGAAAGGAAGTAACAGTACTTTAATCTGAAAACTGCAGCTCTCTGAAAGAAGAGATCAAACAGGATATCAGAAAATGGAAAGACAATCACTGCTCCTGGGTAGGAAAAGCAAATATAGTGAAAATGGCCATACTTCCAACCGTGGTCCATAGACTCAATGCAATCCTGATTGAAATTGCAAAAGCACATTTCACAGAACTAGAGAAAACAATCCAAAAATTCATTTCGAAGAAGAAAACTAGAATAGCAAAAGCAATTCTAGGCAACAAAAACAAGGTAAGGGGTATCATAATCCCCCACGTGAAACTATACTACAATGCTACTGTGATATAAAAAAATAGCATAAAAAAATAGCATAGTACTGGCAAAGAAACAGACTGGAGGACCAGTGGAATACATTAGAAGATGCAGAAATAACTCCAGACACACAGATACCTCATCTTCAACAAAGGAGGCAAAAATATTCCCTGGAGGAAGTATAGCCTCTTTATTAAATGGTGCTGGAAAAATTAGGTTTCAATTTGACAAAAATTGAAACCAGACCTATATCTATCACTAAACTAAATTGAAATGTAAAGAAAGATATAAATATTAAAATAGAAACACTAAACCGGCTAGAAGAGAGGTTAGGTAGAACTCTTGAAGACATTGGCATAGGAAAAGACTTCATTAACAAAACCTCAATCACACCTAAACTGACACAATCAACAACTGGGATCTCATTTTTAAAAATTCTCTCATTTTTATTGGTACACTTTAGGTGTACAATATGATGACACTCATCATTGAGAATTTGTACCTGTATGTGATTTTTTCACCATAACCCTCCCCTCCCATCAACCCTTCCCCCCTCCCAATTTGCCAAGACTTGCTTTACTTTTATTTGTTTTTGTTTTTGTTTTGTTTTTCATTTCCCTTCTTTTCATCCCACTGCCCCACCCCACTTTGTCTTCACCTTTGGACATTTTCTTCCAATTTCACTCTATTATACATTTTGGACCTCATTTACACTTTCAGTTTCTTATACCAGAGAAAATATTTGGTATTTATTCATGCACATCCTATTTATTTCACTTAAGTGTATGGCCTCAAGTTTCATCAATTCAGCTCTAAATTTCTCGTTTCTCATTCTTTATGGCTAAATAGTACTCCATTTTTCCTTATCCAGTCACCAGTTGATGTGCATTTGGGCTGTTTCCAATATTTGATCACTACAAACAGTGCTGCTATAAACATGAGTGTGCATCTATCACTGTGGTATGATGCTTTTCATTCTGCTAGGAAAATACCCAGCAGGGGAACAGTTGGGTTAAATAGGACCTCAAGTCCTAGTTTTTAAAGTTATCTCCATACTGAATTCCATGTGGTTGCATGAATCTCCACTTCCATCAACAGTAGAGAAAGGTTCCTTTTCCCCCACAGACCTCCCAGCATTTGCTGTTGTTTGATTTCTTGATAGCAGTCATTCTTCCCAAGGTGAGATATAATCTCAGCATTGTTATTATTTGCTTCTCTTGAATGACTAGTAATGTTGAACATATTTTCATATGATAATTTTCTATTTCTTTGAGAATTGTCTGTTCATTTCAAATGCCCATTTTTCATTTGGCCTTTAAATTGGGGAGGTCTAATTCTTTTAAGTTCTTTATATATTCTAGATCAAGACATTCCAAAAGATCATGCAAGGGAAGAAATTATAAAGATCAGAACAAAAATCAGTGTAATGCAGACTAAGAGAATGATACAAAAAAATCAATGAAGCAAAAAGTTGGTTCTTCAAAAGAATAAACAAAATTGACAAACATTTAGACAACTTTATCAAAAAAAGAAACGGTCCAAATCCATACAATTAGGAATGAAAAAGGTGAAATTACAACCAACCCAGGAGAAATCCAAAGGATCGTCAATTGCTACTTTGAGAACCTATATACCAATAAGGTGGAAAAAACAGAAGAATTGGAAAGATTTCTAGACGCATGTGAATTACCAAAGTTAAACAAAGATGATCTAACAATTCTAAACAATGCAATATCTATTAACAAAATTTAAAGCATAATTTAAAACTTACCCACAAGCCAGGGATATAGTTCACTGGCCCCATGGCTGCCTTACACATAGAAGGCGTTTCAAACCTGTGATGGAAAAAAACAACAACTTACCAAAGAAAAAAAGCCCAGGTTCTATTGGCTTCATTGTTGAATTCTACAAAACATTTAGAGAAGACCTAGTGCTACTACTGTTTAGACTCTTCAGTGAAATTGAAAGAGAGGGCAATGCTCCCAAATTGATTCCTGGAAGCAAGCATCACCTTGATCCCAAAAGCATAGAAATACCTAACTGCAAAAGAAAACTATATGCCAATCTCCCAAATGAACATAGAAGCAAAACTCCTCAGTGAGCTAGCAGCAAACACAATGCAGAAGATCATGAAGATCATACACCCAGACCAGGAGGAATTGATCCCAGGGATGCAGGGATGGTTCAACATACTCCAATTGATAAATGTAATACACTATACTAACAGAGCCACGGACAAATAACCATATGATCATCTCAATAGATGCAGAAAAGCACCCAAAAAGATCCAGCAAACATTCATGATAAAAACACTACAGAAGAGCCAAGGATTTCATCAGTGGTGCCACTGACTGCCTTGCAAGCACAAGGGCCTGAGTATAACCCCCAGTCAAAAAAAAAAACTAGAGAAAATTGGAATTGATTGTCTTTATCTCAAACTGATAAAAACCATACATGGTTTCTCTGATGTGAAAAACTGTAATAGTACATAAGATCCTAATGAGATAATTGACATTGTGAAATAGTAAGAAAAGGGCTAAAAGTGTAGGAAAAGTGGGAAGGGTAGGGGAAAGCCAATAAGGGAAAAAAATATGAGAAAATGAAAAAATGGAAATAAAGAGCTTGTAAACAGGGAGGGGAGGAGGGGATGAAGGGAGGGCAGGGATAAGGGGAAAAAATGAGAACCAAGACCTCTCATGTAAAGGTACAAGATCCCAATAAGGAATGTAACTGTACTGTATACCTAAAATGTACCGATAAACTCAATTGTTTAAGAAGACATATAAGAAAAACCAACAGCCAACATAATACTAAATCGAATCTCATCTTATTTAAAAACTTTTGCATAGCAAGCAAATCCAACAAAAGAGTGAAGAGCCAACCTACACTGTGGGGAAAAAAATTTACCAGCTGTTCCTCAGACAAAGACTACAGCCGAAATGCCCAACAATGGGTGATTGGATAAAGAAGATGTGTGCTTTTTAAAATAAAATAGAGAACTATGCAACCATAAAAAAACAAGCTACAGACATTTATAGCGAAATAGATGAAATATGCACAACTAAAATGAAGAGATGCTTCTCAGAATAGGACGTATGATAGGGCCGGGGATTAGCGCAGTGACACCACACCTGCCTCGCAAACACAAGGTACTGAGTCCAATCATCAGTGCTTAAAAAAAAAAAAAAAAAAAAAAGTATATATGGCCAATAAATACATGAAAAAAGTTCAAGTTTTTCCGTTAGAGAAATGCAAATTAAAGCAACACTGAGATTGTATCTTACTCCAGGATGAATCACTACCATCAAGAAATCAAATAATCACAGAGCTGCTGAGGCTGCAGGGGGGAAAAAGGAACGCTGCTACATTGTTGGTGGGAAAGGGAAGTGGTACAACCACTGTAAAAACCACGATGCATATGTCACAAAAAACTGCAAAGAGAAATCCTATTTGATCCAGCTATTACCCTTCTAGGAATCTGCCAAAAAAAAGTTTAAAACATCACACTACAGGGATACATGCATAACTATGTTGATAGCAGAAAAATTCACAGTAGCTAAATCTTGGAAATAGCCTATGTGTCCATTAAGAGATGCATGCATGAAGACAATGTGGTATTTATACAAAACAAAAAAAGACTCTGATAGGAAGTAGGATAAATTTAAGGCATTGGTACAAAACTAGATGCATTTTTTTTTCTCATTGGGTTTATTGGTACTTACTAAGTCTACAGTATGCTCACAATAATCATTGGGATCTTGTGCCTTTGCATGGCAGGTCTTGGTTCTCTTTTTTTTTTCTCTTATCCCTGCACTCCCTTCACCTTCTCCTCTCTTCCCTATTTAAAAATACTTTATTTCCATTTTTTCATTTTTCTCATGTTTTTCTTTCATTTTCCTTATTACCTTCCCCCTATCTTTGCCACTTCCCCTACACCTTTAGCCCTTTTCTTCCTATTTCACATTGTTAATTATACCATTACCATCTTATGCACAATTATAGTTTTTCACAGCAGAGAAACTATTCCATATTTATACATGTGTGACTTATCTCACTTAAGAGTATGACCTCAATATGCATCCATTTTTCTATGAATGAATCTAATTTCTCATTCTTTATGGCTGACTAATATTCCACTTTATAGAAAAACCATATCTTCTTTATCCACTCTCCAACTGATGGGCAAAGGGGCTGTTTCCAAGTTTTAGCTATTACAAATGGTGCTGTTATAAACATGGGTGCACATATATTACTGTGGTATGATTCTTTTAATTATTTAAGAAAGATACCCAGCAGAGGGATGGCTGAGTCAAATGGAACCTCTAGTCCCAACTCTTTGAGGTATCTCCATATTGATTTCAGTAGTGGTTACACCAGTCTGCACTCCCACCAACAATGGAAAATGGTTCCTTTCAACCCACAGCTTCACCAATATTTGTTATTGTTTGATTTCTTGATAGCAGCCATTCTTTGTGGGGTGAGGGGGAATCTAAATGTTGTTTTCACCTGCATCTCTCGAATGACCAGTGACATGAAACATTTTTTCATATATTTACTTGCTGCTTTTACTTCCTTGTCTGAAAAAAGTCTGTTCATCTCAGATGCCCATTTTTGAATCGGGTCTTTATATTTGGGGGGGGCTGATTGTTTTTAGTTCTTTATATATTCTAGATAATAGTCCTTTGTCTGAGGAGCAGCTGGTAAAGATTTTTTCCCCACATTGTAGGTTGTCTTTTAGTTCTGTTCAGGGATTCTTTTGCAGTGCAGAATTTTTTTAATTAGATGAGAACCCAGTTGTTGATTCTTTCTGCTAGTTCCCACGCTACTGAGGATTTGTTCATAAAGTACTTTCCTATGCCAATATCTTCCAGAGTTCTACCTAATTTACTTTCCAGTAAGTTTAGTGTTTCTGTTTTACTATTTAAATCTTTAATCCACTTGGATTTTAGATTAGTGAATGTTGAAAGATAAGGGTCTAGTTTTAACCTTTGGCAGCTTGAAATCCTGTTTTTCCAACACCATTTATTAAAGAGGCTATCTTGCCTCCAGTGAGGATGGTTAGCTACTCTGTCAAAGATGAGGTAGATGAGTATATCTGGAGTTGTTTCTGCATCTTCCAATCTATTCCATTGATCCTTAGGTCTGTTTCTTTGCCAGTACCATGCTGTTTTTATCACAAAGGCTTTGTAGTATAGTTTCAAATTGGGAATTGTTATACCCCCTGCCATGTCTCTGTTGCCTAGGATGGCTTTTGTTATTCTAGGTCTCTTATGGTTCCAAATGAATTTTTGGATTCTTTTTCCTAGTTCTGTAAAATATAGTGTTGGAATTTCAATTGCCATTGCATTGAATCTATATAGCAGTTTTGGTAGTATGGCCATTTTCACTATGTTGATTCTTCCTACCGAGGAACAGGGGAGATCTTTCCACTTTCTTATATCCTCTTCCATCTGTTTTTTCAGAGTGCCATAGTTTTCAGTGTAGAGGTCTTTTGCTTCTTTTGTTAGATTGATTCCTAGATACTTCAGTTTTTTTGGATGCTACAGTGAAAGGTATTTTTTCCCTAATTTCTCTCTCAGTGAATCTGCTATTTGTGTACGAGAAGGCTACTGATTTTGGGGTGTTGACCTTGTATCCAGCTACTCTATTAAAAGTAGCAATTAAGTCTAGAAGTCTTTTGGTGGAATTTTTTGGGTCTTCAGTGTAGAGTATCATATCATCAGCAAATAATGACAGTTTACCTTCTTCGTTTCCTATCATTATTGCTTTAATTTCTTTCTCTTGTCTAATTGCTATGGCTAATGTTTCTAGAACTATATTGAAGAGGAGTGGTGATAGTGGGCATCCTTGTCTTGTTCCTGATTTTAACGTGAAGGTTTTCAGGTTTTGGCCATTTAATATGATGTTGGCTGTTGGTTTTTCATAGGTAGCCTTTATTAAGTTGAGATATAGACCATCTCTTCCAATTTTTTGCAGGGTTTTTATCATGAATGGGTGTTGAATTTTGTCAAATGCCTTTTCTGCATCTATCGAGAGGATCATATGGTTTTTGTCCTTGACTTTGTTCATATAGTGTATTACATTTATTGACTTATGTATGTTGAACCATCCTTGCATCCCTGGAATAAATGTGACTTGGTCAGGATGTATGATCTTCTTCATGATCCTCTGGATTCCGTTTGCTAGTATCTTATTAAGGATTTTTGAATCTATCTTCCTTAAGGAGAGGGGCTTCTCATGCTCTTTTTTTAGTTGAGTCTTTCCCTGGTTTGGGAATCAAAGCGATACTTGCTTCCAGGAATGAATTTGGACGTATTGCTTCCCTTTCAATTTCTTTGAAAAGTTTAAAGAGTAGTGGCAGTAGTTCTTCTGTAAATGTCTTGTAAAATTCAGCAGTGAATCTATCAGGACCTGGGCTTTTCTTTGTTGGTAAACTTTTAATTACATTTTCAATTTCATTGATAGTAGATGCATCTTGATCATATTACTAAGGGAATTAAGTCAAACACACAAGGTTAAATATCATGTGGTTTCTCTTATATAAGAAACCCATAATATAAACAAGTTAAAGAGCAAAACAGAAGATAGATAATAGGAAAAGTAGACAGATCATTTGCAAAAGGAAAGGTGACTAAGAAATTGAGGGATTGGGGAGGGAGGGGATGGAAGGGGACAAAAACAGAATTAAAATGTATTCTATACATTGTACCAATTCCCCACAATGACTACAATCATTAGGTATTGTAAACATATAGTAATAAAAATAAACATTATAGTAAAAATAAGAATAATAAATATAAGGAGAAGCAAGATATAGACCCGAATTTTAAATAGGCTGATCAAGAATTACTCAAGGGAGAATTTGGAATTTGAGTAAGGAGAGGGATAATGATATAAATACATAGAAAATAGTATTCCAAAAATAGGCACTGAGATGAAAGAATGTAGATTTTGTTGGAAGAATACTTGGGAAGCTAGTCTAGATACTGTATAACTGTGCAAAAGAAAAACAGAAAAGCAATAGATGAGCTCAGAGACAAAAGGAGAGATGGTGTAGGGAATTCTAGATCATTTTAAGTGATACAGATATTTTCACAATTTTTTGTTTTTGTTTTGTGTTTGTTTGTTTGTTTTTGAGAAGGTTCTTGCTGTGTAGTTCAGACTGGCCTCAAACTCACAGCAACCATCCTGCCTCAGATCCTTGGATTAGAAGAGTATGCCACCATGTTCAGCTGGTTTAAGATTTTTTTTTGTTTGTTTTAAAAATAAGAAATAAGGTTGAAAAGCTGGAAGAGATCTTAAAGGGTGATCTTGGTTACTTTTCTCCTTGTTGAAACAAAATACCTGACAATGCACGTTAAAGGAGCAAAGGTTTATTTTAGCTTATAGTTAGTAGATTGTTCAGTCCACAGACTGGCTGTAAGGCAGGGCAGTATAGCAGAGGAGAATCACAGAAGAGAGAGTCCATGACATGGCAAGCAGAAGGCGGCAGCAGCAAGCAACAAGCAATAACAGCAGACCTCTTTGGGTCTCTTTTATTTTATCCAGGATCTTTTTAGGTATATAGTACACTCACATTCATCACTGGGATCTTGGGCTTTTACAAGATATATCTTGGTTCTTATTTTTCCCCATACCCCTGCCCTTCTTTTATCCCCTCCACCAAATTGTATGATTGATAATATGAAATAGGAAGAGGGGGGCTCTAAGAGTAGGGGAAGTGGGAAGGGTATGAGAGAGGAAGGAAGGGAAAAGCACTCACACTCTTAGTCCTAGATTTCACCATGAACCAACCAATCCCAGCCTCACATTCTCCATGTCAGCATCACACACCCTAGATACCTTCAACTCTGAAAATCCTCACCTATCACTGCATGAGGCTTTGTGGGAACATCTAGATACAAACCATTACAAAACATTCACAATAGTGAGAAAGAGCTTATAGGCTGAGTTTTACCAACTTGAAGGACCTTGATAAACATTATGATATGTACATTAAGCCATCCTACTGGAACTCCACAAAGGCCATGATTTAAGAATATAGATTGTGTCTAAAGATTAAAGATTCACCCCCAAGTCTGTGAGTAAAACTGTACATGCTCAGCCTATCATTTAAAAGTCAGCTAGAATGAAAAGTCAAAGTACTATTAGGAGGAAGATATGAGAATCAATAATCTACAAAATTCCATCAAGGTGTCGACTACACAATCAAATATTTCAAGATATAAATGAAAAAGCAAAATATAAGACAAAATTTTATGACAAAGTGAATAAAAATATAATCCATATTTATCCAGCTATTTGGATAATGAGTGATATTTTTTAAATTATTATAAATTCAATTGAGGACTTTATAAAAGGGTTTAAAAGAAGTGGAAAAATGGTTATCTCAACATTGAAGTTGAAATTGACGAATGTAGGGCCAGACATTTAGCTAAGAGGTGCCATGCTTGACTCACAAGCTCAAGGTCCTGATTTTGACACCTGGTACAAAACAAACAAACAAACAAAAAAAAACACTGACAAATGAAAAGAACACATTAAAAATTCATAGAGAAAAATTAATAAAGCCTTAGAACCTATTAGGGAATATCCAGTAATCTCATGTAAATGAAATAATAAATGATAAAAAGTAACAAAAAAAATTGAAGATAAAATGACTGAAATTTTCCCAAACTTAAAAAGGCTTAAAATTACAGATTCAAGATACCCAAAATCATAAAGATTAATAGGGACAAAGAACTAGGATTAGAGGTTCCATTTGACCCAGCCATTCCTCTGCTAGGTATCTTTCCAAAATAATCATACCAAAGTGATATATGTGCACCCATGTTTATAACAGCACCGTTTGTAATAGCTAAAACTTGGAAATAGCCCATTTGCCCATCAGTTGGAGACTGGATGAAGAAGATGTGGTTTTTCTATAAAATGGAGTACTACTCAACCATAAAAAATGAGAAACTAGAGTCATTCTTAGGAAAATGGATGCATATTGTGGATATACTCTTAAGTGAAATAAATAAGTCACACATGTGTAAATACTGAATCATTTCTCTGGTGTGAAAAACTGTAATGGTACATAAGATCTTAATGGTATAATTGACAATGTGAAATAGGAAGAAAACAGCTAAAAGTGTAGGGGAAGTGGGAAGGGTAGGGGAAAGGAAATAAGGGAAAAGAAAAATATGAGAAAATTGAAAAATGAAAATAAAGTTTTGTAAATAGGGAAGGGAGGAGGGGATGAAGGGAGGGCAAGGTATAGAGGTAAATGAGAACCAAAATCTGTCATGTAAAGGTACAAGTTCCCAATGATGAATGTAATGTACTGTATACCTAAAATGTACCAATAAACTCAATGAGGAAAAAAGTATAATAAACATGGAAAAGGAAATGTCAGAGAAAATCAGTTCACATTCAGATTATTGTCTTCTACAGAGAAAAAACAAATGTCAAAACCAGTAAGAGAAAAGCAGCATTGTATGAAAAAGAATTAGATTAATATCAAATTCTCACCAAAAATGGCTAAAATACAATGGAATAATAGCTTTAAAGTGTTGAATTAGAAATGAATGTTAGTTACTCTATATTAAGGAATATTGCCTAACTGTTCTGGAAATATAAATAATGACTTACATTTTTGTGAGAATAATTTTTTAAGTCTGTTTTAATAGAATGCTTACCCCACACACACAACACAAGTTGGAAAAAACTCAGCACTTGCTTGAAAAATTATTTTATTTTCCCCTGAAGCTATATCACCAAGAAGTTGACCTTGGTTAGAGAGGTCAGATTTAGAGTCACAAAAATATCAATTATTTTGTTTTATAATCAATATTCTCAGAGAATGTGAGTAGGTATCTAGAGACTAATATGTTGTTTTGTGTACTGTGTAATTTTTGTAATTATGCTATTTTCCTGCATAAAAATCTTTAAAGTGTTGAAAAATGAAACCCAGACTTGTGCATCCAATGAACATGTTCTTTAAGAATGAAAGCAAAATAAAAGCATTTTCAAATTTAAGAAAATTGCAGTAAGAGAATCTGTTGCCTGCAGAACCACGCTCAAAGAAACAATAAGTTCTGTACGTTGGAAAATAAATTTTGACAGATGAAAACTGAGATTCTCACAATGGAGTGAAAAGTATTGAAAATTATAAATGAGTAAATTTTTAAATTGTTTTTGCTCTTTTCATCTTAATATCATTATAATTCTTATGCTTGCTTGCATAAAAAGTATGGTATCATCTTTTGTATTGTATGCAGGTTTTATATTATATGCAGATATATTATGTTAAAGGCAATAATATAAAACAGGTGTAGGAAATTTTATTATGGAAAGGATCAGATGCTAAATATTTTAGATTTTGTAGGCCCCATGTATTTCTATCATATCTTCTTTTTGTTTGTTTTCTTGTTTTAAAATTCTTTAAAAATCTATAAACATTTCTTAGTTTGAGAGCCATAAAAAGGCAACCTACAAGATCGATTTGACCCATGGACTGGTTTGGCAAATGCTGGAAGATTCCCATATGCAAAAACATAATGAACCTCTAATCCTACTTCTCACCATATTCATCAATTCATTAAAGCTGAATCATCAAGCAAAGTAAAACTCTAAAGTCTCTAGAAGGAAATATAGGAGAATATTTTCACAACATTGACAGTGATGAAAATTTCCTGCACAGATCACAAAAACCACTAATTTAATAGTGGGTAAGCTAAGCATCATCAAATTTGAAAACTTCTACTTTTCTAAAACATCATTCAGGAAATGAAAGGCAAATCACACACTGGAAAAAAGATGTTCACAATGTTTATATTTGGGATATAAAAAGAACTCCTAAAACTCAGTAAGCAAAGACAACTTAATAAAAATAGGCAAAAGATTGAAGCAAATACTTCATTTCAAGAGATGTATGAATTGCCAATAGGAATATGAACTCAGTATCATGATCATGAAATTAAAATCACAAAGAGTGATCTTAAGGTGAAAGTATATGGGAATTCTCTGCTCTGTGTTTACAACATTTCTTTAAATCTGAAATTATTTTGAAAATTTTTAAAGGTAGACTCTTGGATATAGGGAAGGAGGAGAAAAGAGTGAGGGAAAGCAAAGGGATTAAAAATGAAAAAGACATTATATGCATGCATGAATTCCTCAAAATGAGCATCACTATTCTATAATACAAACATACTAATACAAAAAATTTAAATAAAGTACAATTGAGCTTGTCATTCTTCTATTTTAAAAATGGGAAACTTTTAGCTCCTTTCTTCCCATTTCTAAATGTCATTAATCTTATTAGAATCTTATGCATTGTTGCAGATTATTCACACCAGGGAAACTATTCGGTATTTACACATGTGTGACTTATTTATTTCACTTAGGAGTATATCCTCAATATGTATCCATTTTCCTGTGAATGAATCTATTTTCTCGTTCTTTATGGCTGAGTAATATTCCATTTGTAGGGAAGGTGGGATGGGTAGAGGAAGAGTAAAAAGGGAAAATAAAAAAACGTGAGAGAATGAAAAGATGAAAATAAAGTGTTTGTAGATGGGGAGGGGAGGAGGAGGTGAAGGGAGGGCAGAAGTAAGGGGAAACAATGAGAATCAAGACTTGTCATGTAGAGGTACAAGATCTCAACAATGAATGTAACTGTACTGTATCCCTAAAATGTACCAATAAACTCAATTAAAGCTGAAAAAAATGAGATACTAACACTCATTGACCATAATGCATAAAATTATAATACCAACAACACCAATTACTGGCAAGGATGTGGAGCAACAGAACTCAACTCTCACATATTGCTGAGGGGCATGTAAAATGGCACAAACTTACTGGGGAGGCTGAGGCAGGAGGATCATATAAGATGAGGTGTTCAACATCAGCCTATAATGAGACCCTGTTCAAAGAAAAGGCACAAAAACTTCAAAATGACATCTGAAAATGTCTTTTAAAAATTAAAACTACATATACCCTCTGACCCAGCTACTGTACTAGTCCTTTAAATATTCACCCCAAAGACCTGAAAATTTATCCATAAAATGGCTTGTACTTTTTACTCATAGCATATAATACCCAAATCAAAAAGAGCCTAAACTCTGCCTGGAGGGCACGTAAACAAATTGGCATGTTCATACAACAAAATATTACTGAACCACAGAAAAAAAAACTACATGCAATAATGTGAATAAATCTCAAAAACGATGTGTTCAGAAAGGAACCTGTACACATATACGTGCATAGTGGATATCTCCATGTGTGAAAATTTCAAGAACTGGCAAGAGCTATTTGCACAACTGGAAAACAGAACAGTGGTTGCCAGAGGAGGTAGAAATTGTAGGGGAACACAACAGAATGTTTGGGTACTGTCAAAATATTATGTACTTGTACTGAGGTTATAGTAACATAGGATTTTGTAGTTTTCAAACTTCGTATTTTACACTGTATGTCTCACTGTATGAAAGTTTCATTACCATCTTAAAAAGAAAGAAAATCAAAGTCTCACAGAGGCAAAATGCATCCTCTAAAGTTGTGTTTCAGGTTCAGGTAAGCGCAGGGAGACCTAGTTCACACTGTCTCAACAAACACCATCACTGCTATGCAATGAATATGCCAATAAGAAAAACGAGCAGTTCTGTGCCTTCAGCACTTCAAGTCCAATTCCAAAAGCCCTGAAGGCCAGTACAGTTTTCCAGCTTCCCCTCTCCTTTCAGGTGCAGATCTCAGATAGGTTTCCAACCGCTGATAGAATGGGAGAGTTTCATACAAAGCCTCAACTTTGCTCTCCAACTTATCGAGGCCATATTGCCAATGGCATGAATTATAAATGCATTTGAGATACCTCATTAGGTTTCTAACATTTGAGAATGTCAAATAAGGAACTGTCGACCTTCTGCTAGAGAAGTAAAAGAGCATGACAGGCACAAGATATTGTACTCTGGTGCTTATTTGTCGTGTTGTAACATAACTAAAGGCTATTTTTCACCTCCATTGTTTTCATGATCAAGCATTATCTGATGTTCCAAATTCCCTCTGCACTCCCTGCTATAGCTGTCATCCATGGAGTTGAAGGGATCCTAAGGAATACAACTGCAGTTACCACCACCACCCCACACACAAATAAGCTTAAGTGTAAAATATACTAATTTAACAGAATGATTGATAATATACATCAGATTTATATCAAATTTTATACAGAACTTGGGTACACAGTTGCTATTTCAGCTACATTTTCTCAATATGTGCGTTGCCGAAGAAATCTGCTCATTAATAATAAATTCCACTATCATTTATTGAATGCCTGAAGCATGCACTTCTGTGCATTGTTTTATTTTAACCCAAAACGACCCTATCAGTATTATTATCATCATATCCATTTCGAGGTGAAAAAAGGGAGACACAGAGAAGTTGGAGTTTGCATAATTAACACGTGGTAGGGCTAGGATTTCAACTGAGAATTTTCTGATAACAAGGCTCTCACTTAAATAATAAATTATGCTACTTTCTTGTTAAGTCTTTATCACATCCATAGCTTATGCTTGCTTACAAAACACATCTGAGCCATAATTGCAGCCCTTGACATTTTCTAGCACAAACGCCACACAATTCACCTCTCTAAGACATTTGGGAGAAAAATAAGCACAGGATCACACTTAGAAAAGTGTCTCAAGAAAAGAAAGAGGGAATGACTCTCACTAGGAGAATCTAATTATCAAAATATTTACCTGGATAATCTCTGTAATCATTGTAGAGCAGGCAAGGGAAATAATGTTATGTTGCCTGGGGAATCTGTCCCTTGAGTATCCAAAAGACAAAACTTCTTGTTAATTGAATTTATAGCCATTAAAGTTTTTCATTGTAATACTTGGTTTCTTATTCGAGTGTTTAACTCTGGTTGGAAATATTTGGGCACTTCAATAAAAGACTTGATGGCACTTTGGCATGGCTTGCAAAGTATTACAGAAAGCAGGTCCTGGGTATGAGATTTGGTTTCTTCTTGGCACCACACTGAGGGGCCTCTGGCACCAGCTCTTAGTAGTTGATACTTCTCTCCGCACATAGGTAGTACAACCACCTGTTTTTCCAGAAAAAAAGATTTCTGTCACTTTGAGCCATGATTATGAAGAACAGTTTTTCCATATTTCTTCCAATAATAGAAGACTATTCAAATTAACCTCAGCCATTCAGGTATTTAACATCAATATATTGGCATTCAGAGATAAAAGGAACTTTTCTATCTGGAAAGCTTCTTATTAACTGTTCTTATCTGGTCAAATTTCACTAGGCAGACCACAGGAAGTTGTAGATCCTAGTGCTGCCCGGATATTGGACTTTCTCCTACATCTCTGCCTGGGAACTGCCTGATGAGTTATTGCTGTCGGAGAATTATGCAGTATGTCTGGGATTGGGGGTTATCTGATCAGCACAGATATCAGTGAGTGAAGTTTATTTTTTCCCCCAGCCAAAGAATTAAAAACTCAGAGTCACGTGCCTGTGATAACCCAGGTTATCTTGTCTAACTGCTAGTCAATGCCTACATGATTTATACAGCACATTTAACCTATTAGAATAATAACAGAATAGAAATAAATTTTAGTACTTACTGTCTATGAGAGATAATGTTTTATGCATACCTCATTTAATATTTATAGTATCACTCTAAGTTAGAAATTATTTTACAGACATTAAAATTAAAGCTCAGAGATGTTACTTGGTTTAGCCAACATGGCAAAACCAAGATTCACATCCAGATCTATCTGCAGGGCCTATGCTATTACATATCACATTGTTCCTGATAATTCATTATCTGAGACAATGCCACCCTCTAATATGTCATCATCTTGTTTCTGAACATTAACTCATACCTGACAGACTATCCATGTCAATGTTGGATTCAAAGAGTCTGCTTAGCAGCCATCACTTTCTCACATTCCCTCCTCTCTCGACAGCAGCAACACATCTACTTTGCTTAGTCCCTGATTCCATGGTCAGAAAAAAAATGTTGGTTAGCAGAACCATAAATGTGGTCAGCAAATCATAAAATAATAAAACAAAATGTAAAAACCTGTATTGAAGACAATACATGAAATTTGTGATAAAAAATGTACCAGTCCCAGCTATTAATAAGTAAATTTAAGTACACTAAAGATTCCCTGATCAAAATGCATTTCTGTTGACTACTAGGTTGTATAACATAGAGTGGCAATACTGCTTCTTGGGCTTGTTGAAAGTTGTATGTCTTCAGAGCTCACCTCCAACTTCTGTGTTGTTCAGTGGTAACCTCTTATAGGGCAAGCACCATGACTTTTATTTATCTCTGTTTCCTATGTGGTATCTATACATTTATTTTTCCAGCACTTATTGAGAATTGTTTTTCCCTTAATACTGTACTAAGCACTGGCTACACATGAAAACTCAGTCTCTGTCTCAATCTATTGTTAAAACAAAACTCTAAACCAATAGCTACAATTTAATAAAGAGTGTTCTGATTGAAGTACACAGGGTGCTATAAGCACTTTGTCATGCACATTGCAGGTGTTCAATATCCCTTTGTTAAATTTAATTTACTCAAAAGAAGATGGGTTTAGCTCAAAGGAAAACAAAATAAAACAGAATTTAGGGGAGTGATACAATCAAAACAAAGACTACTCTGGCAAAGAGTGCTCTGGATAGGTGAAAAAAGTAAAAAAAACTATCTTAGAACTTACCACAATACTTCATGCAAAAGATATACAGGGGACCTTGACAAGGGAAATTGTGACTGGGATTGTTATGATTTAGATCTAAAACGTTTCTCAAGGCCAAGATGTAGCTCAGTGGGGCAGCACCTGCCTGGCAAGCACAAGATCCCAAGCTTGATTCCAGATACTGAAAGAAAAAACTAAAATTAAATTAGAAATAAATAAAATGTCTCTCAAAACTCTCACGTGTTTCGAAGGTAACTAGATAATGGGGTCTCTGCACAATTCATAGTAGAATTGTTTGTTGAGAGCTGGCACCTTGTCAGAGGGGGTAGATCCCTGGAGGAGTGACCTGAAGGATGACTTGTTTGGAGGGAGGGTTTACTACATGTTTGCCATACATAATGATCACGTGCATCGTAGGGAATTTTTACCTGCACGTAATATATATTAATTGGGTTTTTTCCATTAAGTTTATTGGTACATTTTAGGTATACAGTCACATTCATCATTAGGATCGTGAACCCTTACACGGTGTATCTCAGTGCTTATTTTTTCCCCACACCCCTGCTCTCCCTTTACTGCTTCCACTCTTCCTTATTTACAAAAACTTTGTTTCTATGTTTTTCCGTTTCTTATATTTTTTTTATTTTCCCTTCTTTCCTTTCCCCTACCCCTCCCACTTCCCCTACTCCTTTAGATATTTTCATCCTATACCTGAATTTTTCTTTTTTTCCCATCCCCTCACCTCTCTTCAACCATTCATCCCCTCTCCATTTACAAAAGCATTATTTCCACTTTTTTCTTCCTGTTCTCTTTTTCTTTAAAAGAAAATGCACTTGCCCTTCCTTCCTTACCCCCTTCCTTCTCTTTTGTTACCCTTCCCATCAAACATGCTCTTCCTACTTCCCAATATCTGTTCTCCATTCTGCTCCTCATTTACCCCCAGGGTTTCTCACACAAGAGAAACAATGTGATGTTTAAACATGTATGCCTGCTTCGTTTCACTTTAAATTATGGTCTCAAGGTGCATCCATTTTTCTAAAAATGTCTCAAATTTATCTACTCCTCCCTTCTCTCTCTGCTTCCTGGCTGCTGTGGGGTGAGCATTCCCCCTCTGCCACATCCTTCCAAAGGGTCATTTGTGCCTCAGAGCTGGTCAACCATGCATGAACCAAAACTGTAAGTCAAAGTAGGTCACCCCTGTTAGTTGTGTGTTTTGGGAGTTATATCCCATAGACAGTAAAGTTAGCAACACAAGAATGAAACAGGAGAGCTATACTGAAGAGACAGTGCAATGCTAAAACTCATTGAATCTTAGTGACTGATGCAGGAAACTGAAGAAATGAAGGTTGATGATTAAGTTTCTCAATGTGATTAACTAGAAAAATTTTGGTGCCATTAGCAAGGGTGGAGCAGAATCAATTAGCATCTTAAATAGAATGAAATACTGACGAGTACATAGAATCATATGTAGGAAGAGTAAAGTTGCCAAAATTATTAAGGAATATGCGGTGATCACTAAAGCTTTGCATAATTACTCAGGTTCTCATCTCCCTGCAGGTATGTGACAGCATTGCCATGTCACTTTAGCCATCTAAATGTTATTCAAAGTGACTTATGTCACTTCCAGGCAAAAAGATAAAAAGGCAGTACATAGTTTACTATGCTTCTTTTGTCTTGCCTCAGTAATCAGTAGGGATGTGTTGAAAAGAATCCCAATCAGTTTGGTTTTCTGGGTGACTTCAGTCAGCGGAGCCTCACTACTGATGGATATGTAGGGTGATAAAAAAAATAAACTTTTGTTGTTTCCAGCCACTTAAAATGTAGGAATTGTTTGTTACTATAGAGCAAGCTAATTTATTTTGAATTCTACAGAAAACTTAGAAATACATACATTCAGAGATTGAAAACAGGAAGGAGCTGCCAAGACATGTTGTAATGAGGATGAAGTATAGAAGATATATAGAAGAGGGAAGGCAAAGACAAAACTAAACTGAATCATAGTGCTTTTACTATAAATTACAACATGCGTATGTATTAGTCAGCTCTCTCATTGCTGAACACAATTTCCAACACCCACAGTTTAAAGAGGAAAGGTTTAATTGACTCACATTTTCAGTCTACAATCAGCTGGCTCCAAAGCAGAAACATCATGGGGGAAGAATATAGAGAAGCAAAGTTGCTCAGGTCATGGCATCTGGGAAACAGAACAGGAAAACAGTGGCAGAAAGGAAGGGATGAGGGACCAGACATACACCCAAAGGCCACCCCTCCATGACCCACACTAACACACCCAGGATCCTGCTTTTCTCATCTGGTAGGTGTTTCTTAATCCAACCAAATTGACATCTCAGGATTAATAGTCACAGTCTAATAAAAACCAGAGACCTGACAAGAGAATCAAGAGAAAATGAATCTCAGAAGACAAAGGAAGAGACAAAAAGCCAACAAGTAAGAGTGATAAGTAGTGTTCCATAAAATGGCTCAAAAACTGAAGGCTATTGCATTTGGTCATTAGTAATCAATTCAGCTGTGTGTAAGTTCAGCTGTGTGGCAGCAACAGAAACAATAAGTTGCAGAGTTAACAGGGAATATGGAGGCGGAGCTGATTAATGAGGATAACCATATTTAGTGTGGAGGGAAAGTTGCTTACATAGTCCTTCATCTCTCTTTGGATAAGCATGGTTCCTTTCTCTTCCATTCCTCTTTGCTCACTGTCTTGCTCATTATTGCACTGGTTTGAATTGCTGATTCTGTCCTTGTAGATCTGCCTCTTCTCTCTTCTCTATCCTCCTCTGCTTCTGTCATTTCTTCTCTCCCATAGTGGGGGCATCAGAGACTCTTCTGGTTGTATAGACTAGACTTATTTCAAGCTGTGATCTCTCTGCTCTACTGCTAACCAGAGAGAATTGAATGTTGCATCCATGAGCTGGCTAATTTATGAAACTGTCTACTCCATCATTGTTGGATAACTTTAGTTATCAAGCCAAAAAAAATCTGTCCTCCTACACACTGAACTCTGCCTTCCTCTGAGTCTGCCCCAGTCATAGTTTCACCCTCTTAGACCATGTCAAAAAAATCATTCTATACCCAACTTCAAATCCATGTTCTTTTTTCTCTCTGTGTAGTTCTCTCTATACCTCTTTTTTGTGTCTCATTTTTCAATATGTCTGTGATGACACATAAGCACAAATAAAATATTAATATGCTTAATATCCTCAGTTTCATCCAATGCTTGAATAAATTATCATTTCTTTTATAAATATGTATAAATTTAAATAAAAATGCATAGATGTCAAATCAGGATATCTATTTACACAGAACATCACATTGGTAACCATGCAAACAACTTAGGTTAATGTGTACTTTAAACTAAATTTTGATAAGTGTATGTATCTGTGTGTTTATCTAGTCTCATTTAGAGAAGTGTTGTTAGTCTCCATCTTATTAAAAATAGAACTTTTTATCTTTACAAAGAGTTAGGTTAAGTATTTTTAAATGGTCTTTTCTTCACAAACAAAACCATTAAAGTTTTGAAAGGTACTTTTCACTTACGTATGGTGCCTAATCAATATGTGAGAATTGGGTCAGTTATCTTAAGTAAGATAAAGCTTCTTCAACATAATTTAAGGTCCATGTGGCTCAATTAAGGAAACAAAGAATCCTGGAGTACATTACTACATTCCTAAAACTTTCCTGCAGGGTCTTGTGAAATGCTGAATCTTTACCTTGAGTGAAATGTTGAATCTTTAGCTTGAATAGCTATTCTGATGCTCTTATAAGAACTAATTGATAGGAATACAAAGATGGTGGAAAATAGGGTCTAACACTTGAAGTAACTCTTCATAGGGCTCTTCTTGGATTGAATAGTGTTCCTAGCATTAGAGAGTAAAGAAAGTGATTATTGCTCAATTCCTGGGCTCCCTCGTACTTGAAAAGAGGCAGCAAGATTGACTGGGGCAAATCTTAGCTGTATTTCTTCTCCTAGAAACAACAATCACTTATGTTTGCATATTTTCATAATTTTCACAGCATTTCCCCACCCTTTATCACATTGGAACTTCAAAAGCCTGTGAGGTAGAAAAGGCTGATATCTTTCCTCATTCTATGTTATGAAACTGCAACTCATTTGTGTCACACAGCAACTAAATGGTTGTTAGGGCTGATATCTAGATGTCTTCTGTGCTCATAGATGGGGCTTTGGGGAGTGACTGGATTATGGATGTGTGATACTGAAGTATACTACCTGGTTTAGTATAGTTCTGTGTGTGGATAATGGATTTAGTGAACAAAGAAGACCCAGCATATGTGTGAATGACACTAACAAATAGACTTTTAGCCTGGATAGAATAAAAAAGGAAAGTGGAGGAAGATTGTTGTTTCCTCCTGGCTTGCCATGAACTCTTCTACCTCTACCATGCTGCCCTGCCTTGCAGGCAACTGGCTATGGACTAAAACCTCTACAAACTGTGAGCTAAAATAAACTTTGCCTCCTTTAATTTGCAGGTATTTTGTCTGAGCAGGGAGAAAGTAACTAGGACAATGGTCAAGCCAAACCTGAAATACCCTGACTGGTGTTCTTTCCTATGATTTACACTGGTTTCAATGATTATCCTCGGATAAATTCTGCAGTATAAACTTCATATCTATGGATCTTTATAAATTGCAGGAAATATTTTCCAGTATAGATTATACATGCTTCTTCCAAATGACCATCTCTTTTATCTCAGGAATTGTGGAGTGTTTCTTTCTTGACGTAATGGCCTATGACTGATTTGATGTCATCTCGAAACCCCTGAGCTACTCACTCATTCCAAATAACAATACTTGGGTCTGGACAATGGCAGAAATTTGAGCTGTGATTGCTGTTCTAGTTATATCAGTCCAATTTTGTGGTCAAACATTTCACAGATGAGCTCCAAGTAATCTTCATATACACTTTCTTTCATGTACTAGTTCAGGAGGCATTGATGTTTGTCAATGGTGTGTTCGTACTCTTCCTGACATTGGGGCTCACTGGCCTCTCCTATTTCCAAATTACTATGGCTGCCATGAAAATTCACTCTGTACAGGTCAGATTCAAGGCTTTTTTCTGTCTGTGGCTCCCACTTGACAGTAGTCATTATGTACCGTGTAAGAGCAATCTTCATGTATGTGCACCCACACCCTCAACCTTCCCAGGATAGAGATAAGATCATCGATCCTGTACAAAGCAGTAATGTTCACTATGAATCCACTTATTCACACTCTGGTGAGAAAGGATGTAAAAGATGCCCTAATGAATGTTGCCAAAGAAAGAATACAAGTCGGATGGCAGGCAGGAAGCAGAGAGAAATGGGAGGAGCCAGGTAGGGAGGTGTACCCTCCCAGGTCACACCCCCAGGAGCCCATCTGTAACTGGTCCCCAACTTTTAACAACATACTCACCTACTGAACTCATTAGTGGATAAATCCACCGATGAGTAGACCATCTCCGTGATCCGATCACCTTCAGAAAGCCCTGCCTCTATGTGCGTAAGAATTTGGGGCTCATTCCAGATCAAAACTGTAACACTACCCAAATACCTCTCTGCCTACATTCAGAAATGAGAGCCCAGGAAGTAAAGAGGAGCTTTGTTTATGGTTCAGAAGCTTATACTCTGAAAACAACAAGAAGACTTCTGAACAACTAAGACCAGAGGACTACTTTAATAAGACGCATATAAGCACATTCCACTTAATTTAGGTGATTTCTGTAGTACATACTGCCAAATTAGCTTTCCAATTCCCATTCTTCCCAGAGTTGGCCTGAAATATGCACTGCTGGCTGAGTTGAATGGGGAGGATGTGGAACTGGATCCTGAGGAGGTGGAGCTATAACATGTACAATACATATTTATATATTGAAAGCAACAGGAAGACCAAGGTGGTCAGTTAAATCAACATCCATAAGAAAAAGGTAAATTCCAGACACATAGTGGAAAATATATACATATAAAGAAATGGCAAACATAGGGGCCAGAAATGTGGATTGATGTATAAATCCCCAAAGCAAAGTGGAGCAAGACACAGGACCAGAGGCTAAGGAGTTAAGTTGCTTTATTAGGTTGACCTCAGAAGCCAGATTATTGTAGACTCTTGGCTTTCAAGCTTTATGAAGCACTTGGAGAATCTTGATGAAATACAGATTCTAATTCAATAAGCTTGGCAGAGAATATGAGATTCTGAAATTTCTAGACAGCTCTCACATGATTCCAATTCTGCTAGTATGTGAACCAAACTTTTAAGTACCATGAGCATGGACAGTCCCATCTAGAAAACATTATTGTAGTAATGTGTTGTACATTCAAAATGGCTACAAGAATTTGAATGTTCTCACCACAAAGAAATTATAAATATTTAAGATGATGGGTATGCTAATTGCCCTGTGCTGATCATTATGCAATGCATCCTGTGTCAATCAAAAATATTTTATTCAGTGAGCACTTTAAGTAAGGATGACAGAAGTTTTCACTTCAAAAAATTAAACACATAGTGGTAGACATTTTATTTTATTATCCTAGTGATTTTCCATAACAGTGAGGAGGATACATTTTACAGAGGATGCATTTGTCCCTTGCACGTCACTCAGTACCCTATAGCTCACATGACAATGACTCAGTGATGCTTCTGTTAATCCTTAATGATGCTGTGTGCAAAGTGCAATCTACACTGTCTTCCCGGGAGGATAATGAGATACTTGCTACATGGTTGCAGACGTGAAAGTCATATTTTTGGCACCAGGCTGGAAAGGACAATGTAGTGGGCCACGAACCTAACAACATAAATTTATAAAAATGTGTGAAGTTCTAAAGCCAGCATTATTGCTTCTGCATTCTACAAAGAGAAATATTTTCCTCAGTGTCAACCACTCTTTCTTATAATAATAAAACTATTATGTTTATAATGCTGGAGAATTTAAAATAATTTTTGCATACATTATCACATTTCAACCTTTCAACAAATCTATGTAGTAAATACTACACATATCAGCCCCATTTTCAGAAGAGAAAAGAGACGTGATGAATCTAATGACACATTAAAGGGCACAAGGTACACTCAGGTGACGTGACTATCAATCCAGTGTAGTTTAAACAATGCATCCAAAATTATTTCTTATGGTAAAATGTTATTTAATAAAACTCCCGAATGCCATTCCTATTCCTGGAACGCTGAAACATTCTCATCAAACAGGTGAAGAATTGCATATGAGGCTACATGCAGAATGCTAAGTCAAGAAATATGGAGTCTATATGAGAAGTGTATCAATTGTATCATGCCACATTCAAATATAGGAATATTGCCTTTCTTATCAATTTCTGCATCATTTCCACTCCTTTATCTTTGAAACCCACCTTTTTCCATGACTTGATTACTTTTTCTACCTATGTAAGTATTTATTAAGCCCCACCTCAATTTCACTTATGAATTTGGGCATAAGGTACATAGAAAACTCTTCAATGCTTTTGTGATTTCATATGACGACATTCAACTTCTATTCCATATTTAACCTTGTTTACTAACTGACCTCCAAAATCTATTTTCCAAATAATTCTTCAGGTCTTGCTCAGCTGCCTAGTAGTCCAGGCACCCTTGGACTCAGAAGCTGCCTTACTCTGGTCAGCAGCAATTCCACCGTCCTTCCAAAGATTCGAATTCTACCCAACCTAGAGTACAATTTTCTACTGAGTGATAATTGCCTGCTGAGATAGCTGAACACTACCCCCACAAGCACTGACTTTCTGATTACCATGCTCTGTCAAAACATAAGCTTTTATTTTTACTAAATCCCTGATTCTGACTTCCATTCTGCATTTTCTATTTGTTTTGATCATGTTTGCCTAAATAGTGCCTTGCATCTCAGGTCTTATATCATAGTCTGGATTTGTGGCATAGTGATTGTATACAGTTGTAGGTACACTTTCAGGTGGAAAGAACAGGTACATAGATAATGAATTAAGGAAATACGGAAAAACAATGCAAGGATCTGTCATTTAGATGACCTCAACCACAGGACACTGTTTGCTTGATTCAACCTCATTCATGAATGAAATTAAGGGAGATGGGTATAGTTGCCATGCCCTATGTCCCAGTGGACAGAGTAGAGGCATTCATTCAGCTCTTCATGCTTCATTCCACTCAGCGATGTTCCTTTTCTCCACAACCTTGTTAACAACTGCGATCTCTTTTATTTTTATAGCAACCATTCTCATAAGTAGGAAGTTATATCTCTTTGTAGTTTTGAATTGTATGGTCCTGGTGGTTACTGAAGTACAACATCTTTTCCCATACATATTTGCAAAGTAATGGCATAAAAATGGGCACATAGACCAAGAGAACAGAACAGAGAGCCTAGAAATAATGCCACACATACATTGACAACTGACATTCACTAACGGTGATAAGAATATAAAACTATGGAAAAGAATGCCCTGCTTCAATAAATGGTATTGGAAAAACTAGCTATCTCATCCAAAAAAATGAAACTGCATGGCTAAGTTAAACATCACAGAAAAATTAACTTAAACAAACTAAGGAATTTAATGTAAGATCTGAAATTGAAAAACCAGAAGAAACATATTGGGGAAAACTTGATGTTGGCTTTGGCAATAATATGGCACAGACAAGAGCAAAAATAAACAAGTGAGACTAAAACTAAAGAGCTTCTATCCCCAAAAGCTCCACCAAAAAACTCAGAATTAATAATCACATTTGGGCACTTAGCAGGATACAAAATCAAAACACTCAAAAATCAATAGCATTACCTTATAAAACTAACAAACTCGCTGAGAGAGAAATTAGGAAAATAACATCTTTCACAATAGCATCAGGCAAATATGAAATACTTAGACATTAACTTAACCAAGGAAATGAAAAGCCAATACAGTGGAAATTATACTGCTCTGGAAAAGGACAGATCTAGTATAGTCAAAATAGTTACACTTTCAAAGCTGTTATATAGATTTAATGCAATCCCAATAAAACTACAAATAGGATTTCTCACAGAATTAGAGAAAACAATCTTAAAATTCATATGCAACTAGAAGAGACTTAGAAAAGAAAAAGCAATTCTGAGTAATGAAGGAAAAGCAGAAGGAATCACAATCCCAGAATTTCAAGATATACTACAAAGCTACAGTAATACAAAAATTAAAAACAGCATGGTATTGACAAAAAAATAGACTTGTGGATCAATGGAACAGAAAGAGGATGCAAACAAAAACTCCTGGAAAAATAGCAAGCTTATATTCGATAAAGATGCCAAAAAACCTTGCTGGAGGAAAGACAAACTCTTTAACAAATGCTGGGAA
This sequence comes from Fukomys damarensis, assembly GCF_012274545.1. Taxonomy (NCBI): domain Eukaryota; kingdom Metazoa; phylum Chordata; class Mammalia; order Rodentia; family Bathyergidae; genus Fukomys; species Fukomys damarensis. The sequence goes on from NW_022900951.1 coordinate 107,837,873, forward strand.
AACTGGAATCCACATGCCAAAGAATAAGCTGAGAAGCAGCTCTCTCACCATGCGATAAGCTCAATGGATAAAAGATCTAAATATTAAAACAGAAATACTTAATCTCCTAGGCCATAGCATAGCTAAAACTCATGAAGACATAGGTGTAGGGAAAGACTTTATGAACAAAGCCCCAGTAACACAAGAAATATTACAGAGTCAACAAATGGGACTACACTAAATTTAAAAGTTTCAGGGCAGGGGATTTAGTTCAGTGGTTCTGCAGCCTGTCTCACAAGTGCAAGGTCCCAGGTCAATCAGTGGTACCAAATAAATAAAAACAAATAAATAAATAAATAAATAAAAAGTTGCTGCACAGCAAAGGAAACCACTACAGAGTGCAGAGACAACCTAAAAAATAAGAACACTCCTCAAATAACTAACACCTAAAATATATAAATAACTCAAAAAAATGAAATCCCTCAAATGTAAAAACCTAATCCAAAAATAAGCATTTAAAATTGATAGAAACTTCTTAGATGAAGAACAAATAGCCAGTAAATACATGAAAATATGTTCAACATCACCAGCCAATTGGGAAATGCAACTTTTTTTAAAAAATCAAAATCTCATCTCACTCCAGAATGAATGGCAATCATCAAGAAGTCAACCAATAACAAATGCAGGACAAGCTTGGCGGGGGAGCCTTTTCCATTGTTGGTGAGAGTGTGAATTGGTACAACTACTGTGGAAAACAGTATCGAAAATCCTCAAAAATCTTAAACTAGAGGCTCCATTTGACCAAGGTATTCCAATTCTAGGAATCTTCTCAAAACAGTTAAAGTCATCATTCCATAGCAATAAGTGCATACCCACAGTTATAGCACCACAATTTGTAACAGCTAAATCATGGAAACAACCCATATGCGCATCAACAGATGAATGAATAAAGGAAATACAGTTTTTATATACAATGGATACAACCCTGCCATAAAGGACAAATGAGGCATTTTTAAGTAAATGGATGCATACAGAACATATTCTTAAGTGAAATAAGTCAGATACACAAGTTTAAATATCAAATTGTTTCTCTTGTGAGAGAAACACAAATTATAAAAAAGGAACAAAATGAAGGATAGATATTAAGAAGTAGGAAGGTCTTGTTCAAGAGAGAAGGGGAATAGGAGATAGGGAATTGGGGAAGAAAGGAAGGTAAAATGGATTAAAAGAAAAAAGAATTTAGGAAAAATGGAAACAATGTTTTTGTAAATAGGAAGAAGACATGAAGTTAGGGAAGGTAAGGAGAACAAAAAAGGAAAATGGGTTATGTACATGAACAATTCATGCATGATGAATGTAAGCATGCACTAATGAAACTATGTTTTTAGAAATAAAAGGTAAATCATTATAAAAAGGGAAACAATCAAAAGAATGAAAGGTAATGAATGAAGTGGAAGAAAACACTTGAAAACCATATAGCTGATAAGGGGCTAATTTCCAAAATATATAAGAAGCTCCTAAAGAGCTGATCATCCCCACTGGAGGAAAGATAGCCTCTTTAATAAATGGTATTGGAAAAACTGGATCTCAACCTGCCAAAGATTAAAACTAGACCCTTATCTTTCACTATGCACTAAATTAAAATCCAAGTGGATTAAAAATCTAAATGTTAAAACAGAAACACTAAATTTGCTGGAAGATAAGTTAGGAAGAAATCTGGAAGACATTGGCATAGGAGAACACTTTATGAACAAATTCCTCAGTAGCAAGGGAACTAGCAGAAAGAAGCAACAACTGTAATCACATCTTATTAAAAAGCTTCTGCATCGCAAAAGAAATCATCAACAGAACTTAGAGACAACCTACGATGTGGGAAAAAGTTCTTACCAGCTGATCCTCAGACAAAGGACTTTTATCTAAAATATATAAAGAACTCAAAGCAAAAAGCCCCCTCAAATATAAAGACCCAATTCAAAAATGGGCATCTGAAATGAACAGACATTTGTCAGACAAAAAAGTAAAAGCAGCAAATAAATATATGAAAAAATGTTCCACATCACTGGTCATTCGAGAGATGCAGATGAAAACAACACTGAGATTTCACCTCACCCCACAAAGAATGGCTGCCATCAAGAAATCACACAATAACAAATGTTATTGGGGTTGTGGTGAGAAAGGAACCCTTCTCCACTGTTGATGGGAGGGCAGACTGGTGCAACCACTGTGGAGATCAATATGGAGATACCTCAAAGAGCTGGTACTAGAGGTTCCATTTGACCCAACCATCCCTCTGTTGGGTATCTTTCCAAAAGAACTAAAAGAATCATATCACAGTGATATATGCACACCTATGTTTATAGTGGCAAATTTTATAATAGCTAAAACTTGGAAACAGCCCATTTGCCCATCAGTTAGAAACTGGATAAACAAGATGTAGTTTTTCTATAAAATGGAATACTAATTAGCCATAAAGAATGATAAATTTGATTCATTCATAGGAAAATGGATACATTTTGAGGATATACTCCTAAGTGAAATAAATAAGTCACACGTGTGTAAATGCCTAATAGTTTCTCTGGTCTGAAAAACTATAATAGTACACAAGATTCTAATGAGATAATTAACAATGTGAAAGGAAGAAAAGGGCTAAAGGTGCAGGGGAAGTGGGAAGGGTAGGGGAAAGGGAATAAGGGAAAAGAGAAAATATGACAAAATGAAAAATTGGAAATAAAGTGTTTGTTACTGGGGAGGGGACAAGGGGTGAAGGGAGGGCAGGGACAAGGGAAAAAATGAGAACCAAGACCTGTCATGTAAAGATACAAGGTCCCAATAATGAATGTAACTGCACTGTATACCTAAAATGTGCCACTAAACTCAATAAAAAGAAAAAAAAAGAAGCTCCTACAACTCAAGAACAAATGACCAAATTAATGTTACTAAAATGACCTAATGGATCCAACGGAAGGAAGGTGGAAGGCGGAGGTCCGGGACAGCCACGCAAAGATCCGTTCTCCCTCCACCCTGCCTGGGCCGAAATGGTGAGGACCAGCTTGCCACACAGGCACCCCTGCAACACCCCATCCTTGCCCCACCCCCAAGCTCTCAGGCCTCCTGATTTTGCCAGTCCTTGGATCCCCTCTGCAGAGGCATAGCTGGTCATAAAGGGCATTTTTCTGAGCTCCATACTCTGAATATCTTCAAAGAAAGGTCAGAGGGAATCTGTAGTAGAACTTTGGAGAGTTCAACCTTTCAGGAGATCAGGGAACTCAGTTTGGGCATTGCAGGCCAAAATCAGTGAGAATCTCAGGTGTCTACCATCAGGTAGCTGAGATCAAAGGACTTACTTCTGCACATGACTGCACATATTGTATATTATGACAGGAGAGATACAGTCAGAAAGAGGCCCTTTAAATTCTTCTTTTTTTTCCTGATTCCACTCTGCAAATTCTTTCTTTTTTCTGTCCTCTTTTTCCAACTCAGTCTCTTACTCCCCAATATTATTCCTCAACTCCTGTTCTTTTCCTCTTCTTGCCCTACTTCAGATTTCTTCTTTTATCATTTTTTTTCTATGTTCTTTTCTTCTCTCATTTTACTTCACTCAAGGGTCAATACTTTCAAAGGAAAGTGAGCCCCTATTACTGTTTAGTTATATTTCTGTCTTTATTCTTGAACTCTGTCTTTCCTTTTTGACTTTATCAGTTTCCTAAAGATTGTATGGTCATCCTATGTCCTCTGGCTTCACTTGAAACCTTCTCCAATTCTTTTACTTCTCTACTCCGGTCATCCTAACACTGTCTAAGTCCCCATCATAAAGGCTAAAGAGGCTATATTGAAGAGTTTATTCACTGAAAACATATTTTGGGCTGCATTTTTATTTTAATTTAAATCACATGGTTTAAAGGTGATAGATTAATGACTACCACAAATGCTCAGTTTCTAAGTTGTGCTTCACCCTATTGTGTTGCTGATTGTATCAATTGGGCTAAAGAATTAAAGGATTGTGATTGATTTAATGAGTTGTCTTCTCTGAAATTATGAAAATGACAATGTCTATGAGTCATTAGAGACTCAAAAGCTAAAGTGCAACCGTATCAGGAAGATTTAAGTAATAAACCAGGAATAAAACCAAGGACAACCCAACCACAAAAATAAAAATCAAAAAACACATAAGCAGACACAAAGATAGACTTCCAGTTCACCAATGGCAAACAGAAGGGCAAATGAAGATGAAAAGTCTGATAGTGAACCACCAGGACATCCTGAGTTCATAGCACAGGAAGTGACAAAACAGATCAATCAGGCTCTAGAAAAATTCAAAACAGAAATAATTTCCCAGATAACCATAGAGATGGTGAGCAAAGTGGAAGTCATGATTAGAGACTCTAGAACAAAAACTGACAAAAAAATAGATGTGTAAATACCAAATAGTTTCCCTGGTGTGAATATTCTGCAACAATGCATAAGATTCTAATAAGATTACTGACATTTAGAAATTTGAAGAAAGGAGCTAAAGGTGTAGGGAAGGTGTGATACGTAGGGGAAGAACAAAAAGGGAAAAGAAAAAAATGTGAGAGAATGAAAAGATGAAAATAAAGTGTTTGTAGATGGGGAGGGGAGGAGGGGGTGAAGGGAGGGCAGAGGTAAGGGGAAAAAATGAGAATCAAGACTTGCCATGTAAAGGTACATGATCCCAACAATGAATGTAACTGTACTGTATCCCTAAAATGTACCAATAAACTCAATAAAATTAAAAAAAATAGATGAGCTCAGGATCATGATAGAAGCTACAAAGGCCCAGCATAAGAAAGAAATGGAAACAGTGAATGCCCAACATAGGAAAGAAATGGAATCCATGAAACAGATTCAAACAGATATGCAGGAGATTAAAAACTAAATTAAAAGTTTTCATAGCAGGATAAAAGAATCTGAAGGTAGAATTTCATATATAGAAGATAGGATTGCAGTCACTAACCAGGAAAATAGAGAGCGCTTAAAAATAGTAAGGGATCATGAGAAATCAATCCAACAATGCCTAGATGAAGCAAGGAATAATAACATAAGATGGAACTACCAAAACTGCTATATACATTCAATGCAATGCCAATTGAAATTCCAACACTATATTTCACAGAACTAGAAAAAAGAATCCAAAAATTCATTTGGAACCACAAGAGACCTAGAATAGCAAAAGCCATTATAGGCAACAGTCACATGGCACCAGGTGTAACAATTCCCAATTTGAAACTATACTACAAAGCCACTGTGATAAAA
>NW_022900951.1:107844369-107859186 GCF_012274545.1 Fukomys damarensis
AGGAGAATCCATGAAGTAGCAGGAGAGAACACAAATGACTTTAGAAAGCTGTTCACAGAATTAATGACAGAAAACATCCCAAACAGAGCAAAAGAATTTGACATACAGATAAGTGAGGTATATAGGACTCCAACGCCATGAAAATAATGAATGTAACTGTACTGTATCCCTAAAATGTACCAATAAACTCAATAAAATTAAAAAATATAACATAAGATGGATAGGAATCCATGAAGTAGCAGGAGAGAACACAAATGACTTTAGAAAGCTGTTCACAGAATTAATGACAGAAAACATCCCAAACAGAGCAAAAGAATTTGACATACAGATAAGTGAGGTATATAGGACTCCAACTAGCCATGAAAAAAAAATACACCTAGACATATAATAGTCAAGATCCCATAAATCCAACAGAAGAACAAAATCCTATGAGCAGTTAGAAAAAAGAAACAAATCACATGCAAAGGAAAGCCCATCAGAATTGCAGCAGACTTTTCAACACAAACTCTCAGGTGAAGAAAAGCCTGGAGTGAGGTATTTCAAATCCTAAAAGGAAACAACCTCCAACATAGATTGATGTATCCTGCAAAACTCTCTTTAAAATGGATGGGGAAATAAGGTACTTCCATGACAAAGAACACTTGAGAAACTTCATGAATACCAAACCAGCACTACAAGGAATTCTTAACAATATCCTAGAAAAAGACGGTGAAGTTCACAACACCACGAGGCCCAACAGAGCAAATCAAATGGACAAGGCAAGAAACTAAAGGGAGAGGCAGATAATATAAAAAGAGTCAACAAAAGGAAATTATCATGACAATAATAAGTCAGTACATATCAGTTACATCCATCAATGTCAATGGCCTCAATTCACCAATCAAGAGAAATAGACTGGCAGAATGGATTAAAAAGCAAAATCAAACGTGAAATAGGAGAAAAGGGCTACACGTGCAGGGAAAGTGGGAAGGGTAGGGGAAAGGTAATAAGGAAAGAGAAAAAAATGAAAAAATGAAATAATGGAAATAAAGTGTTTGGAAATGGGGAGGGTAAGAGGGGATGAAGGGAGGGCAGGAATAAGGGGAAAAAATGAGAACCAAGACCTGTCATGTAAAGGTACAAGATCCCAATAATGAATGTAACTGTACTATATACCTAAAATGCACCAATAAACTAAAAAAAAGCAAAATCCATCAATATTTTGTACAATAAACACACCCAGTGCAAGAAAGAAGCCTGAAAAAAAAGCCAAAACAGAACACATAAAGTGAAAGGATGGAAAATAATTCTCCCCATGATAGGAGCCCAGAAAAAGGCAGGAGTAGCTGTCTTATTTGCATACTAAGTAAATTTCAAACCAAAACTCATTAAGAGAGACAAAGAAGGGCACTACATCTTTGTAAAAGGAATAATTCAAGAGGAAGAGATGATAATCATAAACATATATGCACCAAATATTAATGCCCCCTACTACATAAAACAAATATTAAGTAACATGAAAAACCAGATAAGCATGAATACAATTGTAGTGGGGATCTAAATACCCCACTTTCACAAATAAACAGATCATCTAGGCAAAAAATCAACAACATAATAGTAGAACTCAACCAAGCTTTTGAATGCATGGACTTATTGGACATCTATAGAGAGTTCCAGCCCATAAAATCAGAATATACATTCTTTTCAGTTGCACATGGGTCATTCTCCAAGAAAGACCACATACTACCTCATAGAACAGGTTTGAATAAATGCAAAGGAACTGAAGTTATCCACTGTATATTATCAGATCATAGTGCAATCAAGCTGGAGATCAATAGCATAAGAAACTATAGGAACTTCACAAACACATAGAAATTGAACAACACACTCCTCAACAATCAATGGGTCACAGAGGAAATTAAAGAAGAAATTAGACATTTTTTACAAATAAATGATAATGCCAATACAACATACAGGAATCTATAGGACACAATGAGAGCAGTTCTACATGGAAAATTCATAGCACTAAATGCCCACACTAGGAAAACAGAGTGAGCTCAAATAAACAACCTAATGATGAATCTTAGACTCCTAGAAAAACAAGAGCAAGAAAAACCCAAAGAGAGGAAATTATAGAGATTACAGCAGAAATTAATGCAATGGAAATTAAGAAAATGATACAAAAAATAAATGAATTGAAGAGTTGGTTTTTTGAAAGAATAAATAAAATCAATAAACCCTTAGCTAACCTTACCCAAAAAAGGAAAGCAACGTCTCAAATCCATGCAATTAGGAATGAAAAACATGAACACACAACAGATCCAACAGAAATCCAGAGGATCATCAATATCTACTTTGAGAATCTGTACTGTAATAAAATGGAAAACAGAGAAGAAATGGACTGATTTCTAGATACTTATGAATTATCAAAGTTGAATGAAGATAAAAATATTTTAAACTTCCAAATTACAATCAGTGAAATTAAAAATGCAATTAAAAGTTTACCAACAAAGAAAAGCCCAGGTCCTGATGGATTCACTACTGAATTTTACAAGACATTTAGAGAAGAACTACTGCCACTACTCTTTAAACTTTTCAAAGAAATTGAAAGGGAAGCAATACGTCCAAATTCATTCCTGGAAGCAAGTATCGCTTTGATTCCCAAACCAGGGAAAGACGCAACTAAAAAAAGAGCATGACAAGCCCCTCTCCTTAAGGAAGATAGATTCAAAAATCCTTAATAAGATACTAGCAAATGGAATCCAGAGGATCATGAAGAAGATCATACATCCTGACCAAGTCACATTTATTCCAGGGATGCAAGGATGGTTCAACATACATAAATCAATAAATGTAATACACTATATTAAAAGAGTCAAGGACAAAAGCCATATGATCCTCTCAATAGATGCAGAAAAAGCATTTGACAAAATTCAACATCCATTCATGACAAAAAATCCTGCAAAAAATTGGAAGAGATGGTCTATATCTCAACTTCATAAAGCCTATCTGTGAAACACAACAGCCAACATCATATTAAATGGCCAAAAACTGAAAATCTTCACGTTAAAATCAGGAACAAGACAAGGATGCCCACTATCACCACTCCTCTTCAATATAGTTCTGGAAACATTAGCCGGAGCAATTAGACAAGAAAAAGAAATTAAAGCAATAAAAATAGGAAACGAAGAAGGTAAACTGTCATTATTTCCTAACGATATGATACTCTGCATTGAATACCCAAAAAACTCCACCAAAAGACTTCTAGGCTTACTTGACACTTTTAACAGAGTAGCTGGATACAAGGTCAACACCCCAAAATCAATAGCCTTCTTGTACAAAAATAACAGTCTCACTGAGAGAAATTAGGGAAAGAATTCATTTCACAATAGCATTCAAAAAAATGAAGTATCTAGGAATCAAATTAACAAAAGAAGCAAAAGACCTCTACACTGAAAACTACAGCACTCTGAAAAAAGAGATCAAAGAGGATATAAGAAAGTGGAAAAATATCCCCTGCTCCTGGGTAGGAAGAATCAAAATAGTGAAAATGGTCATACTAACAAAACTGCTCTATAGATTCAGTGCAATGCCAATTTAAATTGTAACACTATATTTCACAGAACTAGAAAAAAGAACCCAAAAATTCATAAGACACCTAGAATAGCAAAATCCATCCTAGGCAACAGACGCATGGCAGCAGGTATAACAATTCCCAATTTGAAACTATACTACAAAACCACTGTGATAAGAACAGCATGGTACTGGCAAAGAAACAGACCTGAGGATCAGTGGAACAGATTGGAAGATACAAAAACAACTTCAGATATACTCAGCTACCTCATCTTTGACAAAGTAGCCAACCATCCTCACTGGGGGAAAGATAGCCTCTTTAATAAATTGTGTTGGAAAAACAGGGTTGAAGGGTAGATGAAAGGTAATAAGGGAAAAGAAAAACTATGTGAGAAAATGAAAAAATGGAAATAAAGTGTTTGTAAATGGGGAGGGGAGGAGGTGGTGAGGGAGGACAAAAATAAGGAGAAAGAATGAGAACCAAGACCTGTCCTGTAAAGGTACAAGAACCCAATAATAAATGTAACTGTACCGTAATCCTAAAATGTACCAATAAACTCAATGAGAGAAAAAAATAAATAAAATAAAATGACCTAATGACTTGACTAAACATTTCTCTAAAGATAGTTTACTTTTTAAACTTTAGTCTCAACTTCACTTATTCTTACGTTTCCCTTCACTTTCTCTGGAGGCCTCTGAGACTTTCCCTGGCAAATCACATTGGATATCCCTGTCAAGGTTTTGCCTTAGGACAACCCCTCTTAAAATATCTTATTCTATTGCTAGATTGGAAGTCTTCCCATCTCTTTTTACAGCAAATGGCTTACATTGAGATTATATATTTAACAGATGTTATGCCTTGTGTCTAAATGTCCCCTCAAAGCCTCATGAGGTCATAGGTGTGTATTTCCAGAGAAGGCTGGGTCTAGAGTGTGTGATGCTGAAATTAAGGGTGTGTGATTATTCAACTAGACCGTTGATTGGTTTTGCATAATACTGAATGTGAATAATGGGAAGGGCCAGTCTGGGTGTGAGTGCTACTCACCCTAAAGACATGTAGCCTGGATAGAATATCAAAGGCAGAAAGCGCTGTCATCACTTGCTTGCTGCTTCTTGGCTGTTTGGGTGTTTTGCTGCCGCACTGTGAACTGTTTCTCCTCTATGATGTCCCTCTGCCATACCACCTTGCTTTGGTGTCAGCCAATTGTGAACTGAAACTTCTACAAACTATGAATGAAAGAAACCTTTCCTCCTTTAATTTTCAGTATCAAGTAATTTGTCTCACTAACAAGAAAACTAAGACAACAGACAGCATGTTATCTACCCCATTATCCATTCTCCCAATCTTCTTGGGCAACACTAAACCTCAGCCAGGTGGCAATATATAAAGTTTAAAGACTATAATTTCAGCCCATCTTGAACTTAAATGGATCCAGGTGACTGAATTCTTATCAGTGAAATACATTCATATGCTTTGTACTGATCTATGAAAGACTGTTTATTCAGTCATGATCCCATAAGATTATAATGAAGTTGAAAAATTCTTATCATTTAGGGAAATTGTAACTAACCATCATAAGCTGCTGATATAAATAAAACTACCACACTGCCAGTCAGAAATGGCTAAAGTGTCCTCAAAAGGAGCACAAGAACCCTATTATTTTCTCCTTCCTGCTACTTAGAATGCAAATGTTATACCACACCTTTACCAACCTTCTTGTTATGTGAGGATGAGGGCAGAATGATTAGCTAGAAGGAATGTGAGTCTGTGAATATTGTACAACTTCCATAGCTGCTCTGTTCTTCCCATCTTCCATTATCTAGTAGCTGATATACAAAAAATAATCCACCCAGTTCAAGTCATGGTTATAGTAGGTTTTCTGTCTCTTGCAGCTAACATATTTTCCCTGCTAGTTTTCACTTCCCACTGAAAGTAACTGAGCTATGTCCCATAGTGCTTCAACACTAAACCTGCCTTATAATATGTCCCTACACATTGAGGGCACATTGATATTGACAGATTTTTAAACCCTACTAATACTTCATTTTTCTGCTGCCTACATGGCAATTTATTATTATACAATGCATACTTGATAATTATTTACTTTACAACTGATTTAATTCTCCACACCAAACTATGAAGGCAGAAGAAATGCCATGCAAGGGATGAAACAATCTACTCCTATAAAATTTAAGATGTTGATCGCAACAAGTTTAAATTCACACACATTGCTAAATCATTATTTAGAATAGTGACAGCCAAAGTTCTATCTATACCTCAGACATCTCTTCCACCCTGCAGTTGCATGTAGTCATGTAAAATGTAAGCTTATCTTTAAATCTCAGACAGCCTAGATTGAACCATTTGAAAAGAGAAGGCTGCACCTTAACCCAACATCTCTTCTTTTTTCCATTTCTCTCAGCTCATCACATGGTGACACTATCCAACTAGGAGGCATCTTCTAATCCTCCTGGCCCTCATCATTTCTTGCTTGATGATTATAGCAATCTGAGATCTCTTCTTTCTGGCAACACAGTCAAATCCAGGTTCCTCACCAGGATGTCATTCATCCTTCTGAGACATATCAGAGCATGCCTCTCCCTTATTTAAAAGTCCTCAGTGGTCTCCAATCATGAGGAGGCACAAAGTTCAAATCCTTAATGTCATATTTAAGATCTTCCAAGATATGAACCCAGCCCACATGGCTAGTCTGACTTTTTCTTCTTTAATAATACAGATTTATTAACGTTCCTATACACAACTCATTCACTTCCAATTCTAAACAGAGGATTGATGTGGTGTCTGAAAAATTCATGTGGTTCTCAACCACTGAACCCAGTCCTATATCTCAGGAATAGTGGTTATCATGATATGTGTTTTCTTCAACCATCTTTTATCTGTGGACCTACAAAGACAATCCCCTCTTCACCATTGGTGTTCCCACACATAACTTTACATGTGTAGCACTTTTCATGGGCTTAAAGATCTTGGAAAACATGGAAAAGTGGCATCCATGTGGGCCAGCACTAGGGCAATTCCATACTGTTTTCTGGACTTCCCCAGGGCCTCACACAGATACAGGGCCTTCAGAAGTTTGAAGCAGAACTTGAAGCAACAATAAATTCATCCCTACTCTCCAAGGCTTCTAACCCTAATAATTTCAGGGTTCATCTAGCCCCCTACATCCAACTTATCCCTTTTGGCTTCCCCTCCCCTGGCCTAGTAACACCCAAGCTTGGGGCGCGAAAAGAATGGGAGACTTGAGCTCATTTTCAAGGTCGTCTCTCTAAACCAGCAGCTTTATCTACTGTGTGATGGCAGAATTTGAGGACCTAGGCCTGTCAGTATACCTGAACCTTTCCAACAACTAAGGTCACCATCTTGCCCTTGCCTGGACTGAGTAGGTCCATTTAGCTGGACCTTACTAATTGCCATTAAATTCAAGATTCCAGAGGGAATACTGTCTGGCTCTCCTTGTAGTCACTTTTTTTCCTTTTAGAAAATAGAACCTCTTTTTATTATATTTCATTAGTGCAGACAAATGTTGCATAATAGAAGGGTTTGACTTAGGAAGTTGGCACATCCATTTCACATATTTTAATTTCAATTTTATTAGACTCCTCTTCCTTTCATCCCTCTCCCACTGTTCCCCTTCTCCATCTCAGTCTGGTTACACTCTGACTCTCCACCCTCATCCTAAGAGTCAAGTGGAATAAATGAGGAGAAGTTGTTCTGTTTTCTGCGCAGTTAAGAAATGGGAAATTCAATATGTGCTTACAATGATAGCAAAGTTAAAATAGCTCATCTCATGCTACACTGCCAAATGAAGGATAACAGAGACATAAACATTGTCCTTAAAAAGATTCTTTTAGAAGAAAAGTATGAATCAAATAATTTACTGAAGTACTGTTTGAACAGATGGTGTGATTAACAGCTAACGTGTGAGCCATCTTGGGAGTTTATGGAAAAGTAAACAAGTGGAGCTAAAAAGAAATCACTTTATTCCCCAAAAGGTTCTTTCATTCATTTCTTTACAAAAACTGGAAAGTCTGTGTTTTGAAGGCTGTGCTTCTTCAGGGTGTTTTAGGAGTGAGAAGGAAGATGTGTCTGTGCAGCAAGACCATGAGGATGTGTGGTTCACATTGATTCTCACCTCCAAAGGAGTGAGGCGAATCTGACCAGCCGACCTTCTCTTCCGAGCTGACCTTCACCAGCTACTATTATGGTTTGTGTTATGGCTTGTGTTTTAGATGCCCCCCCCCGCAACGCCTCCTGTGGGCATAGGCAGGACTTTCTCAGAAGTGGCTGGGTCTAGAGTGTGAGATTGATTCATGGTGTAATGGTGAGATTAAGGGTGTTTGATTGCTAAATCAGTACACTGATTGATTTGGCACCCCCCTAGTCCTGGTAGCCTAGATAGAGTATAAAACAGGCAGAAAAAAACTGCTATAGTCCCTTGTTGCTTTGTTGCCTTCTGCCTGCTATGAACTGTTTCTCCTCTGTGATGCCCATCTACCATGCCATGCTGCCATGGAGCCAGACAACTAGAAACTGCAACCTCCACAAAGTGTGAGTTAAAAAAATAACTCTCTAACATTTAACATTCACTGTCTGGTATTTAGTCTCAGCAATGAGAAAAGTAACTAAGACAGTTTGAATCTAAAATGTAATCCAAAGGCTCTTATGTTTAGAGATGGAGCTTTGGAAAGGTAATTGGATCAGAACTCTGACTTCATCATTAATGATGGACTCATAATTTGATGGCATTATTGAGAGATAAGATAAACTTTGGATATGGAGTTCAGATGTGGGAAGTGGATCATGGGGGTTCATAGAGAGCCTTGGAGACTATACCTTGTCCCTGGCTGCTTCTTTTCTGTCTCTTTCTGCTTCCTGGCTTCCAAGAAATAGAAAGATTTCCTCTGCAATTCCCTTCTGCCATGTTTTTCCTTCTCCAAAGCCCAGCAGCAATGAAGCTGACAGATTATGGACTGAAAGCTATGAAACATTAAGCCAAAATAAAACTTCACTCATTTAAGTTGCTTTTCACAGGTATAGAAAGATGACTGATAAAACCAATAAGGACATTCTGTTTACCTTTGTTTTGAATGGCTTCATGTGCTCAGGAGGAGAGAAAAAGAGTTAAAATTTGGGAACCATCCATGCTCTGGGTATTGTGCAAAGAAATTTCCATGGATTCTATTGCTCTGAGGTCAGTAGAATGGTGCTCAGAATCATGTATTACAAAGCCAATTTTCCCAGGGAGAAGATTGAGGTTCAAAAGACAAGAAGTATCCAGGCATGTGGCCCACACCTGTAATCCAAGCTAATCATGGCACTGAGGCTAGAGTAGAGCAAATTTGAGCCCTTCTTGAGCAATTTACGGAGACCTCATCTCAAAATTAAAAAATGAAAATAAAAAGGCCTGGGGATGGACCACAGTGCAAAGAACCTGAGTTCTATCCCCAGAACTGGGGAAAAAATGAGGAAATGACCTGCCAAGACTATAAAGATATTTCTTTGTGGAGCTGCCATCGGTGCCCCGGCATGTCAAGGGCTAGAGCTCTGGGAAGAGGCAGCTGGTAGAAAGGAAAGAGCACTGGCCAGGGTGTCCGAAGATGTGCGTGTGAAAGTCTCCTCTTTTATCCTGTGCCTTAGGGACAACAGCTTTTTTTTTTTTTCATGCACCATAGATTTTCCATCTTTAAAACATGGCTGCTATAGCAGATGGGTGCTAACTTCATCACTTGAGTACTAAAGAGCTATCGATAGATCCAGTCTGCTTCCCAGCCCCATCCTTGACCATTCTCAGCCGGCATAAAGAGAAGGTCCTGGACACGGCTGCAGTTGAAGCCACTGTGCCCTCACTTCCACAAATCTCTAAGGCACTGGCTGCCCCTTGGCAGAGTTCTTTCCCCACTGCCATCATGGAGCATGCTCCTCGGAGTGACACCCACAGAAAGCTGCCTCCGTCTCCTTTCATGCATCTACTATTTGTGAGTGACAGTAATGCTCGGGCACTGTGCTAGACACCCTGGAAACGATGGTGACCATGACAGCCAGTGTCTCTCCTTCCAAAATGAGACTCAGTAGGGGAGACGCCAGTAATCAGATTACTAAAATATGGGAGGATACATGTGAATGTAGGAAATGGGAGCCAGGATTCTACCTGAGGAGTCAAGGTGGTGATGTTGGCTCCAATCTAAACAAATTTTCACCAACTTGTCAGATGCTTAGAATCATCCAAGTGACTGTTGCAGATTGGCTTGCCTTTCTTCCTGACATTTGTTACCACTTAGAGACACATGGTGGCTTCCCAGGCTGCTAGAGCCAAAAGTTGCCAGGAAGGCAATGAAATCTTTTATGTTTCTGAAAATCTAGCAATTTAATTAGGAAGAAAGGAATCTTAGTGACAATAATCCAGAAATAAGCTTTTTTTTATTGGGCCTGTTCTTGTAAATACTTCTGAGCTTTTTCATGTGAGGGGAGTTCTAATTGCCTCTCCAGGACCTAATCCCAAAGGCTTTGAAATGGTTTTCTTCTGCAGTTTTGAAGCCTTTGACATTGTGTTCCCTGGCAGATAAGATTCCACCCCTTTCCAGTTCTATTGCATTATTTTTAAATTATTGATTGGATAGCATTATTTTAATATTTAGTAGACATATAATAATTACATGTATTTATGGGAAACAATTAAATGTTTCCATACATATATGCATTATAAAATAATAAAATCAGAATAATTAGCACACCCATCACATTTCAAAGCTATCATTTCTTCATGATGACAACATTCAAAATCTAGCTATTTTGAAATATGAATTACTCTGCAACAAGATAGACTATGAGAATGTTCCTCTCCCTGCTTAGTAAATGGAATGGAGAAGCCTACTCTGTATTCAATGTTGGTATGGGACTATCTTCAGTACAAGGGCACTTTCTCACCCTAAATAATACATTGAGACATTGCCCTAGGTCAATAGAAGTCACACATCAGATAACTCATCTACTATAACACTTTCCCCTTTATACCTTGCATTTAGCCCTTTGTGTCCAACTGTCATTCCCACCAGCTCCTGTCCATGTGAAGTTCCTGTAGGAAACAATGGTGTCTTGGTCTTCTGGCGATGGTGCTTGCCTTGAACCAATGCCTTGTATGGAGTAGGTGTTCATTCAATATCTAACCAATGCCCAAACTTCCAATTTTGTTTTATTGAGCTCTCGATACTGTTCTGTTAAGATGGAAGATCTGCCATAATTCATCTTCAAAACAAATCATCTTTATTCTTTTGCACATGACACCAGTATGGTTTCATTAATTTATAAAGTTGTAAAAATACTCTACAGCTGTATACTCTAAACTGCTTAATCAGAGGATCTGTCAGCTTTTTCAGTTTTGTATTTGTTCGTCTTTATAATTTGTTGTGAAAGCTACTTTCTGGCTCTGCAAATAATATCTTTCACCTAGGGGAGTCAGAAATAGAAAAGTCAGTCCTTCAACTCAAAATGCTGGACTTTTCCTTAGAGTACAACTCAAGCAATGGAAATAAAGAATTGCAATTACTTCTTCTATGCATACAGTGATGTAATGGTATAGTTGCTGCATTTAATTTCCATTAAAACCTTTATTTTGAGTTGTTCATGGATAAAAAATAAAATAAAATATTCTTCACCATGTGTTGTTTCCACATGTGTGTGTTTTGTTTGAGGGTTTTGGGTTTGTTTTGCAGTAGTGGAGGGCCATGACATGAGCTACAGTCTCAGCCCCTCCCCCTTTTCTTGCTTTCTTAGTCGGAGAAAAGGCCTAAAGTGTATACATTGGGATCAAACTTATAATCCTCCTGCCTTAACTATCCATATTACTGGGATTATAGACATGCATCACTGCATTTGGCTTCAATATGAGTTTTCATAGTATTTATATTGACCATGGGAAACCGACCATACCTAAAATCATGGAGTTAGAGGAATCATTAACAATATTCAAATGCCAGACAATACTCTTGAATGTAAATGAGGGTCACATCTTTTATGATGTGACATAATGACTGAAAGAGCCTAAATATTTTTATGAACATGATTAAGTCTCACAATGAGACTCTCCATGAGTTTAATTCCATTATCTAAAGCTTTCTGTAGCTTCCATGTTCTTGCTTTTGATTGGAAATAATGTCACATAAATAATAACTGCCTAGTGAGATTTTTCTGCTTTACAGATGAAAAAAAATGAAGACCAGGGTGTCTGGCAAACCCAGATCAAGAAATCTGGGCTAACACTTCCAATATTGTTATACAGATTTAATGCAATCCCAGTCAAAATGCCAACAGCATACCTCACAAAATTAGAGAAAACAACCTTAAAATTTATTTGGAACCAGAAGAGACCTAGAATAGCAAAAACAATTCTGGACAACAAAGCAAGGCAGGGGGCATCACAATCCCCAATTTGAATTCATAGTACACAGCTACTACAGTAAAAACAGCATGGTATTGAAAAAAAAAAAAACCTGAGGATCAGTGGAACAGAATAGAACATGCACAAATAACTCCAAGCATACTCGGCTACCTTATCTTTGACAAAGGAGCCAAACACTTTTCCTGGAAGGAAGATAGCCTCTTTAATAAATGGTGTTGGGAACACTGGATTCTCACATGCTGAAATTTTTTTCCGCACTGAGATTATTGGTACATTTTAGGTATACAGTACAGTTACATTCATCATTGGGATCTTGTACAATTAAATGACAGGTGTTGGTCCTCATTTTTTCCCCTTGTCCCTGCCCACCCTTCAACCACTCTTCCCCTCCCCATATACTAGCACTTTATTTCCAACACATGCTGAAATGTAAACCTAGACCCATATCTTTCACCATGCACTAAAGTAAAATTGAAATGAATCAAGATCTAAATATTAAAATAAAAACACTTAAACTTCCAGAAGATTAAATGGGTAAAACTCTTTGCCTATGGTTTAAGCAAAGACTTTATGAATAAAACCTTGATTGAACAGGAAATATTACAAAGAATCAACAATGGGGATCTCATATTAAAAATATTTTGTACAGTAAAAGAAACCACCAACAGAATGAAGAGATAACACACAGAATGGTAAAAAAAATTACTAACTTTTACTCAAACAAAGGACTAGAATATATAAAGTAAAAAAATCAGACCCTCCCCTGAATTTAAAGACTCACTTCAAAAATGGGCTTCTGAAATGAATAGACACTTCTCAGACAAAGGAGTACAAACAGAAAACAAATATATGAAAATATGCTCAATATCACTGGTCATTTGAGAAATACAAATTAAAACAACATTGAGATTCCATCTCACTTCAGAAAAGTTATCATCAAGAAATCAACCAACAATAAATCCCAGTGAGGCTGTGGTGAAAAAGGAACCCATCTCCACTATTGGTGGAAGTGTAAATTTGTATAACCACAATGGAAATTAGTATGGACATTCCTCAAAAAATTAAAACTAGAGGATCACCCTTTTGGTATAGTTCCAAAAAAGTTAAAAAGCATCATATACCACAGCAATATGTTCCCACCCATTTTTATAGCAGCACAATTTGTAATAGCTAAATCATGGAAAAAGCCTAGATGCCCATTGATGGATGAATGGATAAAGAAGACGTGGGGTTTTTTATTCATTAAGTTTATTGGTACATTTTAGGTATACAATATGATGACATTCATCAATGGAAATTTGTACCTTTAAAAAGAAATCTGGGCTAATGACTTTAAGACTAAATTGTACTGGATTGCTCAAGTCCCGGGAGGTAGCCTGGGCCCTGATCCACCGAGGGAAGGAGAGCCATGCCTGCTCCCAACCCAGCCGGCATTGTTCAAGCACTGGGAAGGTAGCCCCGCCGGCATCCCTGAACCCCAATAACCCCCCCCACTCTCAGACCTCCTGACTGTGCCAGTCTTTGGACCCACTCTGCAGAGGCAGAGGTGGTCATCAAGGGTATTTTTCTGAGTTCCCAACTTTGAACATCTTTAAAGAAAGGGCGTGGGAAACCTGTAATAGAACGTTGTGGAGTTCAACCATTCAGAAGGTTGGGGAACTCAATCTTGGCCTTGCAGCCCGAGGTCAGTCATCATCATGGGGTTTAGCCATCAGCTAACTGAGATCAGGGGTCTTGCATCCTCGCTCTGTCTGAGCCATTAAATGGTAAATACACTATATTGAAATTTTGTTCACTGCAGACATGTTCTGGACTGCTTCTTGATTTCAATTTAATTCAAATGATTTAAGGGTGATAGACTAGTGACTACCACAGGTGGTCAGTGTCCAAGTTGTGCTTGATCTTAATGTGTTGCTGATTGTATCAGTTGGGGTAAAGCATTGCCGTTGATTTGATGAGCTGTTTTCTCTGATGTTATGAAGATGAGAATGTCTGTGGGTCGTTAGAGACACAGAAGCTAGGGTGCAACTATATCAGGAAGATTTGGGTGATAATCCAGAGATTAAACCAAGGACAGTCCGACAACAAAAATTAAAATGAGAAAACACTTAAGCAAGACACAAGGACAGACTTCCAGTTCACCAATGGCAAACAGTAGGGCAAATGAGGATGAAAAGGCCGATAGTGAACCACCAGGACACCCTGAACTCAAAGCACAGGAAGTAGCAAAACAGATCAATCAGGCTCTAGAAAAATTCAAAACAGAAATAATTTCCCAGATAACCATAGAGATAGTGAGCAAAATGGAAGTCGTGATTCGAGACTCTAGAGCAGAAACTGACAAAAAAATAGATGAGCTCAGGACCATGATAGAAGCCATGAAGGCCCAGCATAAGAAAGAAATGGAAAAAATAAACACCCAACTTAGGAAAGAAATGGAATCCATAAAACAGATTCAAAGAGATATCCAGGATATTAAACACTCTATTGAAAGTATATGCAACAGAATAAAAGAATGCGAAAATAGACTCTCAGATATAGAAGATAAGATTGCAGTCAGTGACCATGAAAAGAGAGGTCTCTTAAAAACAGTAAGAGATCATGAGAAATCGATCCAACAACTCCTAGATGATGCAAAGAAGAATAACATAAGACTGATAGGAATACATGAAGTAGCAGGAGAACATACAAATGACTTTAAAAAGCTGTTTGCAGAATTAATGACAGAAAACTTCCCAAACAGAGGGGAAGAATTTGACATTCAGATAACTGAGGCATATAGGACTCCCACTGGCTACAATGAAAAAAAATCTACACCTAGACATATAATAATCAAAATCCCAGAAAC
>NW_022900951.1:107860788-107875184 GCF_012274545.1 Fukomys damarensis
TTTTAAAATTTGGGGAAGACAAAAACTAAGAATTTCATTGTTTCAATTCATCCAAATGTTTGGATGAAATAAGAGCTATGTATTTTAAATCCAGCACTCATTCTAAAGTTAAATGTGAAAGCGTGGTTTTATGTGAAATGAATCTCTCCCAATGATGAATGTAACTGTATTGTATACCTAGATTGTACCAATAAACTCAATTAAAAAAAGACTAAATTGTATTGTAAATTCAAATTTGGGGAAGACAAAAACTAAGAATTTCATTGTTTCAATTCATCCAAATGTTTGGATGAAATAAGAGCTATGTATTTTAAATCCAGCACTCATTCTAAAGTTAAATGTGAAAGCGTGGTTTTATGTGAAAAATGAATCTCCTTATGCTTTCTTTCAGAAAGAGCAGCTATTTCAGCCCATTTCCTTGTGGGGATCCCCCTCCGTATTCCCTAGTTATTCTTCTCAGTCATCTGTTCTTCCCAAGTGCCCATTGCCAAAGGTGGCTTCAGTCACCGAGGGACATTCATAACCTCTGATGCAAAAGTTAGA
This sequence comes from Fukomys damarensis, assembly GCF_012274545.1. NCBI lineage: Eukaryota > Metazoa > Chordata > Mammalia > Rodentia > Bathyergidae > Fukomys > Fukomys damarensis. The sequence continues at coordinate 107,861,332 of NW_022900951.1, forward strand.
TCTCTTTGGCAAGAGGCAGTCAGAGCATCCAGGTATGAGGTGATTTCACTGAAGGAAACTTGAACTTTAGACATTATGGATTCTAATTCCTGCTGAATGCTAACACTTCATAATTACAATGGCAAAAAGTTAACTCCAGGGAACTTGAGAATACCAAAACTGGCAGGCTTTTTTAGGGCTAACCTTCTAAGAGGACTCTGTGACTGAGGATTGTGGAATGAACAAAATGTTACTAGGCTTTAGTTCTAGGAAGGGTACAGAGGGTTTGGAGGGCCACAGAGTAATGCTTAATATTGAACACGAGACCAGCAAGTGCTCTTTGGAACCATTTGGAGCAGCCTGTGGTGTAAAAATACAACACAAAATGCAAGATGGTGCTCAGGCTAGAAGATATGATTTCAAGAAAATTCACCATCTGTTCTAGACCAGCCACTGGCAAACTACAGCATGAAGTCTCATCCAGCCTGCTGTCTATTTTTGTAGACACAATTTTATTAGAGGACAACCATGCCCACTCATTTACATAACCACTCTGGTTGTTGGGGTTTTTCCCCCCAACAGAGCTTTATTATGGGGAGGATCTGCCAGGCTGTCTCTGAACAAAGGAAAGAAAAACAACATGGCAGAACAGGTAGCTTCTTTAATAGGAGTGGGGTGGGGTTGAGTGATGTACTGGCGAGGGATTGGGGGAGCTTGTGACATCAATAGAAGGGGCTTGTGAAATCACCAGCTGATAGGAGGTAGCAAGTATTATGTTACTCTTTGCGGGGGAGGAAGGCATGATGGGAAGAAGAAGCCTGTCCTTTGTTGGGAGGAGTCATATTTTACCATGGAGGATGCTATTCCATGTGGCAGCCACCTTAAGGCAAGGGAAATCTAACATTCCAGGCTGTTTATTTTATGGTTATTTGGGCGAAGGTCTCTTCTTCTGGAACTGCTTCGAGCTGACAGAGGGGGTAGGGTTGGTGCCAAACCTGGATCTGACGGAGTCAGCAGTAGGTGGGAGCTTATTCCCTCAGCTGCAGTGGCCGGTATCCTGCCATGATGAATTCCCACACTGGTTGGTAAATGCCCTCATGTGTTCGTGCAAGAAATTTTGGAAACAGCAAAGCAGACAGGGTCCCATAATGATTAAAAGGCATATACAAGCCAGTGGGCCCAACAAGAGAAGGACCAAGACATAATTTGGGGAAGCCAAAAATAACTCTGGTCTATTCCCCAAGAATACCACTGTCTTTTTTGCTCTTCAATGCGCTGCTGTAATTCTTTAACCTCTGCTTTAACAATCCCTGACTGATTAACAAAATAAAATCATTCTTCACCGAGCACCTGGCATATTCCCCCTGGGGCCACCAACAGCACATCAAGGACCCTTCTATTTTATAACATGACTGCTCCTAGAGAATGTATTTGATCTGTACTGTATTTAAGGACTGGCTTATTTTATCCATGTCTTCTGAATTCTCTATGGACAGGGCCCAATAGAAATGTGTGGATGTACAAATGCCTGCTATCCCTGTTGTCACCCCAGTGAGGAACCTTGCTCCAAATAAGAAGGGTATTAGAAGGGAAGCTTCCCTTTTTCTGATTGTATTCTGTGGGAGAACTTGTCTAGACATCTGGGCTTCTGTATATATGGTCATGGGAGGCCAAAGGAAAGATATGTAACAGAAAACATCAGACTGCTTGAGGCATTGGGATGCCTCTTGATTACATTTTAAGTACAGGCCATTGGACAGGAAGATCAGATGTTCTTCTGGGATAAAGAGGGAGCAAGAAAGGCAAGTGATGTTATTATTTTGCCCAGTGCATTTTAGGTAAGTGGTTTGTGTAGGGGATGGGAGGCCCATAGTGAAGGGTCCCAGAACAGTGATTAAATTGCCAGTATGTGAGGCAGGTTAAAATCTCGGGGGGCAGGAATTGGAGTGAATGAGTGGGGGTAAACAGATACACACATTCAACAGTTTGAGGCATTGTCAAGGAGATAGTGGATGGTGCTACTAACTAGGTGTTGGAGCCTTTTTTGAGACTGGGTTACCAGGTTTGCCACTTTGAGATCTATCCCTTTATAGGGAGGTAGAGTGGTGGCCCTCAAAAGTATCTCTACTGCTAGTGCCTGTTCATTGACTGCCTCTTTTGGTTAGTCTTTTCTGCTAGGTATTTGAGACCAAGTTAAAGTGAGTCCTATGTTAGTCAATATGAACATCTTGCTATCTGTCAAAGTCAGTGAAGTCTCTGTCAGCACTATTTTGGAACCATGCATAGAGCCTCTCAGCTCCTGTCAGTGTCAGCCATTAGGATGGGTCCTGGGCCTTGCTTGACCAAGTTGCTTTTAGCAAAAGCATGGTAGACTTTTTTTTCTTGGTGACCTTTTTTGGCACACATTACATTCATCCTCTGGCATCCAGCAATCTCCTTGCTCAGGCAGTTGGGTGACTTACCAAAGATGTAAGACACTGTAGAAAAGGGTCCTTCATACCTTGGATCTTTGATGACCTTGAAGGGCCAGGGCAAAAATATTGGTGGTCTTCTTATCCCACTTACCTTTTAGTGTTGGTCTCTGCCTTTTGGTGGTTGAACACCCAGAAGAGATCAATGACATCAGCAGTACAGTAGGAGCAGTGAGCTTCACTATCATAACTTTATCTGGATAGCAAGTACCCTAAAATCTAAAATATAGTTAGAGGACTATTATTTTTATCAATCATAGCTGTTCTAGTAGTTGATTTCCTATAGAATATGAACAGAAAAAATTTAGAAAAAGGAGCCACACATAAAATAATAATAGCATTTTATCATGACAATCATGACATCTTTGCAACAAACATAGACATGTATCTTAGTATAAAATAGCCATTATTAAATGCATTTATTCCTCTCTAAAACACATTTTTAAAAAACAGGAAACTCTTACTTACGTTATTACCTTTTGATAGGATTCCATCTAAGGAAAGTTTATGGGCCTAAAAATGTACCTGTAATCATGAGTAGGTGAAGCAGAAGAGAAGGGCGAATACCTGGATCAAAAAGTTATTGTCGTTAATAGTATGTTGGAAGATCTGTATAGTCAGAAAACATGAAATTTATATTTTGTACACCAGAAATGTAGTAATAATAATTATTATAATTATGTGAAACCTTATGTCCTATAGTATAGATTGGCACCAAAAGGATCATTTCTTAATAACTCCTTGTTTTTCCACAGAAAATATTATATTTTGAAGATAATCATTATAAACATATCACAATAACATATTTAGAACTCAACCCTTTAGGGCTGGGGATTCGCTGACCTGCCTTGCAAGGGCAAGGACAGGAGTTCAATCCCCAGTACCAAAAAAAAAAAGAACTCAACCCTTTGAGAACAACAATGCAAACATTTTATAACAACATATTTATCAGTGTTTATTAGGGGTTTATCTTTCCATTAGGCTATGAAAATTATTGGAGCTCTGATTAGTGAACAAAGACCAGAATAAATTTTTCTGAGCAGTTGCTTCTTTATTCACCAACAGGAGTCTAAACCTAAACCTAAAAGTTTATATTTAATTATCTTGTCAATTTTTTATTTAACCTGTAAAACCTGATTGTAGAAATTAATTTATTTGTATCTTTTATGTCATTTTGATCAAAAAATATAATTGGACACTTTCAAAGAATTGGACAGACACAGACAAACATATAAGATAATTTATGCAACTAGAGTGTGCTCGAATATATTTGGCCAATTGAATTACAGCATTTCTTTTCATTAAGACTAGTCAAAACTTTGCAGGTCAATTAACAGAGTTCTCTCGTAGAATTAGAATCAGAAGGACTGTAAATGTAAACTTTTTATAACAAACTTGAAACCAACAAACAAACATATATATTTCTTTGATAAATCACTTCCGCATATCTTCTCCACATACCTAGGCCTTCTAGTCTTGTGTATCTCTCTTTAGTCTTCTAACAAGACAAACATACAAAAACTTTTTATATAAAAAGTGTATACCCTTTGTTTGTAGCCTTTTTAAATATATATTTTTCCATCTCATTTACTATAAACTTTCATTAAAAACTTGGCTTCAGTTGTCAAAATTTTAAAGTGTTCCCTTTTTTTATTTCCTCAGGGTTCAAGAAAGTACAGAAAGAGCAAGTTAACCCTATAATTACAATGTAAAAATTTGTAATGTACAAGACATTTTTTTTTACAGTACAGTTACATTCATTATTGGGATCTTGTACCTCTACGTGACAGCTCTTGGTTCTCATTTTTTCCCCTTCTCCCTACCCTCCCTTCACCCCCTCCTCCCCTCCCCATCTACAAACACTTTGTTTCCATCTTTTATTTATCTCACATTTTTTTCTTTTCCCTTATTACCCTTCCCCTATCCATCCCATCTTCCCTACACTTTTAGCCCCTTTCTTCCTATTTCACAATGTCAGTAATCTTATTAGGATCTTATGTATTATTGCAGTTTATTCACACCAGAGAAACTATTCTGGATTTACACATGTATGACTTATGTATATCACTTAGGAGTATATCTTCAATATGTATCCATTTTCCTATGAATGAATCTATTTTCTCATTCTTTATGGCTTAGTAACATTCCATTTTATAGAAAAACCACATCTTCTTTATCCAGTTTTCAACTGGTGGGTAATTGGACCGTTTCCCATTTTTAGCTATTACAAACTGTGCCACTATAAACATGGGTGCACATACATTACTGTGATATGATTCTTTTAGTTCTTTTGGAAAGATACTCAGCAAAGGGATGGCTGGGTCAAATGGTACCTCCAGTCCAAGCTCTTTGAGGTATCTCCATATTGATTGCTATAGTGGTTGCAACAATCTGCACTCCCACCAACAATGGAGAAGGGTTCCTTTCTCCCCACAACCCTGCCAACATTTGTTATTGTGTGATTTCTTGATAGCAGCTGTTCTTTGTGGGGTGAGGTGGAATCTCAGTGTTGCTTTCATCTGCATCTCTCAAATGTGCAATGTACAAGAAATATTTTAAGCATACTAATTAAACAATACTTTAAGTTGGAGATGAAAGGTACATTTGTCAAATAGCCAGAGGAGGGAATGATATAATAGTTCCTGTCTCATGGTGGGTGTAGGGTCAAGAAAAGAGATTATTCATGATGTTCAGTGACATCTCAGATACAAGAATAGCCTATTATGTCCTGTAGCCCTGCAGTTTTACCTTTGTCTTAAAGGAAATGTAGAAAAATATGTAACCTTCAGATACAAAGACCCATTCACTTTGTCAGTGAAACAAACTAACAAAAAACTTGTACTGTTTTAGAAACAAATTAACTCCCATTTGGCTTGCAGATACAGAAGGAAGACAACCCATTGAAAGGTAAATTAATTTTTTCTACAATAAGCAAATTTGAATATCAAAGCCACAGGAAATTCACATTCCAATTCTATAATAATTTTAAGCAATTAAGTCCAAAGAATAACATATACAAGACAAGAATAAAATGGTATTTTACCAAAAGGGGCCTCACAGGCAGAACAACCTTTTATAAAGTGGTCCACTTGATCAAAAGTACTTACTTTAGAGTCTTGGCTGAGGTTGGAGTTGGGGAGGGAGTCGCTCAAGCAAGGGGAATGCGGAGCATGGGACAGGAGGAGTGGACTACGGCAGAGTTATGGCTAGAAGTACCCGGGAAGGTAAACAGGCTTGACAGAGGAAGGTGTGAGAAAGAAAGTTTGTACGCAGGGGATTTCTGACCATTTGCCATTGCGTTGACAAAAAATGCGTAAATTGCTCAGTATGAAAGTGCCATTTTTGGGCCATTGAGATTTATAATCTAATTTATACTGAGGTCAAACTTGGTTGCCAAAAAAATGAGTCATTTTGGCTTAAAGTCAGGTCCCAATAGTCCAAGGGGACAACATTGTGCCAGGAGGCAGCCAAGAGGCATTGAGGGAGGGGGTTTGAATTGTTGGGAGCCCATGTTAAGGCAGGTGAGGAGGTGTTAGCTCCCTGGTAGGAGGCCAAAAGAGAGAAACGTCTTCATTTCTTTTGCTACTTCCCCAGCCAATCAGAAGGGGATGATGAGAGGAGTCAGGCTGATGGGGCATCCCTCAGGGACACAGCCCTGGGCCCAGTGGCCAGAGAGGGTCTCTTTGACCAAACACTTGGATTTCCAAGTAGTCCTCACAGAGAGAGAGAGAATGAGAACAAGACAGAGAATCTGAGTAGAGGGAAGCTAACTACTACCTACTCACCCTGAAATCAGTGACCAGTGTGGATGTGAGTCATCAACAATGGCAAAGGTAGAAAGCCCTAAAGAGGTCCTGGTTTAGCAGATGTGGTCTGGAGAAGGTGGCTGAAAGGCCAATTGACCCTGGCCTGCAGGGGATTGTCACTAAATAAACCGCCTTCCTCCCGGGTCTCAGCACCAGATGTGTTAGGTAAAAAGAGCTGAAAACCAGGACCAAAACAGTACTTTATTATGGGGAGATCTGCAGGGCTATATCGGAACAAGGAAGAGAAAAGCCACTATGGCTGTTTTTGTGCTACACTGGCAGAGTACAGTAGCTGTAAGAAAGGCCTGGGGCCTGAAAAATTGAAAATATTTCTGACTACATAAAAATGAAACTGACCATTTTTTCTAGGTCCTAAAATAGAAATGTTAAAAGAAATAAACCTGAAATGAAGCCAGGATGGGAAAAAAGGAGCCAAAGAAATCCTAATTTAGAGTGGAAGTGTGGAAGTTTTGTAATGAAAGAGTTTGACATAGAGCAGGAATAGTGGGTGAAAATTATGGTCATGGGCTAAAATATACAGGTAGAAATATATTTCGGTAAGCAAGAATCTGAATTATTCAAAGCTGGTGTTGGCAAGTCAAAACCAGCCCACCATGTGTTAAATTAGGTTTTATTGGAACACAAGCATGCCCATTTCTTCCTTTGTTTTATATGGCTCTAGACTTACTGCAAAATTCATTAATGGCAGGCTGAGAAATTCAATTCATTTCTCTCCAATTCCGTTCCTTCTCATAATTGGTCTTTCCCAAATTGTAAGACCTCAGAATTATCTTTGAGTGCCCCTTTTCTCTCAGAGTTGCCTGTTGGTCTTCAACCATTCCAGCCACATGTCCAGCCTTTTTTCTCATTATCAGCAATTCAAATGAGATGAACTTTATCCAGAGGCAATGATATGGTCCCATGATTCATGCCATTTCTCAAATCATGAGTAAGAGAGTAAGCCTGAAATTTTAAGATTTAGTATCTGCTTAACAAACTTCTCCTAACATATTGATCAATGAATCAATGTCATGTTGGAAGAGTGTCTCCAGTGACATACCCAGGGCTCTGCTCTGTTTAACGTTTTTATCAAATAACTTCAATAAAAAGCCAGAGGCAAATTTGTCAAATTTTTGGTAACATCCAAAAAGCAAAAAGTGAAAGGTAAAGTTATGTATACCAGAATTAACATTCCGAAAGACCTCAATGGACCAGAACCCTGAATCCAACTGAGAAAGATGGAAAAGTTGAACCTTGAGGTTAAAAGAAAATTGATTATACAGTGGCAGGAAGTAGGCAGAAGAGTTTGAGAGTGATTCCGGTGGGAAAAAAAATCAATGTTAGTGTCTGACTCTACTGCTAAGTATAATATGACTAAAAATAAACTGGGTATCCTAGACGATTTAATACAGGAATACTACTACAACCCATGTCAGGCATAGAACTGGGGTTGTGGTTGAGATGGCTTGGAATTGTACCATCTGCAATGAGATAGAAGAACCATAGCATTCTTGACACAGGGAACATTCTAACTGTGAGGTTAATGTTGTAACAAGTGCCTATGGGAATCCCAAATCCCACAAAGGGATTAAGATGTTTCCTAACTCAGGACATTCAATGACTAAACCAGGAAGTCTTCGGCACACTGGACGGTTGGTCACACCACACTATGCTTCAGCCCGATTCATCTATCTCTTAGCAAACAGGTAGACTTTTCTTACCCTTTTGGCCTTGGATAATTTGCTCTTTATTCTAACTTGAACACTCTTCCCCTACATTTTCAGCTGGTTGTTTCTTTGTGTTGTTTTGGTCATAACTCAAATGTCTCCTTCCTTAACAACACACATCTGTAGTAACAGTTTTGTCCCATCACTGTCTTTCATATTCTTGTTGTGTTTTCTTCATAGCAGTTTTTACTTTCTGAAATTATTTTATTTGTTATTGTCTGATTCACCCCAATCAACTATGAGTTAAGTAAGAAAGGGAGTCTTACTCTTTTTGTTCATTATTCTATCCTCAGCAAGGAGAACAGAACACATAAGAGAAACTCAATGAGTATTTGTTGGTGGGTAAATGAATGAATGAAGGACACTGCATGCTCATGAAACCTAAATTGGATACTGCCATACACACATCAAAAAGCACTGAGTAAAGTTTCATGGATAAAGAAATCCAGATAGCTGGAAGTTTTCAGACAAGGTCGCACAGGTTAGCATGCTATGTGCTGGGTCCAGTGGGAAAGCTGCTGTCAAACTGGAACTTCTGAGATCACTATGTACATATATCAACACCCAAGAGATTAAGTTTGGGCTGTTGGCAAGTTCTCTACTGTCTTCCTGAAGTGAAAAAGTCTATTTTCATCTTAAAGTTCTTGGGACTTTCTGGCTTTGTTCAAACTGTCATCAGAGACTTTAAGAAATTTAAAATTAAAAGATTCAGAGAAAAAAATATCTATGGCTTCACAGCCAAATCCCCTTTTAGAAATACTGGCCATAGAGCTTTTTTATTGTGATATGATTATTTTCTCCCAAGATTCCAGTTTATTGTATCATAATTAAGTCCATAGCATCATTTCCCCTCAATGCTTCTTTAACCTTATGAGAAATGAAATTGTCAGCAAGGAAGATCTAGAATTTATCAGATGCCCTGCTTTTAGCAGAATGAGACTTCCATCAAGTGTTTGGACAGCAGAGGCCTTCCATTCCTACTGCAGCTTGCTTCTTTGCCAGTTCTGTAATCATCATTAGGGAGCCATCAGCTATGTCCACTGTGAAATATTTCCTTGATGGCATTGCATTTCTCCCAATTTGTATGCTCCTACAAGTGCTCACCATCTTGTTCTCCTTGTTCTTTTGTGGGTTTCCATGGAAAATTGATATACTTTGAAAAATAACAGGTAAGATGGTTCCTAGTATACAATCACCAACCTTCTATGAACAAATGAGAAAAATGAGCCACAGAATTCCAATGTGAAGTGACTATTTTGCAGAAAGCTCATTTTTCTGTTGCCTTTCAGTCAATATATTTTTGTACCAAGAAACAAAAGATGTAAAGTTGCCAGCAAAATTTTATTCAGTGTCAAATGGCCAGAAATAGTACAATTAAATGTAGAAAAAAAAACACCTGGATGGAAGAACCTATTTAGTCAAAGGGACTTCAAGAGCTTTCCTTTTTCTAACTAAATATTAGTTTAGTAAGCAATCAAATCATCACGGCTTCCCAGTACTAATCTTTCTTCATTGTCCTAGAACACAAAGGCTTACATTGCTTTTGCACACATCAATGGCTGTTATTTCATCAAAATATTCTTAAGGTTTTCTCTGTATAAGGGAAAGTTCTTTCAAGTTTAAAAAACTGAATTACAAACTTCATGTAATCTCTGTAAAACTTAAAATCATACTTGGTAGAGAGCTTGATGGATCAACACAGCACATCATGCAGAAAACCTGAAAATATGCCAAGTTCTTGCACAGTCATGCTAGGATGTACATCTTTATCTCCAAACTTCTGTCATCTTCATTCTACCTAGTACCACGTGAGTATTTAACTTGCTAGAAGAACAGGTGAAGAACTGCACAAACAGAAGTTTCTTTTCAATGAAGTCTAGCCTTACCACCCCCATGTTTACTGACCAGAATTATTGCTATAGGAAACACCCACTGAAATTCTCATTAAATAAGTCTGAAAGAAAATGAACTGTATTTTAATGAGCCAAACACACCATGTATCTCCCCCTCCTTCTTTGTTTTCTCCCTCCTTGTTTGTTATGAAAGATTCAGTTGCAAAGCAGGGGCATCCCATAAATTCCTTAAGTAGAAACTTCTTCAAGACTGAGATTATCCATTCTTAAACCACTACAATGGTATCCAAATTGCCAAACCTCCCTCTTATGTTTGAATTATGGCTTATTTTAATGCTACTTATATATATTCGTGACCTAGAAGTAGCTTGTATCTTGGCAAAAACAAGTATTTCAAAAGAATCTTGATGTATTCAGAAAGGACATCTCCTCAATTTATTTTTCTGTGGCTGGGAACAAAGTAATAGAATTTTGGATGCCACTAAAAGAAATATAATTTTAATATTTATACAGGCAATGAAAAACTGAATGTCATGAACTGGCATTATTATTATGTGTGCTAGAAAATTATTTTTATTCATTTTTTGGATACCAACCTTTTATGATAGCCTTATTACAAGGCACTTCTGTGTAAATAAAAGAAAAGGCTATTTAAACATGTAGAAATAAATGTGCATGATTCACCAGTGCAGTTAACTCAAGATTTTTCAGGCTTATAACCACAACTGATAGAAAGATTTATTACCACAGCTGCCTGTGTTAAACTTCTTTTCCTTGCAGTTGAAGGAATCAAATTTCTTCTTGGAGATTAGTCATTTGTGGGGGTGTCGCCAACTGCAAAATGCTTGTTATGAATGAGGTGCGCTCCTCTGTCGCTGTCCTCTAGCCTTAAGTCAGTGAGTAATTTTCATCTCTTTATGTGTCTTTCCCGCCTACCATCAGGAACAAATTTTAATGACTTATACAGTCAAACTTTCTTTAGTTGTTATTCAAACCTAAAACTTCAGATTGTGTTGTTTCTGGTAATATGATAACATCACAAGGCAAGGTAGGCTGAAATGACATTCTAGCACATGTTTACAGAATGGATTCCAATCTGAAAGGAAGGTCTGTGAGGGGTGTGGAAACAGGAAGGGAGCAGAGGTGTCCTGGGTGGCTGTACATGTGCAAGGTCCTGTGCTAGGCTCATTTCTGGGCTCTTTAAGGAAATTATTGTGGCTCATTCTTGAGACAGTTCTCCGAGAAGCCAAGTGATAGTCCCATTCCACATATAAGGAAACTGACTTTCTCAAGATTGTGCATTCTATAAGCAGCTGAGCCAGCTGAACTGTATGTAGGCTTAGATCCTGCTGGGTCTCTTGCTTTCTTTCTGTATTTCAACATTCTGCCTTCTGTGTACAAAGAATTACCCAAGTATATAAGGACTAATAAATAGAATCATACAGTTTGAAGAGATTAATGCTGTGCCTAAAGAAGAAAATTGCAATAGAAAAATAGGAGAGACTTCAATTGGTCATCTCTTTCACAGCCTACTCGAATCATGCAAATGAACGGGACTCTGGCTTTTCTTAACACTTCTGGAAACGTGCATTTAAAATTTGCCTCATTTCTCTCCACAATTTCTGGTAACTGTTGTTTTCACAAAATCGTATTATCTAATAAGATTTTCTCATCATCTTTTAAGCTCTTGTTTGAAGCCATACGGAGATGATAGGACTTGTGCATTTTAAGCTCATGTCAATTGGAGATAGATATCAGAATGATTGAAGAGTGAGATTTCAGGGAATCCACCAATCACTTTGTTTATCTCATGTCAATTTGGAGAGTGTTTTCCTGTTGAACTGGCTGGGTTTTTTAGTTACACATGCACTTTCTAATTTAGCATCCATTTAGAGGTGGTTCTGATATGGAGTGAAACAACAAGAAGAAAAACATTGACTAATAAAGAAGTTGCAGGCACTCACAATGGGAGCCTTGACTTTAAGTTTTTAAACTGTTTATTTATTTCATTAATTGTACAAATTAGGGGGTTTCACTGTGATATTTCCATACATTCATACGTTCTCTTACCCTTCCTTCTCCCCTTCCCCTGCTCCATTTCACCTTCCCTAAGAGGTCTCCTACTTTCATGTTCCCTTTTTCCCTTTAGATTCCACATAGGAGAGAAAGCATGTAATACTATTCTTTAAAATTGTTTTTTTCTTACTATGTGAATGAAATAAATGCTAGTAAACACACTTTGAATGGAGAGATAAACAGATTCTCCTCTTTTTGGTCGAAGGTAAAATAAAATGTCTAGCTAAGTCCCTTTATGAGAATAATCTGTTTGAATCAATATTATTGATTGTCTTACTTGATTACATATAGGTACCTCTATTTGGGCTGTAGCAGATAAAACAATTTAATGAGCCTTTCCCAGTCTGTCTTTCTAGAAGACAGAAAAGCAAAGCAAACATACATTTTCACCACTGGACACTTGAACAGAAGAACCTATTCCAATAAAACAAATGGCACATGACAATAATTAGGGCCCCAAAATGTGAAAGATAATAAGCTATTGGGTTGCTTTTCTTACGTTCTCAGGTAGATGACACATTTACTCTGTTTTCCGAAAACCTAAGGTAAGTAAATGGACAGTATAAGGAGAGACAAGGCCTCTGAAGTGACTCAATTTATCCTTGTTGGATCTTCCCAGCACCCTCTAAGCCAGGCTGCCTTCTTTCACTTTTTTGGGCTGAGGTTAGTACTTTCTGGGCTGCTGTTTTCTACGTGGTCACAATGTTTGGGAACTTCCTCTTGTAGTAGTAAAATGAGATCCTAGGATTCCTACTCCCATGTTTGTTTTTTTACAGTAAATTATCATTCTTTCTTATCTGTTATTCTAGCATGTGGGGCCATATGTAGTGGTCCAGTGCTTCAGGGACTTGTCCGTCATCTTCTATACCAGCTGTTAAGCCCAGATGACCAGACCCTCTTTCCAGAGATGACATAATGTCTCTTTCTTGCCGCCATGGCTTATAACAGATTTATTGCAATCTACAAAGCCCTGAATTACACAATCGTTATGCATAATCAGGTCTGCATACAGTTGGCTGTGGAGACATAGGCCAGTGCCTTCTTAGTTATAATCACACCATTCTTTGAAATTCCTGTCCATTTTAGTGGATACAACATCATCAACCATTTTTTTTTTTTTTTTGGTAAGGTACAAGCGTCTTGCTAAAGCTGATTCTGGGTTGGGCTATCAGCATGTTTACAAGGCCCCTGATCCTCACCTCAACCTTCATTTCCACCTTCTACACTGTGGTCGCTATGCTGAAGACCTGTCTGTGGAGGCCAGACTCAAAGCTTTCTCCACCTGTGGATCCGATTTGGCTTGGTCACCCTATTTTATTGGACAGCCATCTACATGTACTTCAAATCTCAGTCAAAAGACACCCCCAAATAGAACAAAATATCAGTACTTTAGGGAGTAGTTATTCCCATGTTAAATTCCCTTATTCATGCCTCATTTACAGAAAAATTAGGATATAAAAGGTACCCTTAGGAAGTTAACCAAAGGAAATGAAATATCCTAATGGTTCTCTTTAAATTTCTTCAGCGTATAGAGGAAAAACAAAACTTTGCCCAGTATTTCAATTTTGGATTTTTTAAAAAAAAACTTCTTTAGATTTCTTTTTTATTATTTTTATTGAGTTTATTGGTACAATCTAGGTATACAATACAATTACATTCATCATTGGGATCCTGTACCTTTACATAATAGGTCTCGATTCTCATTTTTCCCCTTGTCCCTGCCCTCCCTTCACCCCCTCCTCCCATCCCCATTTACAAACACTTTATTTCCATTTTTTCAGTTTCTCATATTTTTTTCCTCTCCCTTATTACCTTTCCCCCACCCTTCCCACTTTCCTTACACCTTTAGCCCTTTACTTCCTATTTCACATTATTAATTGTCTCATTAGGATCCTGTGTACTATTATAGTTTTTCACACCAGAGAAACTATTCGGTATTTC